>NC_092226.1:68292790-68355290 GCF_036320965.1 Panulirus ornatus | reverse complement strand
AGCGGGGATCTTTAACGTAGAAAGTGAGTCTGGTTGTGTCTGAAGTATAAGGTCACCCCGGGTGGGGAGATCATCTCCTCCCCACCCCACCCCCACCAGCTTTCTAACATTACCCCAAGATGAGTCAGAGGTGAGTAACTGGGGGGGGGGGGGGAGAGAAGTGTGGGTGTAATTGTGGGTGGGGGTATACAGGCCTGGGTGTACTTGTGGGAGGGGGAAGTGTGGGTGTAATTGTGGGTGGGGTATACAGGCCTGGGTGTACTTGTGGGAGGGGGAAGTGTGGGTGTAATTGTGGGAGGGGTATACAGGCCTGGGTGTACTTGTGGGAGGGGGAAGTGTGGGTGTAATTGTGGGAGGGGTATACAGGCGTGGGTGTACTTGTGGGTGGGGTATATAGGCGTGGGTGTACTTGTGGGAGGGAGGAATATAGGTATATCTGTTGAGAGGCGTGGGTGCAATTGTGGGAAGGCGTAGGGATAAGTGTGGGGAGGCGTGGGTGTACTTGTAGGGAGTAGTGGGTGTCCTTGTGCAGAGGCGTGGGTGTACCTGTGGAGAGGCGTGGGTGTGATCATTTTTAAGCGTGGGCGTATTTGTGGGGAAAAGTGGGCGTAAACATGGGGAGGTTTGCATATAACTAGGAAGGCGAAGGAATACCTGGGGAGGCGTAGGTGTAACTGGGGAGGCGGAAGTATAACTAGGAAAGCGTAGGTATAACTAGGGAGGCGTAGGTATAACTAGGAAAGCGTAGGTATAACTAGGGAGGCGCAGGTATAACTAGGAAGGCGTAGGTATAACTAGGAAAGCGTAGGTATAACTAGGGAGGCGTAGGTATAACTAGGAAAGCGTAGGTATAACTAGGAAGGCGTAGGTATAACTAGGAAAGCGTAGGTATAACTAGGAAGGCGTAGGCATAACTAGGGAGGCGTAGGTATTACCGTGGGTTGGCGTAAACATAACTTTCCGGGGGGGGGGGGAGACATGGGTGTAATTTGCTAGCAGGCGTGGGTATGGGGCGTGGGTATGGCAGAGGCGAGGCGTGGGTATAACTGTGGGGGAGGAGAGAGAGCGCCTCCCCACCCACAACTCTTTCTCTCTCTCCCACCCACCCTTGACCTTCCGGTCCCCTCAGAAATAAGGGGTGGGGGTCAAACCGGAGGTGTGTCTGTGTGTGTGTGTGTGTAACCTATAAAAATAGCGAGGCTAACTGCTCACTAGTGTCATCACG
This sequence comes from Panulirus ornatus, assembly GCF_036320965.1. NCBI lineage: Eukaryota > Metazoa > Arthropoda > Malacostraca > Decapoda > Palinuridae > Panulirus > Panulirus ornatus. The sequence goes on along the minus strand of NC_092226.1, from coordinate 68,354,065 downwards.
CGTCTTGTTAACACACACACACACACACTCACACACACACACACACACACCCATGATGCAACAAACCCCGACAGCCGACACACACACACACACACACACACACACACACACACACAAAGAATCATGAAGTTAAATATATATTTATACAACCAGCGAGAACATACGTAAACAAGTCTTACAATATAATATAAGTGAGAAGACATAACAATCCTTCGCTTCTCCATCATTTTAACAATGCGATCTCCCGGTGACGATGTGTGTGTGTGTGTGTGTGTGTGTGTGTGGAGGACTACAGCAGCGCTTGAGGGAGGGAGGGGGGGGCGGATAGACTATCCCCCCTAAGCACGACCTCAGAGAACGACAAACACGACTCAAAACACGACGGGTGTCGCCCCTCCGGGAGTCGTCGTAACAATGTCCTTGACCTTTGACCTAGAACCTTGGGTGAATCAGAGAGGCCGTAATAGGTCACGCCGTCGCTCATAGCAGGCAAGGGTCGTGCCGTCAGGCCACACTGGGTCGTACCGCTGGGCTCGAAAAGGGGGGTCGTGTAGTCGTGCTCAAGGGGGTTGTAACAACGGGTCCGAACCACTTGAATAACAATTTGGATGTCTGCCAACGATAGTTGCCATTCACCTCTATCCACACTGACTATTTTCTCCACTGAATAAAAAACTGTCTCCACCACACTCTATATAATTTTACGTTACAGGTGTGCATAAACCATTGGATACTCTACCCTGCATGATATATAGAGTTGTAATATCTAAAAGGCTGTAGTTAAATAAATAAATAAAGATAAAATCGCCGGCTGCATCTACGGTAGTGGCTCCTGCATTGTTGCCAACTCGTCTGGTTCAGCCAACCTAATCCACATGGTGTTATTGAGTTGTATTTGTTGTCTATTGCAAAAATAATGGATAAGAACGATTAGAAACTACACAAAAAACACTAATACACATATTAAAGCATTTGATATATGTCGCAGGGCGTAAAAACACCTAATAACACGTACTATAAAACACACACACACACCAAAAACAAAAAAACGCATATTTGATTGTTTTTGCAACCACAGCTGAACGCAAGTACACAAACACAAGAACAGCGAAACCAAGAACATGAACTCAAAGAAACACAAACACGGACAACTAAAAATACACACATACATACGGATACACGAATAGATAAATCATTATCTCTATACCGCAAATACATTCGTGCATGTTTTTACACACCCATCTCCAACACATGTCAACACACACGAACAAACAACCCAACAAGTGAAAAACAAAGACAACACAGACGTCCATTAAAAAAAAAAAGGGACAAAACATGAAAATCCAGCAAACGCGTCCAAGAATCTAAGAGCGACGACGCGAGAGAACAAGCAAACGCAGTGGTCGAGATGGCCCGCTGGGAGCCTAGCCAAACCCCGCCACGCCTCGTACACTACTGTTTTGCTTCTCTCTCTGTTTGTCTTGCTGTGTGGTACGGGGGGGTAACGGGTTACACTTGACGGGGTTGATTGGTACCTAATGAGGAGGAGGAGGAGGAGGAGGAGGAGGAGGAGGTTGTTGATGTTCGAGATGCTTGAAGGGGGAGGTGGGGGGATTATATTAGGGGTGAGTGAGTAGTAAGGTAGGTGTTTGGAATGTAGCTTGAAGGAGTGAGGTGTGTAGTTTGCCTCGGATGAGTTCTCGGGGCCGCGTTGACGTGGTGGTGGGGGGGGCCAAAGGTACTGGAGTTGACGGGGTGATATGACTAGAAGGGATGATGGCTGTACATGTGGATCGAGTTGATGTGGTAAAGTCTCGTCGAGATATGTTGTTGATTTAGCTAAGCCTGGGTAATTGACGTGGTGACGGGGGTTGAGCAGGGTGGAGTGGGAGTTGAGTTGATGTGGTCAGGTTTGGTTGTGTAGGTGTTCCTCCTGGCTATGAAGCCGTTCCGTGATGACTAAACCAGATGCTGTAAAGTGGAGGAGGGGTTTTGTCTGGGGAGATGGGTTGAAGGCAATTATTGTAGTAAGGTGCCTGACCTGAAATAACTGGCAGTAATTAGGTTGTACGACGTGAAACCAATCATAGAGGGTTGTTACGAGAGGCTGTTACGAAGGTCCACGGTACGGTAACACACAGTATGGTACACCGGTGGTAAGAACAACCTATGTTAACTTACTTCTATCCTCAGAGACATATGGTACCATGGTTAACATCAATGTTAACATTTGTCGTCTGAGATTATGGTGCTGTATTTAACATAGGTTAAACACGTTAACTCCTAACCTAGAGTTAGTACGGACCATCCTGTAAAAATAAATTGCTTTATATACATATATATATATATATATATATATATATATATATATATATATATATATATATATATATATAAGATCGACATGTATGCGTGTACAAACCTATCAGGGCACATGATCACACACACACACACACACACACACACACACACACACACAGCTGAGCCAGAGTATAAATAGCCCAAGAGACATGCAAGGATTAAGTGTTTATTAAGAGAGCGGGAGAGTTAGCTCCTTGTGCCTGGCTCTTCTTGCAAGGAGAGGGAGGCAAGCACGCAGACGACACAGCACTAGAGATGCTGTGCTGTGAGGTGCACAACCAACGGTGGCAAAATGACTGTGTGTGTGTGCATGCGATGACCTAGTAGGGTATATATATATATATATATATATATATATATATATATATATGTGTGTGTGTGTGTGTGTGTGTGTGTGTGTGTGTGTGTGTGTGTGTATATAATATATATATATATATATATATATATATATATATATATATATATATATATATATATATCGTTCCTTCATGCACGGATGAGCTGCTTCCAAGGAAGTGCACTACTTTTCAACGAAGCTGAAAATGCATTGTTTAAGTTAGGAAATCGATATATCTTTTATCTGCGTTTGCATATATATATATATATATATATATATATATATATATATATATATATATATATATATATATATATATATAGTACAGTACAAACAGTAATTAGGTATATGTAAACACAGGAAAGAGGTTCTGCCAAAGGGCAAGTGTAATGTGTTCGTACGTCCGCCGACCGAAAAAGCCAAGACGGCAACACGTATGAGTGAGGCAGAGAGATGAGACAGCTATTCTAGGCCAAAGGAGTGACACTCGACGACCACTGAATATACCTAAAACCCCACCGCCTCCCGGTCGGTGGCTGAGAGAGAGAGAGAGAGAGAGAGAGAGAGAGAGAGAGAGAGAGAGAGAGAGAGAGAGAGAGAGGTGAGCATCTCCGGTGGATATTCAAACTTAACTGCAAAGTGAAAAAGATATATATAAAAAAAACAATTACTGTATATCTACTAAGTGTGGGCGATTTATTTCCCGAAAAGAAATAAGGCGTCTGGAGAGAGAATTTAAGACGTCATCCGAAGCTAATTAGAATAACCGATGCAAACTTCGCGGCATTTTGAGACCCGAGGTTATGATATAGAAAACGAGAATTCTGCAGTTTCCAGACACCCGCCAATTAATAACTATCAATTAAATAATCCAAGAGATACGACAACAGTTCCATTCCGATCATATCAATTTGTGTCATGCGTATGAAATTCTCGGCATTAATATAGACAATTCTAAATATATGGCTTTCCCTCTGTAGGAGAGGAGGGTAAGAAAAAAAAAAATTTACCATCATCTGGAGCGAGGTGGAAACTCTCAAGTCAAATTACTCGATTATAAAGATTTCTATCAACACTAAATTACTCGATTATAAAGATTTCTATCAACACTAAATTTGAAGGAAAAAATAAAAAAATATTTAATACATGTAAATTTTAACTTTAGTATGGTCATTATGTCTAACTCTGTTTGTGTCGTTAAGGGCAATACGATGTACGATATATAAACGATCCTTTTTTTTTTTTAAAATTATTTTTGACGTAATAATTCTTATGGCAAACCTGCAGATTCACAGACGGGATATTGCATATCAGCCATCCATGTACTGCATTGACAATATTCTTTAAAAACACACAAAAATATATATATAAGCCATTAAAAAAACGACCAAGCCAAATTTATGGATTATGACAAGGTCGACTGATTGCTCATTCGAGTAAAATTTTTTTTCTGGGGGGGAGGGGGGTAGAGGGGTTAAACTGTGAGGTAATTTTACGTTAACCTTAAAACATCAGGGAAGGCTTATAATAAAACTCGTATTGAAACTGGTTCTTAACTACCACACACACACACACACACACACACACACACACACAAATACACACACACACGGTTACCTTCGAAAGGATAAAAACAAAATTTTCTGGCTAATTTTTTTTTTTGGGGGAGGAAGGGGGTGACTGAGGGGGCAGAGGGCTGACTGACTGACGCTCCTATATATATATATATATATATATATATATATATATATATATATATATATATATATATATATATATAAACTCTTTAATGTGGATGAAAATGATGTTATGTCAAACGGACAAATAATTTACATTTCCAAAGTTGAAAATGAGTCTTATATTTTCAGGCAAGTTTCCTTCGTCAAAACTGTGGGTTACGCCCTTTATAACAGTCTGAGGCAGGTGAGGCCCGTTCCGTCTTAGTGGAACCAGGTGAGGCCCGTCCCGTCTTGGTGGAACCAGGTGAGGCCCGTTCCGCCTTGGTGGAACCAGGTGATGAGGCCCGTTTCATCTCGTGTAACTACGGAAAAGGAACAGACAATCTTTCAAGACTCTGTTCCATCACTATCTATGATCAAGCACGTTTTCCCGTTCCATGGGATGGGTGGATCCAGTGCTGAAGAGTCACGGATGCCCTTATTAAGGGAAGTAACTACTCTTTATCAACCGGGGTCCCCAGCCCCGGAACCGCAGGCTGGCAAGGAGAAGGGGGCGCCCCAGTTTCGTGGGAAGGGAGGGAGGGAGAGAGAGAGAGAGAGAGAGAGAGAGAGAGAGAGAGAGAGAGAGAGAGAGAGAGAGAATGGGAGGGTAAATGTTTTACTTCACCACCCTATCCTGTTCACACAGTTGAATATGCTGGTGGGATAGATATATAGATAGATAGATAGACAGAGATAGAGAGAGAATCTTTTTGAGATGAGAGATACCTTTACGATTTTTCTTCTACACTCTCTCTCTCTCTCTCTCTCTCTCTCTCTCTCTCTCTCTCTCTCTCTCTCTCTCTCTCTCTCATCAAGTCGTTCGTCTCTGCTCTGTTCGAAGCCCTGAGTCGGTTCGAACTCCTCTTCCTGTCTTTCGTTTGACTTTTTGGTGGGTTCAACTCCCAAGGTCAGTTATTGCATGACTCCTGCCTGGCTCACTCTATTTATTGCCTCAGTTCGAACTCCTAGCCTAGCCTGATTCGACCTGAAGGTTCGCTTCGAATCCTTGTCTGAGTTCGGTTCGGCTCCTCGCCTCCCTTGATGACACGGTTCGACCCCTACCTTGGTTTTCGACCTCTTGACTCAGTTCAACTCCCTGACTGAGTTCGACTCCTGCTTCACACTGGCTAGGTTCTCTCTCTCTCTCTCTCTCTCTCTCTCTCTCTCTCTCTCTCTCTCTCGACGACTCCTCTTCCTACACAACCAACTGGGGCCCCTGGACGCATGGAGACGACGCGCCTGGAAGCCACCACGCCCTACCCCGAGCAAACAACTTATATTCTTCCAGTTGTACATTTCCAGCGAGCGGACGTGCGTTCCTGGAAGGCCACCAGTCGTGCCCAAAGTTTTGGCCATGGCGGGAGAATTTCTTGTGAAATATATACACACACACAAAAAAAAAAAAATATATATATATATATAAATCTTCCCAGAGGGTGAATAATAAAACATTAAAACTCTCTCTCCCTACACACACACACACACACACACACACACACACACACACATACACACACATACACACACTTCATGATTTGTATGTTTGGTTGAATGTATATGACTGCTGCAGGGGGAGAGGGGGCCACGAACGCCATTAAGTGCGACTATATATATACAACGTACGTAGAAAACGTGGTCTTTTGATGGAGTCATCTCGTCCGCCGCGAGACATTACGACACGTGTGTGTGTGTGTGTGTGTGTGTGTGTGTGTGTGTGTGCGGTAGAACACTGCAATCATCTCGGAAGATCGCGAGGTTCTCGGTAGAAACGGACCTAAACTCGACTCGGGCCGGCCCAAAAGTTCAACCTCTTGAGCATCTGGAGGAAAGTAGTTATGGGGGAAGGAGGAGGAGGAGGAGGAGGAGGAGGAGGAGGAGGAGAGGGTGAAGAAAAGGAGAAGGAGGAGGAGGAGGAGGAGGAGAGGGTGAAGAGAAGAAGGAGAAGGAGGAGGAGAGGCAGGGGGGAGATGATGGGAGATGACAGTGGAAGAGGGGGAGAGGAAGGGAGGGGACCAGGTAAGGTCAAACTGATTACCATTTCCATCACAGGTGTTGTGTGGACAATTTCCCTATTCTTTCTTTTTTTTTCCAAAGACGCATCGAATATCCTTGTAAGATTTCTCCCCGTCCCCACACACTCGCGTCAAGACATTAATCATAATTTTTTTCTCTATTCTTTTTTTCCCCATCAAGGGAAGTCTGTGTGTCCGTGTGTCTGTGTGTCTGTATCCTCCCCGGCGTGGTGGCTGAAACAATAACAGTTAATTTGAAATGCGCAACAATGGCTCCATTTGTTACACACACACACACACACACACACACACACACACACCTTGAGTAATCAGCATCGATATCGAGGTCACGGGTGAGGGATTCATGTCCGAAAAAGCGACATAGGCGACGACACAAGCGTCGGTGGCGGCGGCGGCGGCGACAGACACGACGCATCAGACACAGCGATGCCCGCCGTGCCTTCTTACCTCGGTGGGCCGAAACCGATCCTATCTGGCAAATTGTCCAGCATCTCTGGGGCCCTGGCCTGGCCCTAGGCACACAGACACACACACACACACACACACAACGTTTCGCCTACCGGGAAACGTTTTTTTCCCCCTGCCCGTCCCGCCTCACCTGTGACACCTGTTCACTAATTCGCATATACCACAGCTCGTATGTCACGCCGGAGTGCTGGCCTTGGCGTGATCACTGAGGGAAGCCGCGACACAGACAGGATCTGAAACATGTCGGCCATGATGTGATATTTTTTTCTTCCTCTCTTTATGTTATCCTTTTTCGGAACAGACAAAGGAAGTCTGATATGACTTTGGCGTCTACGCGGCAGAGTTGAAGTGAGTTTGGCATGAACACAGCTGAGCTGAGGAGTGTTTGGCATCATCACTACAAGGTTTAACAAACCTTGGCATCATCACTACAGGGCTTAGCAAACTTTGGCATCATCACCACAAAGCTTAACAAACTTTGGCATCATCCCAATAGGGCTTAACAAACTTTGGCATCATCACTACAGGGTTTAACAAACTTTGGCATCATCACTACAGGGTTTAACAAACTTTGGCATCATCACTACAGGGCTTAACAAACTTTGGCATCATCCCAATAGGGCTTAACAAACTTTGGCATCATCACTACAGCGTTTAGCAAACACTTTGGCATTAACACAACAAACTTTGCCTTGTAAACAAAGGATATATTTAGCTTAAAACTTCCTCTGGCTTTTTCAGTTAAACTAAAATCACACAAAAGACAGAGAGAGACTTTGTAAAAAATAAAATCCAGTAAAAATGATCGCCTTCTTTTTAAAAATAATTTTCCATGTCTCAAATATTTACTTGAGTAAAGAACTTTTTTTTTCTTTTTTTACAGATCAATTTCACTGTCCCAAAAGAACACACAGGACGAGGTTTAAGCATGTGTAAGTAAACTGCCAATGATAACAGATCATCAAATATTCTCGAGCGTAGCATTATCTTATCCCTCCACAACGTATCACAGACGCATCATATTTTACCCTAAACACTAAGGCATATATATAACTCTCCAGTATGACATTATAGGCTTCAGTATTGACGACCACTTTATACCTTAACCAGTGTCAGCTGACATATCCTTCACAAGCTCAACACACTGTGTAAACCACCACGACGGTTATCATCAGTTCCCAGATGATAATAATATGGCCAAGCGACACACTGCTTCCCACGTAAACACTCCTGGAAAGAGTTGGGTTAAGGCTCCCCTACAGATGCACCCTTGGGGTCGAGGTCTGGGTCTGGACAAGGCTATCACCAACAGAACCACCCTTGGGACTGGGTAAGGCTCTCTCACCAACAGAGCCACCCTTAGGGCGGGGGGTCTGGACAAGGCTCCCTACCACACAGAACCACCCTTGGAGCTGAGTCTGGACAAGGCTACCTACCAAAGAACTACCCTTAGGGCTGAGTCTCTGGACAAGGCTCCCTACCACTTAGGGCTGAGTCTGGACGAGGCTCCCTACCACAGAAGCACCCTTAGGGCTGCTGGGTCTGGGCAAGCAGGGACGAACACTCGGGGCAGCCTGCCGCAGCCACCAGCGCCCTAGCTTCCTGGAAGCGACATTATCGAAGGCTGAGTTCGGCGGAATTCCGAGGCTTTGGACGCAGGGTTGGCATAAAGAGGAGGAGACCATGGAGGGCCGGGTGGTTGCTAGAATCGTACGTCACCAGGCGACGCTCTGCCGCCAGACAACACCGTGTGTATGTGTGTGTGTGTAACTCCCTCACCACACACACACACCAAGGACCCTCTCGTCGTAACCTAGCTGCACACAGGGTGTAATTCCTACCTTATGTTACCATGGAATCTTGATCAGGGAAGATGTCCTCTTTTGCATGCATCTCCTCCCCCCCAAAACACACACACACAAAAAAAAAAGACAGACACACACACACACACTGGCATTCATAATTCCCAATTATGCTCAAAAGTCTTGTAGTGACCTTGTTAAACCTTGATAACATAGGGGATAACCAAAGCGAATGTTTCCATTGCTAGAACTTACAACGAAAGCAGACGAGATCCAATAGTTAATGAAGTAATTGCTCCCCCCCCCCCCAATCAAAAATGTTTCGAGTTGAGAAAAAGAAAGAAAAAAAAATAAAAGAACTCTCAAAAATCTTACATCTCCATGTCTCACTTCCTCCATGTGCATCAAGACATTCTTGAAGTCCGTTTTCTTCTTCGTTATATTATTGAATTCCCATCACTCCTCAGTCTCCCTACACCATCTTACGTACACCTTAAAGTACCATCCCTAAATGGATGGTCTACGTCGATCATCCTGCAGGACTGTGTGTGTGTGTGTTATCAATAAGGTTCCAAAGCAATACATCTACAGGACCTCAGAAGCAATGGAGAGGCGTCCTTGCCTTAAAGTCTGTCTGGTTTACAGACCTCAAAGTTCTGCAACAATTAATTCTCCCTCCACCCACACAAGGTGCATGGTAAATATCAACTTGATCACCCTCCACCCTCTCCCCTCCTTATGTATATGAGAATGGAGGCAACAACAACAATAATAGATAAATACATATCACATCATCTAAACTATTAGGTTGGCATTTCTTACCACAATCTTCCCCATTATTTACTGTCTGAGGAGGACGATCATTTCCCAGCGATTCTCGAAACTTGTAACTTAATTCTTACTTGGGCGACCGTACCCCGTCATCCAGTGGCTTATATTCTTATTCTTTCTCTTTTTTTTCTTGTTACTACGTATCCTTTGGGAAATACTACACACATACGTCTCCGCCGCTCATTTCCCAGTTGGAAGCTCAACACTCTCTTTATCGTGCGAATCAATTCCTCCTCCTGTGTGACCGGTGGTCCAAACCAGTTTCAAGCCATTTTCCAGGATTCCGTCTCCCGGTAACTTAAGAGACTTCTCCTCACAGTGTCTATAACTGGCAGACTTCTTCCTCCACAGTGTCTATAACTGACAGACTTCTTCCTCCACAGTGTCTACAACTGGCAGACTTCTTCCTCCACAGTGTCTATAACTGGCAGACTTCTTCCTCCACAGTGTCTATAACTGACAGTCTTCTTCCTCCGCAGTGTCTACAACTGACAGACTTCTTCCTCCACAGTGTCTATAACTGGCAGACTTCTTCCTCCACAGTGTCTATAACTGGCAGACTTCTTCCTCCACAGTGTCTATAACTGGCAGACTTCTTCCTCCACAGTGTCTATAACTGGCAGACTTCTTCCTCCACAGTGTCTATAACTGACAGTCTTCTTCCTCCGCAGTGTCTACAACTGACAGACTTCTTCCTCCACAGTGTCTATAACTGGCAGACTTCTTCCTCCACAGTGTCTATAACTGACAGACTTCTTCCTCCACAGTGTCTACAACTGACAGTCTTCTTCCTCCACAGTGTCTACAACTGACAGACGTCTCCTCCCACAGTGGCAAAGTATTTGATCCGTTTAACACGTCGGTGTTCATGGTCCTGAGTTCCTCTTCGTTGTACTAGCTGACCTGATGGGTTACAATCGTCACTGTGTGTCCGTTGTCTGTCCGTCAGTAAAAACTTTTCATACCCTGACCTCCTCCTCCTCCTCAGAAATGCCTGGGGGTTCAGCTGAGACGAAACTTTTTCCATGTCCAAAAGGCAGGTGTATTGGCAAAAATGTCCTCTCATCTTATGCCGAACCAGTTTTCTTAACACGGTCCACCCCCCTGGGGCAAAACAAATTCCCCGATCCAGATGAAGTTTCACAAGTCTTCTTGTCGAAAAATCACAGCTCGAGATGACCCACAACTTGGCGAAAGCGAGTGATGGATGATCGGCTACCAAGTGCCAACATCACAGACCCATTTGACAGCCAATACGGCCTGCCTGCCACACGCTGGACGAGTGAACGATACAAATTCACCTGAGCCAATTCCTCACATTCAGATTTTATCGTCAGCATATGTATACTTTTTTCATGCAGCTTCTGTTTAAGTTCGTGTGTGTGTGTGTGTGTGTGTGTGTGTGTGTGTGTGTGTGTGTGTGTGTGTGTTACGGGGAAAGAGTTTTACACTCGTGGTGCCACGTCTCATTCCCTGTTGTCCCGTTGCCCCATGTGTGTGTGTGTGTGTGTGTGTGTGTGTGTGTACCAGCTACTAAGCAACAATCACAATAAGAGTGAAGACACACACACACACACACACACACACACACGAGTGTTGACACTCGAGGTTGTGTATCTGGTTTTCAGGGACACAACACCAGCACAACACCAGGTCATAGTAAGGATATGCCTTCCATCTCTCCTCAAATTTCCCGTCTTCTCCTGTTTGTTCTTTCATCCCCCTCATGTTCTTCATCCCAATGTCTTATCCACCCTCTCATTCCTCTCCTTCATCCTTTTGCTATCCTTGTTCATTGGACTTTACGTTCCTCTCGGTCCTGACTCATCATTGGACTTACGTTCCTCTCCGACCTGACTCATCATTGGACTTACGTTCCTCTCCGACCTGACTCACCATTGGACTTACGTTCCTCTCGGTCCTGACTCACCATATAGCTCTTTAAATCGCCGACATTTTCACGACCTCCTTAAAAAGTGTTGTGATTGGGTCCTCTGTCGTGTCTTGGACGACCCCTTCCCACCCCCTCCTCTCCACCCTAATATTCCTTTCTTCTCTGTTATCTTTCATCGCTCATATTCGTTTTATCTTTATCTACTTCGCATTTTTTATATTTCTCCTTTTTTGTATGTTTGCTTAGACGGGGTAGGGGTAGCTGAATGCCCGAATCAAGGCCATTTCATTTGGTGCGTGTGTGTGTGTGTGTGTATATATATATATATATATATATATATATATATATATATATATATATATATATATATTCATTTATTTATTCATATATATCGAAGCCAGGTACCCATTTCATCGGCCAGCCCCTAACAGGATGATGAACAGCAGGGTTGACTGCAAACCGAAAGCCTTTTAGCATTTCATCCTATCATCCTCCCCGACTGCCCATTCCGCCTTGCCTGTTCCATTCCGTCCTTGATAGTTCTTTCCGCGTTCCCTCACTTGGTATTCTGACTTTCCTGGGAATAATTTCCATAAGCTTACGAGAACTGTGAAACCGGGTCGTGCCCGCAGTCGTCCTGACGGCTCACTCTCCCTGAGCCCGACGGTACGACCCTTGGGTACGAAATACGACCCTGATGCACGATGGTACGTACGACCCTTTGAGCACGACGGTACAACCCTGGTGCGCGACGGTGGGGGCCCTTTGACCACGATGGTACGCGACCCTGGTGCACGACGGCACGACCTTGGAGCACGACGGGATGACCCTCGAACAAGACGGTACGACCATCTGGTGCACGACGGTACGATCCTCGAGTACGACCACTGAGCACGACGGTACGACGCCTCCTCAAGCACGTGCTGTGTACACGATGGTACGACCCTTGGGCAGGAAGGTACGACCATAATAGGTCGTTAAGTCTACCGGGTATCAAAGGTATATGTAGCAGTAGTAAAGGCTGAAATAAAAGGCTTTTCCTTACCTAACCTTAAGGTAAAGGCAGGATGGTATAAAATGGCCTAAGGGGAAAAAAAAAAGGTCTTACTTTACCTCACCTTAAGGCCGAGATGGTATTAAAATGGCTTTATATATATATATATATATATATATATATATATATATATATATATATATATATATATATATATATATATATAAGTCTTACCTAACCTAATTTTAAGGTAACAGAGTACTTTTAAATGGCACAGACATTTACTTCATTCGTATTCTATGTCACACACATAAGACAAGATTAACCACAGACTCATTTTTTTCTTTTCTTTAAATAGCCTACAGTAAAAGGGAACAAATTATAAAGAGATTTAAAATATCGTTGTAACGACATAACCTCCGTTTTCTTTAAGTGTTTTCGTTACTATCAAGTCGTTCAATTTGGTAATGAGAGCCAGTCCCGAGCATCGCTAAGTTCATAATAAGGTCATTAGAGAGATAATGACCTTCACTTCACTTCGACGGGGGAAGAGGTGCTTGTGGGGGGGTTGGACTTCACACAGCACCCACGCACGACCTTAAAAAAGACGTCTGTCTGTCTCTCACGTATCCCAAGTTCGAATGAACTTGACCCGGGATGACCTTATATATATATATATATATATATATATATATATATATATATATATATATATACACGACGCCTGGAATCAAAACGGAGCCGAAGTTCGATTCAACCCTGCTGACCTCACGCACGAATGTCGAAGAATGAGCCTGAGGTGACCCCGGGAGGAGGAACCTTAAATGAAAAAAGAAATAATGTTTGGATCTATCGTAGCCTATGGTCGACTCAGTATGACGTCATTCGTCACTGCGTACGGTATGACGTCATTCGTCATTGCGTAAGGTTCCCCTCTCTGTGCTCCACCCAGACCTGAATTTGGGCAAGTATTCCCCTGTGTGTCGTAGAAGGCGACTAAAAGGGGAGGGAGTAGCAGGGGGGCTAGAAACCCTCCCCTCCCGTTTCTAATTTTCCAAAGAAGGAACAGAGAAGGGGGCGACGTGAGGATATTCCCTCTAAGGCTCAGTCCTCTGTTCTTAACGCTACCTCGCTGATGTGGGAAATGGCGAATATAATTGAAAGAAAGAGAGATAACCCACCACCCAGCCCACCCCTCTTTCACTTACCCTTTCTGTGGCTCTCGTCGTGAACGACCCTGGAGTACGACGATGCGGCCTCCCTTTCCGGGTATAGATTATGGCCTGGTGTCTGTGAAGGCCTTAACCACCATTTTAAAAGGGTGAGGTCAAAAGGTCAGGTATCCATGCCCCCCACCAGAGGAGCCGAGGATCATCGGAGCTGAGGGACGACTTGTGTCTCTCTCTGTCAAGAGGCCAAGCTGTGTGGTGTTCCTCCTGAGGGAGGAGGTTGTGTGGTGTTCCTCCTGAAGGAGGAGGTTGTGTGGTGTTCCTCCTGAGGGAGGAGGTTGTGTGGTGTTCCTCCTGAGGGAGGAGGTTGTGTGGTGTTCCTCCTGAGGGAGGAGGTTGTGTGGTGTTCCTCCTGAGGGAGGAGGTTGTGTGGTGTTCCTCCTGAAGGAGGAGGTTGTGTGGTGGTCCTCCTGAAGGAGGAGGTTGTGTGGTGTTCCTCCTGAGGGAGGAGGTTGTGTGGTGTTCCTCCTGAGGGAGGAGGTTGTGTGGTGGTCCTCCTGAAGGAGGAGGTTGTGTGGTGTTCCTCCTGATGGAGGGACACAGCCTACCAGACAGATTCGAAGGACAAGAAAAATATAAGATAAAACCCATACACACACACAACCAAAACACACACACACACACACAAAACACACGTCAAGAAAAAACCTCAAAACACTAAACTCACAGGAGTATGTAAGGCTCCGGCCCCCTACTCCTCCTCTCCCCCCTGCAGTATATAACCTTGAACCAAGCTTGGGGTTCTGTGGGACCCCACGGTGGCCTTCTCCCCCTCACCCTCTCCAAATGCAGCTGGAAGGGGAGGGGAAGGAGGGGGAAGGAGGGAGGAGGGGAGGTATACAGCACTGTTTCCCCCTCAGCATCCTCCTCTCTGGAGGCGGAGGAAAACCAAGTCTTGACGCAATTTATATTTTTCCTCATTATGCCCCAACCATTTTTTTTCTGGTCCCTCAAAACACAAGTCAATGACAAAACAAACAAAACAAAGCCAATGAAAAAAAGAAAAAAAAAAACCATTTCTGGACAAGTCTTCTTCATTCAGTGCCAACTGGAATGAAATGAAATCCCTTTCCTTCACAACCAGAGCACGAGAATGACACACACAGAACGCCATGCCAACTTGACACACCATCGCTTCAATCCTCCAGACACATCGAAGCCATCAAAAAAAATATATATAAAATGGGGAGGAGGTCCACTTCGCCTTCCCTTCCTCCCCTCCTCCTGCGGGATGATTCTCCTCCCTTAAAACAACACGTTCCTTCAGAAAATGACTCCTTGCCCCTGCCTGCGTCTCTACCCACTGACTCAGGGTCTTGCGAGAGTGGGCGCACGTTTATGATGTTCACATGTCGAGGGTGCGGAAACCCTGATGTGTTATTATTCAAGATACTTATTTTACTCATTCACTATATGGCAATGATGTCCTGAAGTCTTAAGTCACGAACATTATACAGATGAGATACTTATATAGAGCATAAGTGCGCGTTGAAGTACTTATAAAGCATGGACTCTCTCTCTCTCTCTCTCTCTCTCTCTCTCTCTCTCTCTCTCTCTCTCTCTCTCTCTCCTATACGGTGAGCGCTACGCGTTATTCCTGCCTTTTGACACATCTCGTCGTGGGCATTCGTAGGAGGAATGCGCATTATTCTTTGAGTATATATATATATATATATATATATATATATATATATATATATATATATATATATATATATATATATATATACCTTCCAGCTCCAAGATCCCCTTCTATGTTGCTCCTGCACCGCTCAGAAATGCAGCCACGTCCACCGGGTGGGACCACAGGTCAAGAAGGTGTGGTGACGCGCGTCCTTCTGGTGGGAAGCGAGACATGACGGCAGCTGCATCATGAGGGTGAGGGGGTCTTGTGGTGTCCAGAGGGTTGACAGAGACGGTGTAACTCGTGCTTGTCTAGGGAGTGCAGTTTCAGATGGATGTATGTCTAGTGAAATGGAGTTTTAAGACTGGGTTGCATCATGAGGATGAAGGGGTCTTGTGGTGTCCAGAGGGTTGACAGAGACAGTGTAACTCGTGCTTGTCTAGGGAGTGCAGTTTCTGATGGATGGATGTCTAGTGAAATGGAGTTTAAGACTGGGCTGTTGGTGGTGGTGGCACAGAGTAACGAAGAGGGCGGTTATTCAACGCTTGTGGGTCATAATAGTGTGAATATGTTTGTTCTGTCACCATGATGTTTGCATGAGGTGATGGGGATCTATAAGTACTAAGTGAATATGCAGGAGGGTGAAAGGCGTGAGCGGGATAAGATCAATTGCAAAAATTTGGTATACAAGGGGGCGGTGTGCTGTCAATGGGTCGAACCAGAGCATGTCAAGCAGCGGAGGGATCATGGGAAGGTCTGTGGGGCCTGGTTGTGGATAGGGAGCTGTGGTTTCGGTGCATTACACACGACATATATAGAATGGATGTGCGCGAATGCGGCCTTCCTTTGTCTGTCTGTTCTTGGCGCTGACTCGCTAACGCGGGAAACGGAGGATAAGTATACAAAAAGAAGAAGAAGAAGAAGAAGAAGAAGAAGAAGAAGAAGAAGAATTATATGCAGTGTTAAGGAGATGGCCTTGACTAGGGCATTCATATGTCCATGCCCTCTCAGCTAACACACACACACACACACACACACACACACACACAGAGGGTGACGAGACTTGAGTAACACGTTCGTAATGATTTCTGGAAAACGGATCGGCAGCCACAGACGAGGTGGCCTGTGGGTCGAGGAGTGTAAAGAGGGTAAACCCTCGCTCGCCCAGGTGCACACAAGCCATGTTAGTAATACACAAGTATACGTGCGAAGACCCCAAGTACATGCTGAGGTGTATAAGACGAGAGTATACCACCTGCTCTCGTAGTATTCCGTGAATTACGAGGTATATCGTAAGTAATAGACCAGAGGTATACAGAGGTATACTGTGAATATAGGTATACGCTATACGTGGTGTGGCTGGAGTATGCCACATAAGAAGAGTCCTGACGGAGTATGTGAATAGGTGGATGTCAGCTGAGAGAGAGAGAGAGAGAGAGAGAGAGAGAGAGAGAGAGAGAGAGAGAGAGAGAGAGAGAGAGAGAGAGAGAGAGAGAGAGACAGACAGAGAGAGAGAGAGAGAGAAAAAAATTTTTTTTCATCTTTGCCATACCCGTTTATCTTTGCCCTCCAAGAGCAGCCAGTACACGCGAACACAAGCACGGAACCTACGTGGTGCAGTGGTCAGCGTAAGTAACCATGAGCCTCACTCATCACGGGTCCACCGCACGGGGTTCGAATCCCGGGTGTGGCAATAGGCCTCCACCCAACCCCGGGTGTTCATCCACCCCACGGGGTGGGTCGATCAATGGGTGACCTGCCTTTGGCTGGCGAGTGTGTGTGTGAAGACCAAATGCACATACAAACAAGGTTAAGGGAAAGGGGCCAACACGAACGTACAACCCTCGCCCTATTACACACAAATAGTAATCATATTACATGTGCACTTGTGCAGCCGAGAACCATGGCCCTGTGGTGGAGAAGAGGGATGAGCGACAGAAAAACAAAAAAAAGATATATTAACAGAAGACAGAATTTCGTGGTTTAAGCCATGACGAAGACATGGCACACACTCCCGGCCAGCGATCAATCGCAAGGTCCATGACTGCAAAAAAAAATAATTGAGCACAGAAAAGAAAAAGAAAAAAGCGAAACTCTCAACACCAAAACAAAAGAAAACAGAAAAAAAAAATTGTGAAAAATTCCAACACTTTGCCATTGACGTCCATTGGAGGAAGTTGTCTGTTACAGAGAAAAGCTGATTAGCCAAAGGCAGTAAAATCTCAACCAGTTCGGCTCCCACGAAGCATCTTTTTTTTTTTTTTTTTTTACTATACGCCAAGACTGTCATTTTCCCCAACTTCCCAAGATTCTGTGCGACTCAAAAACCTGCATTCCAAATACGAGGCATAGAATAATGAAGTGATATTCAAATATTGATCTTCAATAGAATAATGAAGTGATATTCAAATATTGATCTTCAATAGAATAATGAAGTGATATTCAAATACTGATCTTCAATAATGAAATGATATTCAAATATTGATCTTCAATAATGAAGTGATATTCAAATATTGATCTTCAATAATGAAGTGATATTCAAATATTGATCTTCAATAATGAAATGATATTCAAATATTGATCTTCAATAGAATAATGAAATGATATTCAAATAATGATCTTCAATAATGAAATGATATTCAAATACTGATCTTCAATAATGAAATGATATTCAAATATTGATCTTCAATAATGAAATGATATTCAAATATTGATCTTCAATAATGAAGTGATATTCAAATATTGATCTTCAATAATGAAGTGATATTCAAATATTGATCTTCAATAATGAAATGATATTCAAATATTGATCTTCAATAGAATAATGAAATGATATTCAAATAATGATCTTCAATAATGAAATGATATTCAAATACTGATCTTCAATAATGAAATGATATTCAAATATTGATCTTCAATAATGAAATGATATTCAAATATTGATCTTCAATAGAATAATGAAGTGATATTCAAATATTGATCTTCAATAGAATAATGAAATGATATTCAAATACTGATCTTCAATAGAATAATGAAATGATATTCAAATACTGATCTTCAATAGAATAATGAAGTGATATTCAAATATTGATCTTCAATAGAATGAAATGATATTCAAATACTGATCTTCAATAGAATAATGAAATGATATTCAAATACTGATCTTCAATTGAATAATGAAATGATATTCAAATACTGATCTTCAATTGAATAATGAAATGATATTCAAATACTGATCTTCAATAGAATAATGAAATGATATTCAAATATTGATCTTCAATAGAATAATGAAGTGATATTCAAATACAGATCTTCAATAGAATAATGAAGTGATATTCAAATACTGATCTTCAATAGAATAATGAAGTGATATTCAAATACTGATCTTCAATAGAATAATGAAATGATATTCAAATATTGATCTTCAATAGAATAATGAAGTGATATTCAAATACTGATCTTCAATAGAATAATGAAATGATATTCAAATACTGATCTTCAATAGAATAATGAAGTGATATTCAAATACTGATCTTCAATAGAATAATGAAGTGATATTCAAATAATGATCTTCAATAGAATAATGAAGTGATATTCAAATATTGATCTTCAATAGAATAATGAAATGATATTCAAATATTGATCTTCAATAGAATAATGAAGTGATATTCAAATACTGATCTTCAATAGAATAATGAAATGATATTCAAATACTGATCTTCAATAGAATAATGAAATGATATTCAAATATTGATCTTCAATAGAATAATGAAATGATATTCAAATACTGATCTTCAATTCAATCAAGTGTGATGTCCTGTAGATTATGTACAACCTGGTATGTACAACCTTGTACAATTATGTACAACCTGGTACAACTGTAGTTTGTGCTAGGATCAATATTTGAAGATGTCCTGTGGTTCATGTACACACAATCTGTAGACTTGTAGTTGGCACGAAGATCAATATTCCATCAGTTTGAGTCTGCCACTCTGGGGTCACAGTACCCACCCCTCACCCCTTCCTCCTCCCCTCACCCCTTCCTCCTCCTCTCTCCCTTCCCCTCATCCCCCTTTCCCCTCATCCCGAAACCCTAAAACTCACCCCTGGGGGGGGGGGGGGGGGGCTGCTTTCCTTTCCGTTTTCTGAATACCATACTGCATTCCCTGAGTGGCACTTCCGTTTACTAAATACCATACTGCATTCACCTGAGTGGCACTTCCGTTTTTTGATCACCATACTGCTTTCATTTTAGTGGAATTTCCGTTTTCGTTATACCATACTGCATTCACTGAGTGGCACTTCCGTTTTCTACTTGCCATACTGCTTTCATTTGATGACATTTCCGTTTTCTAAGTACCGCACTGCATTCCATGAGTGGCACTTCCGTTTTCTAATTACCATACTGCTTTCATTTAAGGAAATTTCCGTTTTCGTTATACCATACTGCATTCACTGAGTGGCACTTCCGTTTTCTACTTGCCATACTGCTTTCATTTAGTGACATTTCCGTTTTCTAAGTACCACACTGCATTCCCTGAGAGGCGCTTCCGTTTTCTAAATACCACACTACTTTCATTTAGTGACATTTCCGTTTTCTAAATACCACTCTGCATTCCCCTGGGGCGGTATTTCTTATTTTCTCAGCCAAAATCTTAACCATGATGATCACCATTATCATCATGTGTATGAGAATTATCATACCGCCTTCACCATGACGTCACCATGACGTCTTCACCCTCACGGAGACACCATGACGTCACCATGACGTCTTCACCCTCACTGAGACACCACCATGACGTCACCATCCCCACTGAGACACCACTCATAACTCATCACTATAGTTGTCGTCATCATCACTATCTTCACCGTCACTTAATCATTATCATCATCCGTGATCATTACTTTGTGGTGAATCAACTCACTGTAGATATGGCGAAG
The DNA here is from genome assembly GCF_036320965.1 of Panulirus ornatus. Classification (NCBI taxonomy): domain Eukaryota; kingdom Metazoa; phylum Arthropoda; class Malacostraca; order Decapoda; family Palinuridae; genus Panulirus; species Panulirus ornatus. The sequence goes on along the minus strand of NC_092226.1, from coordinate 68,333,830 downwards.
GGAAAGTATAGTGGAGGAAAGTATGTCTGATGCGAGTACAACGAAAGTACATCGAATGAAAGTCCATTAAATGAAAGTATAATAAGGGAAAGTACATCATATAAAAGTATACTGAGGAAAAGAATTTACTATAAAATTACAGAAAGTATATCATATAAAAGTATATTGAGGAAAAGAATTTACTATAAAATTAGAGAAAGTATATCATATATATAAGTATATTGAGGAAAAGTTTATCATATAAAAGTTAAATGAGGGAAAATATATCATGTAAAAGTATATTGGAAAAAAGTATACCGAAAGTATATCTGATGAAATTGGAGAAGTATATTTCATGAAGTATAATGAAGGAAAGTATATCAAATGATAGTATACTTGAAAAAAGTATACTGAAAGTACATCTAATGATGGTACTTTAGATAGAAGTAAATTTGAAAAAAAGTATAGTTGAGGAAAATATATTACAGGAAGGTAATTTGATGAAAGTATATCTTAATGAGACACGGTAATCTCATGAAAGTATATCCAATCGGAGGAAAGTATACTTTATGGAAGTATATCCGATGAGAGTATACTTAAGAAAAGTACATCCTACAAACGTATTTGATGAATGGATTCTGGACAAAATTACGTAATGGATTCTGGACAAAATTACGTTAAGCGAAAGTATATATGCTTGAGGAAGTATAATACAGCCAGAATATACCGAATGCAAGTAAATTACATTAAATCATATCAGCTGCAAGTCAACTGGACGAAATTATCCTGGATCAAAGTATAATGGACAGAAGTATATCGGACAAAAAATTTAAAAGAAAGTATTCATTCACTTTTTTTCACCCTTGGAAGTTCCAATCATGGACAAGAGTCCACATCAAGGCCGAACCTTGATTGCAATATAGAGAGGATTATGAAAAGGAAAAAGACATGGGAAACTATTCAGGAATTTTAAAGGAAGTGAAAAACCTGTCTTTCAAATGTACCAGGTCATAGTAATTGGGAAAGACGCGAGAGGGTAGAGAGTTCCAAAGCTTAGACGTGTAGGGAAAGAAACAGTTATCAAAACGGCCCACCCTTGAGTTGCCGATGTGTAGGGAAAGAAACAGTTATCAAAACGGCCCACCCTCGAGTTGCCGAGGGCCACACACAGTAATCACGTGAGACGCAGGAGCTTGCCGAGTATTGCGTGGTCTAGCTAGTGATGAGGATGGGGGGGGGGGGAGCACCCAAGCAGCCAGCTCTCGGGAGGCAAAAACCCAAAGTAATACCTGTAGAAGAGGGGGAAAGTGAACAACATTGCGTCGGGGGGTCAAGGGGGTACACAAGCAGCCAGCTCTCGTGAGGCAAGAACCCAAAGTAATACCTGTAGAAGAGGAGGGAAAAGTGAACCAACATTGCGGCGTAGGTGCAAAGGGGAGGAAGGGTCAAGTTTGGAAGTTAGCCTGGGAAGGCTTATGAGTTGGATCGCTTTCGACTCAAAACTCTTGTCAAGTAAGGATGAAGGTTCTCGACCCACCCCAGGTGTGAGAGTAGTACCCCACACACACACAAGAACTGATGTCAATTGGATAAAAAGGTGGACGATGGTATACTTGAAGCGAGTTAACTGGACAAAAGCTTTTCAAGGCCGAAAGTATAATGGACGAAAGTACGTCGGATAAAACTATAATGACCCAATAAAGTACACTGGACGAGAGCGTAGTGGACGATATACTTTGGATACAAGTATACTGAAGGAAAACACCACAGGAAGAAGTACACGGGATGAAAGTATATAAACACAGGAAAGTACGAGAGAATAAAGTATATTAAAGGATAAAATCAAAATAACTAAATTAATAAAAGAAAATTAAGGCGAAAAAACAAACTTTTTTACCTGCTTGTGCCAATCGCAGGCAGCTCAGCTCAGCCACACACACACACACACACACACCCACGTCAATCACACCCGTCCTCCGTCAAGCTGTCCCACACTGAGGACGGGTTACTTCACTCTCCTCTTGGGAAACACCCCACTCCTGAAAAGCCTCATTATGACGTCACCCAACCACCACCGCCGGCGGCCGGCACCTACCCTCTTCGCCACCAATAAATAAGGTCACGCACGTTTTGCTAGACTCTTAACGAACTGGGGTTTCCTCCGGGTGGGCGAGCGCGAACTCAAGGATTTCTCGGTAGCGCTAGAAGTCGCCTGGGCTTTCGCAGAGGCGAGCGATCGCGAGAAGGGCTGGTTGCGTAGTCTGTTACGGGCAGTTAGCGCGCAACACTCGTCACTAACCCCTTTCGTTGGGTAGGTCACGTTCATGTGTGTGTGTGTGTGTGTGTGTGTGTCTTACAAGGAGGGAGTTTTACGCTCGTGTTGCCCCGTCTCTTAACCTTGTGTATTATGTATCATGTCTTTACTGCTATGTACACACACACACACACACATACACACACACATAAACACTTACACACACACACACACACACATAAACACTTACACACACACACACACACAAACACATAAACACTTACACACACACACACACCAACCTAAGCCAGGTACCCATATATCGACCAGCCCCGAGATCGGGGAGGATGAACACTTGGGCTGGGTGTAGGCCCACCGCCACGCTTAGGATTCGAACCCATGCCGCCCCCCCCCCCGCCCCCCCGCTCCTGACTGATGGTCAGTGACACTAACCACTCCATCATGAGAGGCCAGTGTGTGTGTGGAGGGGAGGGGAGGGGAGGGAATGGGTTGTACGTATAAGCGAGAGTCATATGATTACGTAGAAAAAAACAGACCATACGTAGAGAGAGGGGAAGTAGAGCAGGCCTCCCCTCGTCATTCCCCTTAGGGACAGTAGTACTACGACGTAGCTCCCCTCCCTCCCTCATCAGGACACGGCGCCTCGCATCGCAATGCCCCCCTGAGGGACCTTCGTCGTCAGCGGTGGCATTTCCTTCCTGCCTTTACCAGCGACCTCGCAGGAGGTACAAGACCATCCCTCTCTTGAATGACCCCCCGGGGGAGGGCGGAGCAAAGGGGGTCAACTGCCTCTACGTATTGACACACCCTGTTCCTCACCCCCTCACAAACACCTCCTCCTCCTCCCTCTACCGTCTTACACCACCCACCCAACTGTTTCATACTGTCGCATCTCTTGCATACGTTATATCACTATGGGGGGAGAGGGTGGTCCGTCCGTCCGTCCGTTGCCTCACGAACCACCCCCTTCCCCACCTCCTCCCCACGCCAGGAGAGCTTCGCATCGTAATTCGTGACGAAAGCAAGATTCCCAGAAGCGACAAGAGAGGAGGAGAAGTGGGGTAGGGAGCTGAGGCGAGTGCACGAGGTCATGTGTCCATCTCATGAAGGGGCTGGGGGAGGGGGCTGCCCTTTTACCCGAACGAGTTTGATTCGCGATTGCGTTTGCGTCAGGTGGGGCGTACTGCAGTGGGGTGGGGTGGGAGGAGGTGATGGGGTGTTTCGTATGCCCTGGGGTAGGGTGTGGGTGGGTGAGGAGTGTGGTGCGTCGCTCGCTCGCCACAATCTCTCACAGGCACTTGAGAGCTGGGAGTTGCTTGCGTCATAGCCTTGCCTGGTGATGGGATCAGGGAGGGAGTGAGGTAGGGCAGGAGGGAGAGACCACAGTGTCACAAGGTGAGGTGAGGATGCACCCCCAGCATGGAGAAGGAGGAGGTCCACAACGGGTGTGTAGCAGCGCATCATGGCTCTATACACACACACACACACACAGACACACACACACACACACACATAAACACTTACACACACACAGACAGACACACACACACACACACACAAACCCAAGTCCGACCCCTCTAAAACCTTGGGTTGAAAGAAATCAGCGTTTAAAAACAAACCGGTTTTCAAACGTCTCTGTGAAAATTACCCATTGGCAATGTATGTGGGAGGGAGTTTTGCACTCGTGTGGGGGGGGGGGGAACGACCCCCATTTCTTCCACAACATTTTCTAATATCATACAACTTCTTGAAATCAACTTTACGCATGGTGTCTGCATTAACCATATGTCCTTTTGTTCCATTCATCCATCACTCCTATACAAAAAAAAGTAATTCTCTCCATTTTCTTTTTTTCAAGTTTCTTGCTGAATTTCGTCTTATGTCCTGTGTGTGTGTATGTGTGTGTGTGTAATTACATATCTATATTGTAGAGGGAGGGTGTTTAATACTCGTAGGACCCCGTCTCTTGAACCAATCTATGTTTCATTATCAAACAAATAACTTTTGCAACATCTGTGCACTACCCGCATTCATCATTTCGCCACTCGGCTTATGTCATTTTCCCAGCACTCTTATACTGAGAAAACACCTTACAGCTCTTGTAACAAGCTGTCATGTGATATGATGTCATATCCTCCTGTTCTCCAATCCCAGCGTCTGTCGAAGAACTGTTCGCTAACTACATCGTTCAACCACATCTCACACAACTCAAAAAGAGTTGGTGATCACGTCATCCATTACTGTTCTATCTTCCATGGAGGGCAAATACTCGAAGCTTTAGCATTCCCTACAGCTCAGCTTTCTCCATTCCAAAAGATTAACAGATCGATGAATCATATAATTAATCATTTTCTGATGATTAATTTACCTTACCTTACGTATACCTTACGATGGTTTGGGAGGTCTTCTACCTCCCACAGCTGGGTCTGGGACCTTACCTTACCTTACGTATACCTTACGATGGTTTAGGAGGTCTTCTACCTCCCAGAGCTGGGTTTGGAACCAATATAAGATGCTTTTTTCTTCACTTAGACCACTGGATGCCCCACTACGGTCGCCTACGTTGCCACCACATCCTGGCTGGCCACACTCTCGAGTGATAAGATGCCATATTTCCAATGTCACCAATGAACAACACGTAGCATTCACGAAGCTCTTACAGGGAACAGCAAACAACTTGACATTACCAGACACTGACCCACAACCTCAAAATCACATCAATTCTCAGCCACACACGAGACATACAAGGAGGTTGTTCAAGGTCGCTTGTTCCGCTGGTTATTGTTAATCAACGTCGACCTTGTGACCCCTAAGTCATAAGGTGAGTCTCAGAACTATTTCTGACACCTCATGAAGGTGTTACACATTTCTCGCTCGGTGATTATAACTTGGCGATGATGGGCATGAACTGATCCTCCAATGGCAGTTTTAATAAGCCGAGGAGCCAATGAACGTAACCTCTACACTCCGAGCGTCAACTGTCCGAGGCATCTGGTCAAGATACGTGACTGGCCAAAGAACGAAAGCCTTGGAGGCTTGTGGTGGTGCTGCCTCTTCACAAAAGAGGATACTAATGAGGACGACGCAAACATAAGATCTTGAGGCACGCCTCGAGTCACGAAGTCCTCCCTCTTCGCGCATCTCGTTGGTCGAAGCGGTGTCGAAGCCTCAGTCCCCCTTGACGAAGTTCTCTTCGTGCGTCTCGTTGGTCGAAGCGGTGTCGAAGCCTCGGTCCCCCTTGACGAAGTCCTCTTTGCGCGTCTCGTTGGTTGGAGCGGTGTCGAAGCCTCGGTCCCCCTTGACGAAGTCCTCTTTGCGCGTCTCGTTGGTCGAAGCGGTGTCGAAGCCTCGGTCCCCCTTGCGTTATCGAGACGGTGGGGTTCGATCAGGCGTAACCCAAGCTTATTTCGCGCCTGTATTGGTCAGGAAGTCAATAACGCATCCTTTTTCTTTTTTATTTTTAGGCCGTTACAAATATTCTTCATACATACGGTACAGTGATTATAAATATGGTAAAGTGGCTTAATCAATGTGGTGTAGTGATAATAAATACGTTTAAGTGACATTGTATACAGTACTGTAATTTACTGAATACGGCAGAAACGACATATACGATACAAAGACGTAATAAGTATAGAATAAAGACATTAAATACGGCAAATGGGGTAATAAATACGATACTGCAACATTGATACATACGGCAGATCCATACGAGAGAGAGAGAGAGAGAGAGAGAGAGAGAGAGAGAGAGAGAGAGAGAGAGAGAGAGAGAGAGAGAGAGAGAGACGCGACAAAATACGGCAGAGTGACTTCACAACTACCGTATGGGGAGAGACACAATCAACCCGGGACGATCGGCCAATCCACACGGCATCGAGAGATGACCCAATGGCAACGCCGCAAACAAACCTCGAGGTCTTCGTGGGGAGACACCTGGCGGCGAAGGAGGAGAAGAAGAGGTTTGTAAACACCACTTGCTACGTTCTCAGTACGACCACTCCAGCTGTGGGGGTCCTTACCTGAGAGGCGATCTCCAACCGGCCTATCTCTCCCAGCGCCAGCAACGCTCTATCGAGGGGATCAAGAGCCGATGGTGCACGCACGCACGCACGCCGTGCTGTGGCAGCGTAAACAATATAAAACAAATAGATAGATAGATATATAAGTGGAGGGAGGATGGAGTGTTGTGGGAAAAAGGGGGAAGTGCTTCTCTTGGGCGAAACAATTGACGGTGGAGTCTTTTTCAAGTGTTTATTTGGTGTCGAATTGAGTTAGTGGGAATCACTTACCTCTTCGCGCACGTGTTCATGCTACGCAGGGTTGGGGGGGAAAGTATATTACGACATGGCCCAAGTGCACCTGAAGGTAATGTGCTTATGTCGACATGCTCTCACTTGAACCCCCCACCCCATCCTAAGGGTCATGTATACACACACACACACACACAAAGGGAATTTGTCCACACATGTGCGTACACGCTGGTCGACAGATGGAGCCCAATAAGTACACGATTACCTTACAGTCACGTAAAAGTAATTACACTTATATAAGTAGACAATATATATCCCCACCTCCACATCAACCACATGAGCAGAGAGAGAGAGAGACAAGACAGACATGCACGGGTATACAAAAACACAAGATAGACAACAGACACTGAAACGCACTCAGACACGCACTTCAAAGCACACACACACACACACACACACACACACACACACACACACACACACACCAGCTCCCCACCCTCACAGTCCAACACACACGCTGCCCTGACCTTCCTAAAGGCTGGAGTAGGCCAGGAGGATAATGTAGTGATGATGGACCGTCCCCAACTCCTCGTTACCATCTGTATTTCAACAAACACTCAACCCCCTCCTTACTCCTCCAGATCCCTAACCTCCTCCTCCTCCTCCACCACTAATTGTTCTCCATCATCGCCTCCAGGTCGGTGTTCTTCCACTCAGGTTCTACAGACGCCCACCTCCTGGCGTGCGGGAGCTGTGAGGAAGTTCTCCTTCACTGTTCTGCAACGGAGGGGGGTCGTCGCAAGTCTCCCTCCGACGACGGCTATCGTAATCAAAGGTGAGTAATGGTAGACTGGCGAGGTGGGCGCAGGCAGACACCCACAGACACACACACACACACACACACACACACACCCTACCTTGCGGGAAACACTACGCCGTGGTCAACACTCGACATTTTCCAGTTATGCAGAGACATTACACTAATAGATAGATGGAAAGAGAAACACATAGATATAGAGATACTGATACATAGATGAACAGACAGACAGAGATATACAGATATAGACAGACAGATAGACACAGAAAGATAGACATATAGCTAGATAGATAGATAGATGGACAGATAGAAATAGATAGACTCATGGTCGACCATCGGCAAAGTGAAGCTGCCTAAGGCCCAGCCCTGGCTACAGGGAAGGGGGGGTTGCGGACGGAGAGAAGACACCCCCTACGACCACTTCTTCAGTCGTTAAATCAGGGTAAACTTCAACTCTCAAAGTGTGGTCGAGGAGTACCTCATGGGAAGTCGAGTTTCCTCGAGAGAATACCGCTGAGGTTTACCCTGGCCCCGGGCAGAGGACAACGGAAAGAGCACGGAGGAGGAGGAGGAGAAGGAGGAGGAGAAGTTGGGGAGTAGGAGGAGGAGGAGTGAGAGTACGTCCACAGCCGTCTACGTACGAAGAAGGAGGTGAGTGTACGTGGGAGAGGAGGGAAAGAGGAGGAGGAGTTGAGAAGGACGAGGAGGAGGAGGAGGAGGAGGTGAGCAGGAGGAGTGAGAGTACGTCTACAGCCGTCTACGTACGAAGAGGGAGGTGAGTGTAGGTTGGAGAGGAAGGGTGGGTGAGTGTGTGTGTGTGTGTGTGAGTACAGGAACTCACTCGCGAAGACCTGGAGGTGTCCAGTATCAGTAAATCTTTCGGGGGCGGGTGTGGGGTGGGTGTGGGGTGTGGGGTGGGTGTGGGGTGGGTGTGGGGTGGGGTGGGGTGGTGGGGTGTCGTAGGTACAACACCCACCCCCTTGTCTTCACCACGTCCCTCGGAAGGTGTACCTGGAATCTTCCATCAGTACAGATAAAGAGATCGTGCCGTTCTGACACACGGGGAGGAGAGAGAGAGAGAGAGAGAGAGAGAGAGAGAGAGAGAGAGAGAGAGAGAGAGAGACCACATAGGTCCAAGGGAGGTGGTCTGGCCCCATAAACACCACTTGAAAACAGAGAGAGAGAGAGAGAGAGAGAGAGAGAGAGAGAGAGAGAGAGAGAGAGAGAGAGAGAGAGAGAGAGAGAGAGAGAGAGGTGCTAAAGGCCCAGATGTCGGCGAGGACGACGTGGGTGAGTGAGTGAGTGAGAGGAAGCAAGGTAGAGATAGCAAGGCCTGGGAGACGGGTGGGTGTGGGTGAGAGACGGCTGGAGAGAGAGAGAGAGAGAGAGAGAGAGAGAGAGAGAGAGAGAGAGAGAGAGAGAGAGAGAGAGAGAGAGAGAGAGAGAGAGAGGTGTCTCTAAGGGCTGGGAGAGGCCGGTCTGGAGAGACGGAACTACAGGCTAGAGCTGGGACAAGCAGAGCAGGAGAGACGGGGTTAGAGACAGGCACTAGGGAGACAGGCCAGATGGGGGTGGAGGCTACAAGTGGAAGATGAGGATGGAGGCTACCTGTGGAGAGGGAGGTGGAGTGGAGTCGGTCAGCGGACGAGGTGGATGCTACGTAACCTGTCAATCAGGAAGGCTGCAGTAGCAGTATAGCCACCAGGGAGAGAGGGGGAGAAGGGGAGAGGGGAAAACCCCATACGATAATTACCCCCCCCCCCCCCAACCAGATAAAGGAAGCCTTCGGACGTTCCACAATAATCACAAGTTCATGTTAATGCGTATTCAAGGTCGAGGGTACACACACACACACACACACATATACATACATACACACACACAAACACACACACACACATACACCACACACACAGACACACACACACATACACGCATACACACACATCAACACAAACACACACATCAACACACACACACACACACACAGACACACACACACACACACACACAAACACACACACACACACATATACATACATACACACACACACACACACACACACACACACAGACAAACACACACACACACACACTCTCACTGTCCAATTCCACGTTTATGGAACATTTGCTTATGGGTTCTGACTTCGACAGCGACGTATATATACTTTTTTTTCTGACTGGTACGTGACTGTTGGTTCCCGTTGTGGGGAATTTTTTTTTTTTCTGTAGGGTTCGTCTCTGTTTCTTCCCGTTGTGGGGCGTATGCCGTTGGATCTGTGTTTATTCCCATCCGTTGAAAGTTATCTGCTGTTGGATGTGTTATCTTTCCCTTCCCGTTATTGGAAACTTTCTGTTTGGTTCGTGTCTTGTTTCTTCCCGTTGTGGAGCGTATGCCGCTGGATCTGCGTCCGTTCCCTCCCGTTGTGGAGCGTATGCCGTTGGATCCGCGCCTGTTCCCTCCCGTTGCTGGGACCTTCCCTCATACTCACTGTGACTTGCACATCTCTCCACCTCTCGGCGGTGGGGTCTCTCTCTCTCTCTCTCTCTCTCTCTCTCTCTCTCTCTCTCTCTCTCTCTCTCTCTCTCTCTCTCTCTTTCTCTCTATCTCTCATCCCTGTGGGAAAAAGTTTGATCTCCACCTCCATACAGGCAACAGACGTGGCATTCCCCTCCTCCTTCCTCCCTGACTTTCTCTCTCTCTCTCTTCCCTTCGCGGATACACTGACGCTGTGCCATGTGTATCTTTGGTGGAGAAAGTCGTAGAAATTACGATTTTCAGTTATGGCTTCTTTGGGTCTGGTGTGGTAAAGATGTTATGGATCTCTATGACCCATCTGTCCAAGAACACGGTCGGGTGGCGTAGACTGTACCTGCCGCCAGGTGGTGCGGCCCTTGTCACAGCAGGCCTAAATCTGTCTCCCACCTGTCTAGGACACGTAAGTCCGTCAGGTGATGGATACAGGTGGAACCCGTGTTCCACCTGTCTACGACAAGTCAACCAACCCGCCAAGGCCTCGCAAAACGGCACCTGTATTTAGACAGGGCAAGAGCGAGACCTGTGCTCCGTCTATCCTACAAATCACACCTGTCTCGAACTTCCTGATAGATCATTCAATGAAGTCTTGGCCCCCGGACCTAACCAGCTCATACACTTACATCCCCAGCACACAAGACACGCCCGTCATCCAAGTGTTGACGATGAGGTCAGTTTCCTCCCCCTCCAACACCACCACAACAACAACGACAAACTACAACATCCTTTGCTACCAATACTGCGTAGACGGTCCTCATGCCCTCCCACAACTTGGCAGAAGTCCTCCATCAACGTAAAAGGTTGTCATGTCAACTGACTCACTCCAATAGCCTTGTTGGTCTCTTGTGAGGAGACGTCGGTTCAACCTTCTCTTATAAGTGACATTAGGCATTTCAAGATGCCCCTCCAACCCCACTACACCATCACCAGGTCTTCCATGCATCAGAGAGTTCGTAGACGCTGTACGTAGTAGAGAGGCTCAAAAGTGCCTCGCAAGCATTCATTAAGTGTACTGCCACCAGGCCAGTGATAGAAAAAAAAACCTTTCCTATTTTTTTACTCATGTCTAGTCATCATCGTTCAAGAGGACTTGGGGGAGTCCAGTCTGGTAGACCTTGAGATAACGAATTCGACAGCCAAGGTGTGGCATCGGGTTCGACTCTGTAAAACTCTCCTCTTTTCGCTCTCTCTCTCTCTCTCTCTCTCTCTCTCTGCTTCCTCCTCCTATGGCCTCCGTATCTCCCTCTCTTATCCCTGGTGTCCCACAGGGCTCTGTCCTCTCTCTCTCTCTCTCTCTCTCTCTCTCTCTCTCTCTCTCTCTCTCTCTCTCTCTCTCTCTCTCTCCCCTCCTCCGCTCCACCTCATTCGTATCAACTTTTTTCCTTTCAACAGATAATCCTAGGCATTCATGCACCAGACGACTCAACAATGCGTTCCTCCACTTCTTTTCAAAAGCCACTCTTATCTTCTCTCTTGCTCAATCTACGTCTTGTATTCCTCTATAAAATCAGACCCGTAAAGTACTTCCCTTTTTACGGCAAGGGACGTATATATCAATTTTCTAAAATCCCTATGAACTTTCCTCAACATCTCTGTCGTCTCTGTAATTCCACGAGCCAATATAATCATCAAAATTACCTAAACATCTCAAGTCTACACCTCCATGAAACTGGAAGTCCTGTTCGGACACCGAAAATTACTTTTGGACACAGTTGCTCCGATGATACAAATGACTGATTCGTCGTCCCACGTATGGAGTACAACTCTCATGTCTGGGGAGGTTCTAACTCTACGTACCTAAGAGTGGAATCCAATCCAGTTTTTCCTTATACTTTCTCCCATCGCGACCTCCAAACTTCATTCACTTGCCTTTTCCCCACCACGTACTCTTGGTTCCTTTTCCTCTTTAACACAGATATTACTTCGGGTTTTGCCTCTCAAGAACCGGCTGGTGTGTGTGTGTGTGTGTGTGTGTGTGTGTGTGCTTCGACCAGTAGTAATATCATCATCTAAACGTCTAATATTCGGCTAAGCATAGCTCAGCTATGTACAGCTAAGCTTCGAGCTTCACAAAGCTCGAGGCGTGTGACACGCGAAGACATCGGTCAAACTCGGCCTCATCCAAGCCAGGCGCTGCCCCATTCAGTTTGATTAGTGAGGGAAGATTGTGTGTGTGTGTGTGTGGACCGGGGGCAAAGGAGGGAGGGGAAGAAGAGGGGGTGAAGGGGGGGTGGATGGGGGTCTCAGGATTCGTGTGGTTGTATGTTTGTTTGTTTGTTTTGTGTGTGTGTGTGTGTGTGTGTGAGTGTGTGTGTGTGTGTGTGTGTGTGTGCTTGTTTGTTTGTATGTTTGAGTGTATGTGTACATATATACACAAGATGAAAAGACGGAGCAACACGAGTGTAAAACTCTCTCCCTGCAACACACACACACACACACACACACACACACACACACACACACAGACACACACACACACACAGACACACAGACACACAGACACACACACACACACACACACACACACACAGAGGAGCTTCCATGGTGCAGTGGTTACCGGCGCTAACCATGCTCAGGCACAGGGCCCGCCCGGGTTCGAATTATGGGTGCGGCATTTGGCCCACGGCCAACCTAGCTGTTCATCCCCGAGCTAGGGTAGGTCGATAAAATGGGTACCTGGCTTAAGCTGGTGTGTGTGTGTGTGTGTGTGTGTGTGTGTGTGTGTGTGTACGAGGGCAACACGAATGTAAAACTTAACACACAAACCAGCAGTAATCACATAGCGTAATCACATAACTTGAATTCGACTGAAGTAATCAATATCACTCCTAGATCACGAAGACAAAAACAAGAACAACAATAATTCTCTCTGTCGTACGTCTATCATAATGGCAGCGACCACCACCAAAAACCACGTACAAATGTTCTTAATGGCGCCTGTAACATGAGCTGCGAGGCTCCGCTTACCGTATAGGAAAAAAGAACCAAGATTCCTTTGCATATTTATTTAGATCCTGTGCGTCAGCCGGAGCTGATCTTCCCGCTAGAGGACCGACCGGTGACGTCATCTGATACATGCCAATACAGGGGACATCCACTTGACGGTTCGTTTTACGCGGAATCTGACGCAAAGGAAGGGGTGCCGTTTGCGGTGTCGGGTTTCCAAGCCTCTATCATTATGGAGGGGGCGTATTATGCTGCCGGACTCGCGGGGGCCGGGCCCAAGGAGGCGATGAGAGATCTATAAGGTCCGTGATGGATGGAGGATCAGGGGTAAACAAAAGGTATCCAAATTCCTCGAAGCAAATCCACAGGGTCTATGGCTGCTCAGCGCCTACATGTATACGTGTCTATTACAATGGCAATATTTATCATAATGTCTAAGACCACTTCTGGGGGGGCCCTAAGCTGTAATAAGTGTGTAATGATTACCTACTTGTCATTACCGAACTGTACCGTACGGGGAGGGAGGTCTACACTTCATGGGGGCCCCTCCTCCCCACCAGTTTTACATTTGTGGGGGGAGGGCACCGTCTCTTGATGTGTGTGTGTGTGTGTGTGTGTGTGTGTGTGTGTGTGTGTGTGTGTGTGTGAGGAGGGGGGAGGGATGAACTTTCAACCCTTTCTCAAAAAGGAGAAGGTCCTTTATGACACACACACACAACACAGTATCATACACCACACAGAGTGTGTGTGTGTGTGTGTGTGTGTGTGTGTGTGTGTGTGTGTTAGGGGGAGATGGAGGGAAGAGAAAAACATATAGTCTTCCCTTGGCCATCATTGGCTTAAATGAGAGATAAAAAATACTAACATAAAGTACCTGACGATAGGAAATCTAGGATTGGCTCTTACGGTATACCTCCTTCTACCCCCGGAACGGCAAATCTTTCTTTCTCTTTTATTGTCTTTCCTGTCTTCATGTAACCTCTCCTTCTTTTAACCCTCAACTTGACAAACCCCTGTGGGGGCCAAATGATCAATCCCTCCTTTCTCTCTTTTGCTCTTGAACGAGCGTACAAACTCCCCCTCTCCCCGTGTGACACAGACAGGTAATTAAAAAGGAGTAACAATCACACAGGTAGTTCATAACAATCTAATCACTCGATTGTGTGGGGGGGAACAAGTCATTTGTCCTTGTTCGCAGGTGTCGCGGTCGCTATAGACGCAAATACGGAAACAAACACAAGACTAGGGAAAATAAGCGGTTCGCAAGTACACCCAGAGACGACACATACACAAAGCGCTCTTCACCTGTTGTTCCCATATGGGCAATGAGGGGGTGTCTGCTTACGTCATTAGTGGATTAATGAGATTCCCATTTGAGTCACTCAAGTCATAGACATGAGGGATGATCGATTAGTCTATTGGTGTACCTATAGAAAACTAGTTCCCATAAATCTATCTATTTATCTTCATTGAATCAAGTCTTACCGCGTCCATTGGATAGCGTTACTGGTCTGCCATAGTTTTAGGACTGGGTTCGAATCCTCCTCGCGCAAAGGTAAATTATATGTATAAATATATATATATATATATATATATATATATATATATATATATATATATATATATATATATATATATATATATATCATTAGTCTTATCCAATTCCCCGAGATATCACGGATCTTCATTGGCTTCGACCCCCGTTCGAGAAAACGAAGCAGAGTTTTGAACTCCCCCTTCTCCCTCCCCGTTCATGAAACCTATCACAGCCCATACAAGGCACAACACGGTCACTCACTGGCTCTTCTGACCACAGATGGTGGGGAGGTCATTCATCTCGCTCTGAAGTTGCAATAGATGTAATCTGAGTCACGCGTGTCTGTGTGTGTGTGTTCATGAATCCTTTTTTTTCTTTTCTACCACGTTTCGGACGATCAAGAGTTGAACGAGGTATGGTGGCAGGGTGCGCGAACCGATTCCATGCCTGTGCTTCGCGCACATTTCCGATAATCCAGTCCTGTCTGTGTATAAGATGACGTTAAAAAAGAAAAAGAAGCATTGAAACTGAAAAGGAGAAATAGGGTTGTAGGGAAGCGTATCTCAAACCCCTGTGGTTCGGACGGCTCCTCATCACACAGAAGCTTCGATACAGGTGATGGTGACTTAGGTTGAGCACCCATCACCATCATCACTATCACCTGACGTATCATCCGCGTCACCATCATCACTATCACCTCACGTATCACCCGCGTCACCATCACCACCTGACGCATCATGAGTCCACTATCATCACCATCACCTGACGCATCATGAGTCCACCTACCACCATCAACTACCACTTGCAACCACTTACCACCATCAAATACCACTTGCATCTACCTACCACCAGAGGCCCACACACACACACACACACACACACACACACACACACACACACGAGTCTATAAAGCCTCACTATAAATACTGTCTCACAACACAGAGTCAGACACACACCACATATTATCCTGACACCTACACCATCACACGTGTGCCTGTGTGATCACACGCCTTCATCATCATCATCATCATCTCATCCCTACACTGTCACACCTGTACACACGCATACATCATCACATTCCTGCACCATCACACGCATACATCATCACATTCCTACACCATCACACGCATACATCATCACATTCCTACACCATCACACGCATACATCATCACATTCCTACACCATCACACGCATACATCATCACATTCCTACACCATCACACGCATACATCATCACATTCCTACACCATCACACGCATACATCATCACATTCCTACACCATCACACGCATACATCATCACATTCCTACACCATCACACGCATACATCATCACATTCCTACACCATCACACGCATACATCATCACATTCCTACACCATCACACGCATACATCATCACATTCCTACACCATCACACGCATACATCATCACATTCCTACACCATCACACAATACATACGTACACCCTCACATGCCTTCACTCACACATCTACACACACACACGCCTTCACCATCACACGCTTACACCATCATACGCCTATACGCCTTTCCACTGTAGTGTGGGGGTCAGGTGGGCCAATATAACTAAGAAGGGGGGTGGGGGGAGGGAAGAGACGCGCGCGCGCGCACACACACACACACACATCTACAGGCCTCGACTTCCAAAAGAAGGAAAACAGTGCACAGAGAGAGAGAGAGAGAGAGAGAGAGAGAGAGAGAGAGAGAGAGAGAGAGAGAGAGAGAGAGAGAGAGAGAGAGACGGGGTCAGGCAGGCCGAAGCGGTCATTTCCTTCAGTTCGCAATGTAACATCCGTACTTCCCCAGGCCTTCCCCCGAGTTGCTTGTGTCACAGCACAAGTAAATCCCCTGTAAAAAAAAAAAAAAAGAGAAACACACACACACACACACACACCAGTCACTGTGTACCATTAACTGCATTATCCATTTTTTCCTAATTTCGTCATCTTAGGATCTGTAGTCATGAACGGGGTATGGTCTGTTCGTCGTCTCCCTGCTCTCAGCAACGGTCCTGTTGTATATGGACGGGTATGGTCTATCTGTTGTGTCTCTGTTTTGAACAACACTCGTCGTGAGGATGGTCTTCCGTTGGCCAACGATGGTCTGGGTAAAACGACAGAGGTAAACAAAAGGAAAGAAGAAAATATATAATGTTCTTATGTAAACAAAATAATGATTCACGTTGCAGATAAATCTAAGATTTGTGTGCTAAGGAACCTTCTCTCAGTCAAAAACATTATATATATATATATATATATATATATATATATATATATATATATATATATATATATATATATATATAACGTATGTTTGAAGGAATAGTGGTTCTAACAATGTTATATGGTTGCGAGGCATGGGCTATAGATAGGGTTGTGCGGAGGAGGGTGGATGTGTTGGAGATGAAATGTTTGAGGACAATATGTGGTGTGAGTGGTTTGATCGAGTAAGTAATGAAAGAGTAAGACAGATGTGAGGTAATAAAAAGAGTGTGGTTGAGAGAGCAGAAGAGGGTGTTTTGAAATGGTTTGGTCACACGGAAAGAATGAGTGAGGAAAGATTGACCAAGAGGATATACGTGTCAGAGGTGGGGGGCACGAGAAGTGGGAGGATGAAGTGAAAAAGATTTTGAGGGATCGGGGCCTGAACATAAAGGAGGGTGAAAGGCGTGCAAGGAATAGAGTAAATTGGAAAGATGTAGTATACCGGGTTCGATGTGCTGTTAATGGATTGAACCAGGGTATGTGAAGCGTCTGAGGTAAACCATGGAAAGTTCTGTGGGGCCTGGATGTGGAAAGGGAGCTGTGGTTTCGGTGCATTACACATGACAGCTAGAGACTGAATGTGAACAAATGTGGCCTTTGTTGTCTTTCCCTAGCGCTACCTTGGCGCGCGCGCGGGGGAGGGGGATGCCATTTCTTGTGTGGCAGGGTGGCGACGAGAATAGATGAATGCAACAAGTATGAATATGTACAAGTGTATATATGTGTATGTCTGTACATGTATGTATACGATGAAATGTATAGGTATGTATATGTGCGTGTGTGGGCGTTTACGTATATACATGTGTATCTGGGTGGGTTGGGCCATTCTTTCGTCTGTTTCCTTGCGCTACCTCGCTAACGCGGGAGACAGCAACTATGTATAATAATAAATGACATATATATATATATCCTCTAGCCTGAGCCAGGTACCCATTTTATCGACGAAACCCCTTGGGATGGGTGAACAGCTGGATTGGCTAGTGGACCGACTGCCGCAACCAGGATTCGAACCAACGCTCTCGACCCTAGGAAGCCCCCATAGATGCCACATCTTCCCAAGTGAAAAAATGATCGATTCTCTCGCAAGTGATCAGCGTGGGAGCTGCTCGTCTGGTGTGTGTTTTCTACTGACTGACTGTGCAACGAGAGAGAGAGAGAGAGAGAGAGAGAGAGAGAGAGAGAGAGAGAGAGAGAGAGAGAGAGAGAGAGAGAGAGAGAGAGGGGATGCGAACTCCGCCTACAAAAACATCAGTCAGGAAACACATAACGACAGAAATTTTCCAGCTCTTCATCCCGTGTCACTTCCTCAGTTACACAGCGGCGCAATTAGCGACAAAAATAGAACACAAAGCAAACAAACAAACAAAAAACAAAATCATCCCCGTCGTTCCACCCCACCGTATATTCACCCTGTAGTTGTCCCCCCCCCCTCACCCCACAACAGGACCCCAGACCCTCCCTCCCTCAGGACGGTAACACAACCCTGGGATACAGGATAAATCACACACACACTACCATCACCAACACCTCCTCCTCCACCTCCACCACCTCACCAACACCTCTACCTCCACCTCCTCACCACCTTACCATCACCAACACCTCCTCCTCCACCTTAACCTCCTCCTCACCCCACCAACACCTCCATCTCCACCTCCTCACCCCACCAACACCACCTCCACCTCTTCACCACCTCACCCCACCAACACCACCTCCACCTCCTCACCACCTCACCCCACCAACACCTCCTCCACCACCACCACCTCACCACCTCACCCCACCAACACCTCCACCTCCTCACCCCACCAACACCTCCACCTCCTCACCACCTCACCCCACCAACACCTCCACCTCCTCACCACCACACCCCACCTCACCTCCACCTCCACACCCCACCAACACCTCCACCTCCTCACCACCTCACCCCACCAACACCTCCTCCACCTCCTCACCACCTCACCCCACCAACACCTCCTCCACCTCCTCACCACCTCACCCCACCAACACCTCCACCACCTCACCCCTGAAGTGTTTACGAGGTCATTCTCTCAGCAGGAGAAGTTTCTGAGGAAGAACCTGACCTTCCAGGTGGCAAGGCTCCTCCCAGGGAATCCTCCACATGACGAAAAAAGAAAGAAAGAAAGAAAAAAAGAAAGAAAAAGACAAAAAGAAAGAAAAAAGAAGAAAAAAAGAAAAAAGAAAGAAAAAAAAGAAAAAAGACAAAAAAAGGAAAAGACAAAAAAGAAAGAAAAAAGACAAAAAAGAAAAAAAGACAAAAAAGAAAGAAAAAAGGACAAAAAAGAAAAAAGAAAAGACAAAAAGAAAAAAAAAAAAGAGAAAAAAAAGAAAAAAAATCTTTTTGCAGCATAAAGTCTCCTTGATTTACTAAAGAGATGTTGCTATCACGTAACATACCAAGGGGGAAAACCCTTTGAAGGAAGAGAGCTGTTACTGTGTGAGGGATGGGAATGGGGGGGTTATCCACCTCCTCAAGTAATGGGGATGGGGGGTTATCCACCTCCTCAAGTAATGGGGATGGTCGCTATCCACCTCCTCAAGTAATGGGGATGGGGTTATCCACCTCCTCAAGTAATGGGGATGGGGGGTTATCCACCTCCTCAAGTAATGGGGATGGGGTTATCCACCTCCTTAAGTAACAGAGCACAGTTGAGGAGAGGGTGGTTTTCCTCCCCCCTCTGTTGAAGGGGGGTGGGGTTGTTACTGGAGAGGTGAAAAGACACTGTGGTTCCATGAGTACTATGGTACGACCTCCCACTTCCCCCCCCCCCCCACTTCAAGCACCGAGGTACGACCCTCTCGATAACGACAGTACGACTCCCTGAGCACGATGGTACGACCCTCCCCTGCTGGAGTACGACTGTATACCAAACTACCCCCAGCGCGACGGTACGTCATCCTTTGACCTAATCCTTGAAGGTCGAAGGTCATCTTGCCCAAAGGGAGGGAGGGGGGGGGGGTCGTTAGGGTCAGGTCGTATACCGTCGTGCGTATTCACCACCACCGGTGGTCGTAAGCCCATGCGTACGTTCATCCATGCGTATACTCAACCATCAAGCCATCCAGCCATGCGTAGACTCACAGGTTAGTGCAACTGAGCCATACGCACATAGGGACAACTTTAAAGTGATTTATGCGTACACTTATCAACCACGAACCATGCGTAAAAACTCTTCTAATTGTACATGAATCGGTGCGTACTCCTTTATATCAATGACCCGTGCGTATACACGTCCACCTGTTGTATCATCCGTACGCATACGCGTCCACCTGCCGTATGATTCATCCCCGACGCATCCACCTGTTGAATGATTCAAGCGTATACGCCCCCAACCTGTTGTGTGATCCATGCGTACACGCGTACAACCTGTTGTATAATCCATGCGTCCCAGAGAGAGAGAGAGAGAGAGAGAGAGAGAGAGAGAGAGAGAGAGAGAGAGAGAGAGAGAGGGAGGGAGGGAGGGAGGGAGGGAGGGAGGGAGAGAGAGAGAGAGAGAGAGAGAGAGAGAGAGAGAGAGAGAGAGAGAGAGAGAGAGAGAGAGAGGGACGGGCACCCGTGTCTCCTGAGGGTGGCCTTAGCGTCTGTTGCAGCACTCGGCCCTCATGTCCATCTCACCCTTACATGCACCACGGGACACCCCACTAACTAACACACGCCCTCCCCCTCAACCCCTGATCCACACCACATCCACCACAGCGACGCCTCCCTCCCTCCCTCAGGCCTTGACACCTCCACCGTGATATCCCCTCTCTCTCTCCCTCCCTCTCTCTCTCTCTCCCACCCCTCTCACAAACTCCCCCTCCATCCCATCATTCTCAACAACCCCCCCTCCTCCTCCTCCTTCTCCTACCAACGGGCGGAGGCGTTGCCAGGTAATAGCCAACAGAAGCGTCACACAATTCGCCACCCTCACCCCCTTATACCCTCGGACCACACGTCCCATCCGTGTTCCTCCACGTCGGAACCTTTGCTTTTCCACTCCTCCTCCCTCCCCTCCACCCCGAGCCATAAACCACCCACTACACTATATTTACGTGACTCTTCAAAATGCACAGTTATAGAGGAGGGGGGTGGGGTGGGGGGAGAGAGAGGGAGGGGAGGGGGAGAGGAGGAGGAGGAGGAGGAGGAGGAGGAGGAGGAGGAGGACGGACGTGTAACCAGATGTGTGTGTGTGTGTGTGTGTCTCTATACCCCTCCTCCTCCATCCCTCCCTCACCTCACACCATCCCCCTCAGTCACCACCATCAAATGGCTCCCCCGTCAACTATGGACAGACAGGTTCCCACTGGCCTCACACTTACCACAAGTCCTCCTCCCCTCACCCTCCTCCACTCCCATCATTCATTACCCAAAAGATTGAAACCACACCATCATCACTATCGGCAGAGACCTATCATCACTATCACCATGATGAGAGAGGTCTCCCATTCCCATCATCACTATCACCATGATGAGAGAGGTCTCTCATCGACATTACAACCCACACGGCAACCATCACAGTCAACAGACTCGTACTCTCATCACTAGCACCATGATGAGGGGCCTCCCATCACCACTACCATTACACCATCATCACAACTGGTACACTCGTATCATCACTATCAACAGACTCCCACCATCACCATAATCTCACTCATCACTCTTGGAAACACCCTCCTCCCCTCACCATCACTATCACCAGCAAGGTTGTCCTCACCATCAACCATATCAAGACTTTTTCACCTTCACCACTACAGAAGTTCACTATCACCATCCCTATTAACGCAATACTTTCCAACGCCATCATGAACACCACACAAATCCTCTTTCACCACCAAATCATCTTCATCATCATCTCCAGGTCTTCACCACAACCAACTACACACACACACACACACACACACACACACACACACATCTCTCTAAACACCAACCAACCAACCCATCCACAACCAAAAACCCCCAACATCCAACAACCACCAACCAACAATCTCCACCCCCCACAACAGGTGTCACAACCACAACAGCCTTATCTACAACATCCATCCTCCTCCAACCATCTCCATCTCTCTCCCTCCACCTACAGTAACGCACAGCAGCTCTCCAACAACAATACCACCACGATCACCACCAACACTACTACTACTACTACTACTACCACCACCTCCTCCACCACAATCACAATTTAGGATTCCCCAGAAGGAGGAGGAGGAGGAGGAGGAGGAGGAGGAGGACAAGGAGGAAGAGGAGGAAGAGGAGGAAGAGGTGCAAAGTCATGCAGGAGGTAATATCTCACCAGGCAGCTCCTCCTCCTCCTCCTCCTAGAACCCTGGGTCCTCCTCCTCCTCCTCCTCCTTCTCCCGCCTTGATGAACAGGGGAAGACGAAGAGGGATGTCTTTGCCTACAGGTTTGATAGGTAGATAATGCCAGCAGGGAAGGGAAAGGGCAGGGGATGAGGGGGGAAGGAGGATACATGTAATTAACATACGCACACACGAGAGAGAGAGAGAGAGAGAGAGAGAGAGAGAGAGAGAGAGAGAGAGAGAGAGAGAGAGAGAGAGAGAGAGAGCAAAAGAAGAAAAAAACATTCTCCTTTCCCAACAGATACGCAAAAGATTATCTATCGTTCGATAGATGAACACAGGAGAGACCGAACACGTAAATACAGATGGAAAGATAGATATAGATAGATGGATAAATCTAGAAAGATATACATAGATGGATAAATCTAGATAGATATAGATAGATGGATAAATCTAGAAAGATATACATAGATGGATAAATCTAGTACTCTACAAATACTGGACTGTCACAACTTCACATACTTTATATACAAGATGGCTTTCAAGCATTCGTTGAAGACTCCTGGACGATACATATAATATCTCACGTATTTAAGCGTGTTTAATTAAGGTTAATCAGTTGTTTACAAGAGAAATACATCGTAAACAACATCTTAATGAAGCTTATCAAACCCTAATAATCTGAGGCTTATCATTAACCCACGAAATATATAAAATCAAGATACATGTAAGTATATATATATATATATATATATATATATATATATATATATATATATATATATATATATATACAAAAAAATTGTAAAATGTATTTTTGTTTTAAAAGACAAATTACTCAGCATTTCCATTTAAACGTCTCGAGAACACAAACATGATATATGGGGACGATTGTCGACGACAAGAGATGGAATATCATTTTGCATATTCTCGTCATAATAACCTCGGAAAAAAGTCTGCAGTTGTAAAATGCCATTATTAAAGAATATATACACGACTTGACGTAATGTGGGGCAGTACATTCATCGAATGACATCACTATTTTCCTTGAAAAAGACACGTGTGTGTGTGTGTGTGTGTGTATATATATA
This sequence comes from Panulirus ornatus, assembly GCF_036320965.1. Taxonomy (NCBI): domain Eukaryota; kingdom Metazoa; phylum Arthropoda; class Malacostraca; order Decapoda; family Palinuridae; genus Panulirus; species Panulirus ornatus. The sequence goes on along the minus strand of NC_092226.1, from coordinate 68,310,822 downwards.
TATATATATATATATATATATATATATATATATATATATATATATATATATTTAGATAGATAGATAGATAGACAATGAATATACAGTATATATACATATATAATTTTGCTTAGTTACATATATCATAAGTTTCCCTGCCATATATATATATATATATATATATATATATATATATATATATATATATATATATATATATATATATACGTGTGTGTGTGTGTGTGTGTGTGTGAGTGTGTCCTTGTTGCTCATAACACTAACAACTTCCAAGTCCACTGGTGGGAATGGTAACTTCCCACCCTCCCTTCTCGTCCCTCGTATACCATAAACACGAAGGTAAATCCGGAGTCTCCCTGGCGTATAAAAACGCCCGGCAAAATCCAGTTTGTGTGACGAACGATCATTGGCCAGCCCAGACACCCCCCCCCTCCCCCACTAGCTAAGGACAACAACATCTACTGGAAAGACACACACACACACACACACACACACACACACACACTACCGCCTCCATACCCCGTCGTTCCCATAGTGCAATCCCATCTTGAAATTAGATTTCGCGAAGCGACTCTCTGTCTTAAGGACCTCACCACGCCCCCTGCCTTTCCCTCCTTCATCCACTTCCAGTCTTCTTCGGGAGTTCCAGGCGGAGGTTCCTGGAAGGCTGGCTGCGTTTTGCCCCCCTCTCCCCAACCCATGCAGACGTTAACTGTGGTCTATGATCGCTCCTGTTTTATCCTTCACAAAGGCGAAATCTTTAGGATTCCTCTGTACTAACATTTGGCTATGTCTTACTTTGGGGCCTGGCGCCCCTCCCTGAGTCTTGAGGGGCCTGCTGGTGGGCCCTGGTTACCACAGTTGTTGTGGCCAGAAAGTCAGGTAATGTGCCTTTGTATGCGGCAGTACGAAACACACACATACACACATATGGAAGCCAGGAAACTCTCGAATACAAAGATTCAGTCAGATGAGCAACACGGAATCTTCCATGGTGGATATTCTTGCACATCAAATGATTCTCGGTCGGTCGCTTCCAAATATTCACACAAATGGCAATGATGGTTATAAATGGTCCGTGTTTCAGCCGGCAACTCTGACTGAAATAAAGAGTTTCCACTACTTATTTTCACACATTCACAAGCCACTAATAACAACAAGAAGAAGCCACAGAATTGTATATCATCATCTACGATACTTGGCTGGTGGTGTCAAAAAGGTATACCAGCATTGCAATGCCTTTTTGGTCCACAAGGTTACGTTACCTGAAATTTGACCAAGCCGTTTTTTATGACCAAAGGCACGACTGATCCTGTGTGAAGGATGATAGCACGAAGTCTTATACATAGCTAGTGTGTTGTGTACGTGGTCTTCGAATCATCCTCAACACCTGAAGAAGGTGTTGGTTCTCCGCTGGTAGATGGTGTGTTTGTAGTTTGACGTGTCGACGGCTTTAACAGACCCTGGCAGTTGATAGGTCTAAAGTTCCAAACAGCCAATCGACCATTAGCATAACGAACTTTAAGAAATAGTGTACACACCAAACTGCTAAATGATGCCTGTATGTATGTGTGTGTGTGTGTATATATTCCTATGAGTCCACGGGAAAATGAAACACGACAAGTTCCCAAGCGCACTTTCGTGTAATAATCACATCATCAGGGGAGACACAAGAGAGAAATATAACAGTCAGTTGATATACAACGAAGAGACGAAGCTAGGACGCCATTTGGTAAACATGCGATTGTCTGTCTTGGAAAATCGCATGTTTACCAAATGGCGTCCTACCTTCGTCTCTTCGTTGTATATCAACTGACTGTTATATTTCTCTCTTTTGTCCCCTGATGGTGTGATTATTACTCGAAAGTGCACTTGGGAACTTATCCTGTATCGTTTTCCCCCTGGACTCAAGGGAATATATATATATATATACATATATATATATATATATATATATATATATATATATATATATATATATATATACACACGAGAAGCCTGATGAAACTAGTAATAATGTAATTAAGGCACCATATTGTAGACTGGGAAGTCCTCTTCCCCTTAACAACAAAACTCTTCAACCGGATCTGATCTCACGTAAATAAGATAATCAACACCTTAAACACAATGGTACATATACATGTGAAACCAACACCGTTCAATGTGATGCTGCCATGTTAAAAATAACAGAGGAAACAGGGCAATCCATGGCGGACTAATATAGCATGAGCCTGGAGACCGTACTGTGGGTAACCCGAATGTTTTCCTTGGGAGGAAAAGCGGGTGACCTCAAGCGACTTAGGAGGAAACAACAACGCAGTAATTGCATCATGAGGGAGGGGGAAACACCGAGAGGATACGTTGCGATTATACACATAACTGCATTTGTGGAGAGCGATGACCTCCCCTGACCAGACGCCCGGATGATATCTGTTAAGGAGGAGGAGGAGGAGGAGGAGAGAGGGGTGGGAGGGAGAGAGAGAGAGTCAGCAACGGCTTTCCCGGTAAACTATGGCTGTTTCTGGGGACCGAAAACCACCCCCCCCCCCACCACCACCACCTGACACAGACGTGGGGAGTTAAATTTCATCTCTCTCTTTTATTTACCATGCCAAGGTGTGCGTGTGTGTGTGTGTGTGTGTGTGTGTGTGTGTGTGTGTGTGTGTGTGTGTGTGTGTGTGTGTGGGAGGGGTGTAGGTGGGTGGCATACGGCATTTACATGTAAATCGACAAACGAGTAGTCTGTCCTTGTAGTGAGTCTCCGACACGGCCCGTTCAAAAGGCCATCTTAGGTGAAAGACAGAAAGAGAGAAAACGAAAGTAGGAATCAATCAGGGATCCGTGGATGTTGGATAGACCCGACTCCGTAAAGGTTAGGGGAGGAAGTGAAAGACGAGATGAGCGAGAGAGAATTCCCAGTCTAGCAGGTCGAGGGAATGAGGAAGGAGGAGGAGGAAGGAGGAAGGAGGAGCCATACCGGCCAACCCTCGAGAGTGGCCAAACTGTCCATCAAATCATACGGTAACATGTGATTATGATGGAAGTTTATGACACCTCTCAATGATCCCATGTTCCTTCCTATGACCTCTTCTCTGCAGTCTCTGAACCTTTCCACACTCTGGAGTATGGAACGGACGGCTACAACCCTTCCTCCAATTCTAAAGTGGCGTGGCTCTGGATTTGCGTCTGTGCTTGCTCGTCTATATACTGCCTTTGCTTATACACCAAACCTATGTATCTCGGAAACAGGCATCGGTACAGCCTATTCCCTTAAAAAAAAAGAATAAAAAGGGGCCGACTGTCCTAATCCTTCAGCTCCTGTGGTACTGCATAAGATCGGCCTTATGATCCGCGAGCCGACCACATCCATCACCACCACCACCACCACACATGCCCCCAAACCATCCTTCCTCAGCATACCACAAACAGTGGCAGTCAATGCCCCCTTGCCCACCCGACAACCACACATGACGATCCAGCCGCGCCAGACCGAGGAGGAGGAGGAGGAGGACGCAGCCCGCCTCCATCACCCGTTCACTAACCCTAGTGGTTCATCCTCATCCAATATTCAACGTCTCTGTGACCTCCAGGCGCCGCTACATCATTGATGCAGCTCCACCCACTGTGGCCCAGTGGCCCACTATAACTCCAGTGGTTCATTTCCCTTACCCACACACTGTGTGTGGCCCAGTGGCCCACTATAAATAACTCGTGATACATTTCCCTTACCCACCCACTGTGGCCCACTACACATAACTCCAGGGATACCTTCCCCTTTACCCACTACAACCGTAGGTAATGTACCCACACATGTATCTTGTAACACCCCATTCTCCTACCCTCCCTACCTCCCCGCGTCGTACACACACTACCACCGCTCCACCACGTAATACCCAGCATTCCACTCTGGTGAACCAGCAACACGAGCGTCTTGCGTCAGGACGCCTGTGTACGGTATGACGTCACCACCGGTGCTATATGGCTATCCGGTTTACAAAAAATGTATGTGTTCGCAGCCTCACACACACACACACACACACACACACACACACAGCTCTTTTCACTCAAGCCATCATGATGCAAGATCTAAGTGTTACATCACATATGGGCGAAGAACGACTTGGTGGTGGAGGAGGGAAATAAACATCTTGTACGACAGACTTCATCTTGTGTTGAAAGACCTGGATGGATGGATGGGTGGGAGGGGGAGACCAAATTCTCCGTGTATTAACGAAAGGATTTCCGTAATATCACGGCTGCCTCCGTCTTGCGACCTCCGAGAGGCCCGAAAACGCTCAACGCCTCAGCTAGTTTCAAATCCAGGTCACTTTCCCTCCTCCTCTTACGCATCATCCTCCCCTCCTCCTCTTACGCATCATCGTCCCCTTCTCTTAGGCATCATCCTCCCCTCCCCTCCTTCTCTTACGCATCATCCTCCCCTCCTTCTCTTACGCATCATACTCCCCTCCTCTTTCGCATCATCCTCCCCTCCTCTTTCGCATCATCCTCCCCTCCTCTTACGCATCATCCTCCCCTCCTTCTCTTACATATCCTCCTCCTCTCCTCTTACGCATCATCCTCCCCTCCTCTTACGCATCATCCTCCCCTCCTTCTCTTACGCATCATCCTCCCCTTATTCTCTTACGCATCATCCTCCCCTCATTCTCTTACGCATCATCCTCCCCTCCTTCTCTTACGCATCATCCTCGCCTCCTTCTCTTATGCATCATCCTTACTCTCCTCCTCTTACGCATCATCCTCCCCTCCTTCTCTTACGCATCATCCTCCCCGTTGTGGCGATGTCGGACGGCCGATAGGCAAAGACATGCATACCATCAGACCTCACATATGAGCAGAGACGGATACGAATGCAATATCGAAGGGGGTCCAGCCATGCACGACACTGACGACACGACTGAAGAAGAGGAATCACACAGAGAAGGTGCGGTCAAGTCCAGACACCAGACCCTGCTGGAAGGCTGGACGACCACATTCACTGTGAGTGTTCCTGGTAGACGAACGCCTTGCGAAGACCTTACAGTATGCAAATTAAGCGTACGTCATGTAAACCACGTAGTTACAAATCCCCCAGGCCATCACAAGTCGTGGTAATCTACACATTATTCCTCCTTCCACTACCTCTCTTATGTACACAAGAGCATACCAACCTGGAATGTACGTACATACCTTTCCCAGACAAGAGACTACAGCATCGCCATGACCTAAGAGGTGTTGTAGTGAAGTCTTTACCTGGAAGATGTGTCACTTTTCAACACTGTTCCAGTGTGTTGGACCACTCTCACTCACTCACCTGAAAGGAAATTACATCATTTTAAAGACATACAGGATCACCAGGCCTCGCCAGCACCATTCACTTGTGTCAAACGCTAGCTAAATGTAATTCACTTGTGTCAAACGCTAGCTTAATGTAATTCACTCGTGTCAAACGCTAGCTAAATGTAATTCACTTGTGTTAAACGCTAGCTAAATGTAATTCACGTGGGTTCTGAAGGGTAAATGATATACAACGAAAAATGGCTTCCGTTACATTTTGATCTTTATCATAAAACGATAACTAGGTGGTTACCGATGACTTACTGATGACAGATGATGACATGAAAAAATGAAGAAGAAAAAAAAAAATACGTGTCATTACACCATCCGGAGAGTTGACCTTTGGGGCACAACGGTTATAAGATCCTTGTGGACTTACAAAGGTGTGATAGCCTAGCCTCGCTGGCCTTTAAGGGAGGGTGTATTCCTAAACCTTCCCCCAAAGCTAGGCGAGGCAGGCAAGGCAGGTGATAAGCAATATCACTTTCCTGGGAGTTTCCAAAAGCCATTAAGACTTACCCCCCCACGCCTGTGAAAATCTATGTATCTCGTCTTCATGCCAAAGTCGACAGCTGTTCTGTCTTCCATCCTCAATGTTTATATAGTTTTGTCGTGTTAGGTCTAACCAAAGTTCCCTCAGTTGGGGTAGTTTTCTGGTTTTGGTTTTTAATAACGACGTAATCATATACATATACGAGCTGTTTTACTTTTTAAGTGCCAGGGTCGCGATATATATATACATATATATATATATATATATATATATATATATATATATATATATATATATATATATATATACATATATATATCATCCCTAGGGACAGGGGAGAAAGAATACTTCCCACGTATTCCCTGCGTGTCGTAGAAGGCGACTAAAAGGGGAGGGAGCGGGGGGCTGGAAACCACCCTCCCTTTCCGTTTTCACTTTCCGAAAACAAGGAACAGAGAAGGGGGGGGTGGCAAGAGAGGATTTTTCCCCTCTAAGGCTCAGCCCTCTGTACTTGACGCTACCTCGCTCACTCGGGAAATGGTAAATACGTAGGTATATATATATATATATATATATATATATATATATATATATATATATATATATATATATATATATATATATAAAGTTGGGAACCAAAGCCTTTGACCTGCTCAAGTGGTTTAGCATGACATAAAAAACTTTCTATTCTCGCGACAGGCATTAAGAGAAGCGTCTTTCCCTAAAAAAAAAAAAAAAACCTCGAGAACACAAGTTTAAAAAGTTTAATCAGTTTAATGAGGAGGCGCAACTACAAGCGTTTAAAAAAGTTGTAATACTTCACTAAGAAACCCGAGTCAAGGTGTGAAAAACTTTCGTTAGTAGGCTACGGAAACGGAGATAAGTCTTGTATTAATATATATATTTCTTTTTTCCTCTCAAGTCTTATGTATATATCAAAAGAAAGACTGGAGGTAAATTTTCCTTAGAAAAAAATAATGAGATTGAAATAATGGATTTGACGGTTGGCAAATGGGATAATTCACTGAAGCATGAGTATTTCCTTCCTTTATACATCATATATATATATATATATATATATATATATATATATATATATATATATATATATATATATATATATATATTATCCCTGGGGATAGGGGAGAAAGAATATTTCCCACGTATTCCCTGCGTGTCGTAGAAGGCGACTAAAAGGGAAGGAAGCGGGGGGCTGGAAATCCTCCCCTCTCATTTTTTCTTAATTTTCCAAAAGAAGGAACAGAGAAGGGGGCCAGGTGAGGATATTCCCTCAAAGGCCCAGTCCTCTGTTCTTAACGCTACCTCGCTAATACGGGAAATGGCGAATAGTATGAAAAAAGAATATATATATATATATATATATATATATATATATATATATATATATATATATATATATGTATGTATATATATATATATATATCTTTCTTTCATATTATTCGCCATTTCCCGCCTCAGCGAGGTAGCGTTAAGAACAGAGGACTGGGCCTCTGAGGAAACATCCTCACCCGGCCCCCTTCTCTGTTCCTTCCTTTGGAAAATTAAGAAAAAAAATACTGAAACACAAACAGATAAACCTAAGAGAATGGATTATATCACCTGGAATTGTCTAACCAAACACAGCCTTCACACGTCAACGCCCGTTATGGCGAAGGAATCTGGAGGGTGTGAAGGAAGGAGGAAATCTGCCCATGAATACAGAGAGGCATATGAGACATTATTTGGAGTAGGAAATGATTGTGGGAGGGAGCGGTCCTCCTGCTTGCTCATCAAAGGTGACGACGGGTACTGTACATACTGAGTGAATTGTGACACACACACACACACACACACACATACACACACACACACACACACACATACACACACACACACACACACACACACACATACACATACTCGACTGGTGTCCGTACACGAATGTTGCAGGCCATTCTGGGAAATCATCATCCTCTCTCTCTCTCTCTCTCTCTCTCTCTCTCTCTCTCTCTCTCTCTCTCTCTCTCTCTCTCTATCTATCTATCTATCTATCTATATATCTATCTTCAACTGAATGGGCGTTGAGGTTCTTATCTATCCTCGAGATAATAAAAGAGACCTCGGGGCAGATACGTGTCGTGCTTATGAAGGGGATGGCACTGGAGGAGTAAGTTTCAGACAGGATATGGCTGAACGGGAGCTAGTGGTCTGAGGGTTATGTATGTCAAGGGTATACAAGCTCACTCATAAGTAAGGAGCGTCCTGAAACCTCATTCTTGATCTTAGGTGAGGTGAGGACAGGAGGAGGAGGAGGAGGAGCGTCCTGAAACCTCACTCTTGATCTTAGGTGAGGTGAGGACAAGAGGAGGAGGAGGAGGAGGAGGAGGAGCGTCCTGAAACCTCACTCTTGATCTTAGGTGAGGTGAGGACAGGAGGAGGAGGAGGAGGAGCGTCCTGAAACCTCACTCTTGATCTTAGGTGAGGTGAGGACAGGAGGAGGAGGAAGAGGGCCGAAAAGAGGCCGCCGTTATCAAGGGCCAGGACGACGGTGGAGGAGGTGCGGTTTAAGGAAGGAGGGAGAGGGAGAGGGGAAAAGAGTGAGTCTATACGACGCCTGAACGCCGAGACGAGGGAACGACAATGGGGGGAGAGAGAGAGAGAGAGAGAGAGAGAGAGAGAGAGAGAGAGAGAGAGAGAGAGAGAGAGAAGATGGCAGCTGAGATATAATAAAAGAGGTTTGGTGTCAAAGGGAAAGGATTGAATTCCCACGTACGATGATGATGATGAACACATCATACGCAAATACTGGAGGTGGTGGCTAGGTTTGGCTACGGGAGAGGAGGAAGGGATTGACGGAAGGAGTGAATGTGAATGAGGTGAGGAGTGGAGTACGGAAGGAGTGAATGTGAATGAGGTGAGGAGTGGAGGTGGGGGAAGGGGTGGATGAATGAATGAATGAGGTGTGTGAGTGAATGATGATTCGGGGGAGAAAAAGCGAAGATGAGACAGAGACAGGGTGAGGGGGTTGGGGCTCTCTCAGAGGTAATGGTAGGGGGAAAGGGGGGGGGGGGTTGTTGTTTCCGATGGCATTGTCTTTCCATAACTATCGATCTATCCATTTATCTATTCACATGAACCTGGCTTCTTAATACTGATGCACTCGAAATGTCAGGTATGTATTTCCTAGTATACTCCAGGCTTAGAAGCACTTCGATCTCACCAGAAATATTAAGTTCGAACACATGCACATCACAAGGACCTTTGACCTCATCCTCAAAGGAAGGGGTTCAAAGGTCAAGCCATCATACGCCAAGGGTCGTACCGTCGTATAAGGTTAGGGCATCACAAGCCAAGGGTGGTTAAGTAGTCGTGCTCAAGAGGTTTCACGTATCAGTTCAACCTTCATCGTGAGAGAGAGAGAGAGAGAGAGTTCTTCCAGGATCGCAGTCTTGGGCTTGCTTATCCAGCACAGCGGCGTCTTCCAGTCTGGCCATACCAGGCGCTGCAACATGTTTCCGGACCCTTCCCTTGCATCAGGAGCGTTCGGAAACTTTCCATGTGGAGAGACCTTTTGATCCCAAGAACGCTGGGAACCTTTTCCAGTTAATATCTTTGATCTGTGATCGTTCTGGATCACCTCCCTCGGAAATTCCTCGAGATTCAGGAAGTTTTGGAATACGTTCCTGAGGGAATTCCCTCATTCCGGAACCTTCCGAGAAGGCTCTGGTGTCCCAGAAATTATCGTAGAACCTCCTACAGAAATTCCTTTAGCTCCATTCCATCTTAAGCACCTTCATGGATAGTGCTGGTGTTCCTGGAACAAAATCTCCTTCAAGTGACAAAGCTGCTTCGGCTGACCGATAGTCTCAGCTTCGACTCTCGTCTATATCTCAGCCTCGAACTTTCCTTACAGTCCTTCTTTTTTTTCTTTACCTCCATCAAGTTCCCTCTCTTGACGTAGAGATTTTTTTCTGTCTCTAGTTTTCTTTACCTCCATCAAGTTCCCTCTCTTGACGTGGAGCTTTTTTTCTCTCTCTCTAGTTTTCGCACACAGGTCTGGAAGTCTCTCTTTAACTGGAGCGTTCGTTCCCACTTTCCATGGAACTTCTTGTCTATTCTGGTAACGATCGTGTTTTGTTCGGAGTGGAGCACCTCTCTCTCTCTCTCTCTCTCTCTCTCTCTCTCTCTCTCTCTCTCTCTCTCTCTCTCTCTCTCTCTCAGCCCGCAATAACCATTGGTAATGTTTCACGTGCTGGATGAAGGCATCTGGTCTGGAACGTTTCTGCTGCGAACAGATCACTTTTCTTTTTTTTCCAGTCAAGAAAAGTTTCTCTGTCGAGTCTTCCAGTCAGCTGGAACGTTTACTTGGTGTTCATGGCTCCTTTATCAAGATAAATGTTCACTGGGAAGATCTCTTTTCTTCTCATTTCTTTCCATTACATTGTTCTTCTCTTCTGGAATATATCTTCTCCCTCGCCGGTAATTTCATCGTGTCCTCACCACAGAAGAGAGAAACATTAAACGTTTGCTGTGGTATGGGAGCAGATTCGCCTTGAAGAGGCTTGTATGGTACGACAGTCGCTTTGGCATTCGAAACTTCAGTCTGATGTAGAGCTTCTTCCACTTTCACTCTGGACAAATCTATTCTACACTTACATATTTCCTTCCCACCAGACTAAACATACCCATTCCCATCAACTCCTTAAGACAGTCTTCTGTTTCGATAATTTCGAAGGAACGAGACCCGAGTGAATCAGCCCTCTCTTAATTATCAGTTTCGATAATTTCGAAGGAACGAGACCCGAGTGAATCAGCCCTCTCTTAATTATCAGTTTCGATAATTTCGAAGGAACGAGACCCGAGTGAATCAGCCCTCTCTTAATTATCAATCAGACTGGAGTAGCAATTTCCATAAAATATCTAATCTCTGTATATCAGGAAATGTCTTTTCCACCACAAGGCAACATTTACGATGCCAAGAAAAATGTATACAGCAAACATTGTGAAACTCTGTGTTTCTCCATGTGAAACATTTGTTCTCACGAACGTGAAAATGTTCACAGTTTTGGATCAAATAATTTTTTTTCTTCTTCTTTGGGGTGGTCATTTCTGTGGATCATTTCTCCCAAGGCCATTTCTATCTTTGGATCATTGCTCTCTATTTCTTTTTTTCTTCCCTCCCTCCTCTCTTTTCCAGGAAGGTCATATGACGTCTTTCGGCATGGAAAGTTCCTTTGAGCCACGAATAATAGTTTGCTTTCTGTGCTAAGGATTCAATTTTTTTTCCCCTCTCTCCTCAGCTTCACACTTCCCTCCTCTTCCTCCACTTGTGACAGAGTCGCGAGGATGCAGGACGTGTCAGAATGGCCCACCATCGCCTTCCTTGGGGAATCCTCCAGTTATACAATTGACTCCTTCTCTTCCTCTCGAGTATTTCCCACACACACACACACACATATATATATATATATATTGTCCTTTTTAGCCCATCCTGGTGGATTCCCGACACCGACGCGCCTTCCACCTTAGCATGAATGGAGTCATGGTGACACAGCCAGCCATGTCGTACACGTGGAAATTCTGGTTGCTGTTTCAAGCATTGCTGGATGGGGGAGACAGGAAGGCCCCCGGCCCTCGTAACGCGAAGAGGAGACAAAAGAACAACTGCGCCATCGTAACGTAAGGGGAGAGAAGAGAACAGCTTCAAATGTCGTAACGTAGAAGAGAACAACTGCGCCATCGTAACGTAAGGGGGAGAGAAGAGAACAGCTTCAAACGTCGTAACGTAGAAGAGAACGGCCGTGCCATCGTAACGTAGGAGGAGAAAACGACTTTGTGATCATATACAAAAAAAAAAAACAAAACACTGTCTGTGTCTTGAAGAATGATATATAGACACAACATGATCTTGCAAAGATCCAGATCAGATACATATTAAAGTGTCGGAATGGAGGTCTCCATTTAAGGATTTCTTTCTTCTTTCTTCTATCTCAATTTCGGGTTCTATTTCTTCCTTCGCATTGAACAACACTTCTTCCCTTCGTCTTCGCCTTCGTTATGATATTGTGGACTTCCTCCGTTCTCAACTTCAGCCAAACGACCGTGTTCCTCCCTCCTTGGTGTCCGGTCGATCTCCAACTTCAACAGTCGAACTCAATAGCATCGAAGTGACAGCTAGCTAACCTTACCTAACTTAAAGTAACGGGTCTCCAGCACCCATCAAAACGATCCAGGAAAGCCGGAGAACTGGCTCGAGCACAAGAGGGCTTCAAGCGAGTATATTCACGTGTTAAACATTTCTTTTCTTTCTTCTTCCTCGCGTATCTACGTCTGCGATGATGCACAGAGAGCGAGGCTTCTGGAGGAAGAGATTAATTTGGACATATTCCACACGAAGCGGTTCGGGCGAACAGGAGGGGAGAGAGAGTCGGTACTTCTCGCGCTTATACTGGGTAAAGGGCGGTGGAAAGGAGGGCACGGAAAGGAACAGGTGTACGTAAAGGAAGCACGTAAAGGAATAGGTGTACGTAACGGGAGCACGTAAAGGAACACGGGTACGTAACGGGAGCACGTTAAGGAACACGGGTCCGTAACGAGAGCACGTAATAGAAATGAGAAACGTAATGAGAGTACGTGAAGGAACAGGGGCACGTAACGGGAGCACGTAGCAACAGGGGGGACGTTAATAAGAGCACGTGTTAAAACAGGGGTACGTAATGGAATGGGTTTCACAATGGCGCGTGGAACGGAATAAACCAAGTTACGTCATGGAATCAAGAATGGTCTATTTTTTTTTTTTTTTGAAGGTGTGTGTGTGTGTGTGTGTGTGTGTGTGTGTGTGTGTGTGTGTGTGTGTCTACGGTCGCCTTCCTGTGGGCGTAGGCCGTGCTGTCACGGGGTCGTCCTTCTTCCCGTGGGGCGTGAGTCGTGCCGTCACGGGCGCCGAGGCTGGGAGGGCGTGGGCGTCCTGATGGGTTTTACCGGTGATTAAGGTGCCGTTGGAGAGGTCCAAGGAAGGGAAGGGAGGAGTGAGTCTTAGGGAGGAGGAACCTTGAGGGACGCGAGGGGGGGACACGTCAGCCTCCGGTCTGCCGACCAAGGCCTCCTGATGCAGCCACATCAGGAGCGCCTGGCCCTGGTCACAAGGCAGTACCGAAGCTGTGGTTACTGTGGTGGTGGTGGTAGTAACTGTGGTAAATGTTGTTACTATACGATTGTTGTGGTGGTAGCTGTTGTTACTGTGGTGGTGGTGGTAGTAACTGTGGTAACTGTTGTTACTGTGGTGGTGGAGGTAGTAACTGTGGTAACTTGTTACTGTGGTGGTGGAGGTAGTAACTGTGGTAACTTTTGTTGTAGTGATTGTGGTGGTTATGATTGCAGTGCCCGTGGTTATGATGATGGTTGTGGGGTCAATACAGTCAGTAAAATGGTATTCGTGATCACAGTCTCGAGGGCGTGTTCCATTCACCCACATTTCTGTCAAAACCCTAAACCTGTCCAAGACCCCAGATCTCTCAACCCCCCAAAAGAAAAAAATCTCTCACACAACCTCCCTCCCTCCACCACAAACTCATAAAACCCCACATCCATCACAACCGCACATCAGTCCAACCTCGGATCAGTCAAAACCCCAAATTTGATTAAACCCTAAAACTTGTGAAACCCCATCTCTGTCAAAACCCCTCAATTCGCCAAAACACCATCTCTGTCAAAATGGACATGATATTCTAAGTCATCAAAATGGACATGATATTCTAAGTCATCAAAATGGACATGATATTCTAAGTCATCAAAATGGACATGATATTCTAAGTCATCAAAATGGACATGATATTCTAAGTCATCAAAATGGACATGATATTCTAAGTCATCAAAATGGACATGATATTCTAAGTCATCAAAATGGACACGATATTCTAAGTCATCAAAATGGACACGATATTCTAAGTCATCAAAATGGACATGATATTCTAAGCCATCAAAATGGACACGATATTCTAAGTCATCAAAATGGACACGATATTCTAAGTCATCAAAATGGACACGATATTCTAAGTCATCAAAATGGACATGATATTCTAAGTCATCAAAATGGACACGATATTCTAAGTCATCAAAATGGACATGATATTCTAAGCCATCAAAATGGACACGATATTCTAAGTCATCAAAATGGACACGATATTCTAAGTCATCAAAATGGACACGATATTCTAAGTCATCAAAATGGACATGATATTCTAAGTCATCAAAATGGACACGATATTCTAAGTCATCAAAATGGACACGATATTCTAAGTCATCAAAATGGACACGATATTCTAAGTCATCAAAATGGACATGATATTCTAAGTCATCAAAATGGACATGATATTCTAAGTCATCAAAATGGACATGATATTCTAAGTCATCAAAATGGACACGATATTCTAAGTCATCAAAATGGACATGATATTCTAAGTCATCAAAATGGACATGATATTCTAAGTCATCAAAATGGACATGATATTCTAAGTCATCAAAATGGACATGATATTCTAAGTCATCAAAATGGACATGATATTCTAAGTCATCAAAATGGACATGATATTCTAAGTCATCAAAATGGACACGATATTCTAAGTCATCAAAATGGACACGATATTCTAAGTCATCAAAATGGACACGATATTCTAAGTCATCAAAATGGACATGATATTCTAAGTCATCAAAATGGACACGATATTCTAAGTCATCAAAATGGACACGATATTCTAAGTCATCAAAATGGACATGATATTCTAAGTCATCAAAATGGACATGATATTCTAAGTCATCAAAATGGACACGATATTCTAAGTCATCAAAATGGACACGATATTCTAAGTCATCAAAATGGACATGATATTCTAAGTCATCAAAATGGACATGATATTCTAAGTCATCAAAATGGACATGATATTCTAAGTCATCAAAATGGACATGATATTCTAAGTCATCAAAATGGACATGATATTCTAAGTCATCAAAATGGACACGATATTCTAAGTCATCAAAATGGACACGATATTCTAAGTCATCAAAATGGACATGATATTCTAAGTCATCAAAATGGACACGATATTCTAAGTCATCAAAATGGACACGATATTCTAAGTCATCAAAATGGACACGATATTCTAAGTCATCAAAATGGACACGATATTCTAAGTCATCAAAATGGACATGATATTCTAAGTCATCAAAATGGACACGATATTCTAAGTCATCAAAATGGACATGATATTCTAAGTCATCAAAATGGACACGATATTCTAAGTCATCAAAATGGACATGATATTCTAAGTCATCAAAATGGACATGATATTCTAAGTCATCAAAATGGACACGATATTCTAAGTCATCAAAATGGACACGATATTCTAAGTCATCAAAATGGACATGATATTCTAAGTCATCAAAATGGACACGATATTCTAAGTCATCAAAATGGACACGATATTCTAAGTCATCAAAATGGACATGATATTCTAAGTCATCAAAATGGACATGATATTCTAAGTCATCAAAATGGACATGATATTCTAAGTCATCAAAATGGACATGATATTCTAAGTCATCAAAATGGACACGATATTCTAAGTCATCAAAATGGACACGATATTCTAAGTCATCAAAATGGACATGATATTCTAAGCCATCAAAATGGACACGATATTCTAAGTCATCAAAATGGACACGATATTCTAAGTCATCAAAATGGACACGATATTCTAAGTCATCAAAATGGACACGATATTCTAAGTCATCAAAATGGACACGATATTCTAAGTCATCAAAATGGACACGATATTCTAAGTCATCAAAATGGACACGATATTCTAAGTCATCAAAATGGACACGATATTCTAAGTCATCAAAATGGACACGATATTCTAAGTCATCAAAATGGACACGATATTCTAAGTCATCAAAATGGACACGATATTCTAAGTCATCAAAATGGACACGATATTCTAAGTCATCAAAATGGACATGATATTCTAAGCCATCAAAATGGACACGATATTCTAAGTCATCAAAATGGACATGATATTCTAAGTCATCAAAATGGACACGATATTCTAAGTCATCAAAATGGACACGATATTCTAAGTCATCAAAATGGACACGATATTCTAAGTCATCAAAATGGACACGATATTCTAAGTCATCAAAATGGACACGATATTCTAAGTCATCAAAATGGACACGATATTCTAAGTCATCAAAATGGACACGATATTCTAAGTCATCAAAATGGACACGATATTCTAAGTCATCAAAATGGACACGATATTCTAAGTCATCAAAATGGACACGATATTCTAAGTCATCAAAATGGACACGATATTCTAAGTCATCAAAATGGACACGATATTCTAAGTCATCAAAATGGACACGATATTCTAAGTCATCAAAATGGACACGATATTCTAAGTCATCAAAATGGACACGATATTCTAAGTCATCAAAATGGACACGATATTCTAAGTCATCAAAATGGACACGATATTCTAAGTCATCAAAATGGACACGATATTCTAAGTCATCAAAATGGACACGATATTCTAAGTCATCAAAATGGACATGATATTCTAAGCCATCAAAATGGACACGATATTCTAAGTCATCAAAATGGACACGATATTCTAAGTCATCAAAATGGACACGATATTCTAAGTCATCAAAATGGACATGATATTCTAAGTCATCAAAATGGACACGATATTCTAAGTCATCAAAATGGACACGATATTCTAAGTCATCAAAATGGACACGATATTCTAAGTCATCAAAATGGACACGATATTCTAAGTCATCAAAATGGACACGATATTCTAAGTCATCAAAATGGACACGATATTCTAAGTCATCAAAATGGACACGATATTCTAAGTCATCAAAATGGACACGATATTCTAAGTCATCAAAATGGACACGATATTCTAAGTCATCAAAATGGACACGATATTCTAAGTCATCAAAATGGACACGATATTCTAAGTCATCAAAATGGACACGATATTCTAAGTCATCAAAATGGACACGATATTCTAAGTCATCAAAATGGACACGATATTCTAAGTCATCAAAATGGACACGATATTCTAAGTCATCAAAATGGACACGATATTCTAAGTCATCAAAATGGACACGATATTCTAAGTCATCAAAATGGACACGATATTCTAAGTCATCAAAATGGACACGATATTCTAAGTCATCAAAATGGACACGATATTCTAAGTCATCAAAATGGACACGATATTCTAAGTCATCAAAATGGACACGATATTCTAAGTCATCAAAATGGACACGATATTCTAAGTCATCAAAATGGACACGATATTCTAAGTCATCAAAATGGACACGATATTCTAAGTCATCAAAATGGACACGATATTCTAAGTCATCAAAATGGACACGATATTCTAAGTCATCAAAATGGACACGATATTCTAAGTCATCAAAATGGACACGATATTCTAAGTCATCAAAATGGACACGATATTCTAAGTCATCAAAATGGACACGATATTCTAAGGCATCAAAATGGACATGATATTCTAAGTCATCAAAATGGACATGATATTCTAAGTCATCAAAATGGACACGATATTCTAAGTCATCAAAATGGACATGATATTCTAAGTCATCAAAATGGACATGATATTCTAAGTCATCAAAATGGACACGATATTCTAAGTCATCAAAATGGACACGATATTCTAAGTCATCAAAATGGACACGATATTCTAAGTCATCAAAATGGACATGATATTCTAAGTCATCAAAATGGACACGATATTCTAAGTCATCAAAATGGACACGATATTCTAAGTCATCAAAATGGACACGATATTCTAAGTCATCAAAATGGACACGATATTCTAAGTCATCAAAATGGACACGATATTCTAAGTCATCAAAATGGACACGATATTCTAAGTCATCAAAATGGACACGATATTCTAAGTCATCAAAATGGACACGATATTCTAAGTCATCAAAATGGACACGATATTCTAAGTCATCAAAATGGACACGATATTCTAAGTCATCAAAATGGACACGATATTCTAAGTCATCAAAATGGACACGATATTCTAAGTCATCAAAATGGACACGATATTCTAAGTCATCAAAATGGACACGATATTCTAAGTCATCAAAATGGACACGATAT
>NC_092226.1:68242790-68287790 GCF_036320965.1 Panulirus ornatus | reverse complement strand
GAGAGAGAGAGAGAGAGTGCTTACTCATGCTACCTTTTTCTACACATGACCAATTTACACTTCTTCCCACATGGTTATTCTTAACAACAACAACAACAAAAAAATATCACACCACGTTCACGTGGTCACCCTCGTCTGTCTGGTCCTGTGTCTTGTGTGTGTGTGTGTGTGTAAATGTGTGTGTGTATGTGTGTGTGTGTGTGTGTGTGTGTGTGTGTGTGTGTGTGTGTGTGTGTACGTGTGTGTGTGTGTAAGTGTGTGAGAGAGAGAGAGAGGGGGGGGAGGAATTTCCAGTTTACATGACCCGCCTGCGATACAGTGTTGCCCAAAAAAAAGAACGACTTTGCTGAATTTATTCAATGTTTTTCCCCCTCTCTCAAACAACCGTACTACTTCGTTCGACTCTTAGCGGCAAAGACGAAACATCATCACTTCTCACTTCTCCGAGTTCCTCCGTTGCACAATGAAGGCCCGATAAAGGTAAGGGGGGGGGGGGGGGAAGGAGGGACTGGAAATCCTCTCCTACTGTGTTACCGCTTTCTGTAAGTATCGACTGAGGAATGGAATCTAGTGAGGCTTAGCCCTGGCGCTACCTTATCTAGGAGGGAAAGGCAGATATAATCTAATTATCATAATATTCATTACTATTGTCCTCCTTGACCTTTTCCCACACACACACACACACAAAGCATCGTTGTCAATATTTAGATTATTAATGTTTTTATCATCATCATCACTATCGTCTTTATCATCATCACTATCGTCTTTATCATCATCACTATCGTCATTAATCATAATATTACAAAATATGATCTTTTCCCCCCCGCGTTAATTCAAGAATACGGGTTCGAAGCCAACGCACTTGCAATGTCTATATAAACAAAACAAATAATTTAAATAAGAAGCTATGATAAAAACTAAAAATAATGAAGTTAATCGATACTACGAACACCCAAAAGTTATAAATACGAAATATGAACACCCCTATCACTCTTCCCTGGACATCCTGTTGGAATACAGATGAAATAATGGGAGGAGGAGGAGGAGGAGGAAAACCCACCCTCCCAAAAAACGGAGTGGGAGTGTGTAGGGAGATGTCGAGGTTGTCCTAATACCGGGTCATGATGGGTCACACCGGCGTCGTCACTGGGTCAAACCGGTCGGTCATGTTCGGGACAGCTGGTGGTCATGAGTGACGTCAGACCTGGAATGGGATCCTGGAGAACAGGTTCCGAGACATGATTCAAGTTCAGAGGTGCAAAGGCATGATTCAACTTAACAGGTATCGAGCCAGGATTCAAGTACAGAGGTTTCGAGACATGATTCAAGTTCGTATGGCTTTCCAGCTATACTTCAGGTTAACATGTTTCGAGACATAATTCAGGTTCATATAGGTTACGAGCTATAACTCAACGGGCTCCGAGACATGATAGGTATAGTCCAAGAGGTTTCGAAACATGAATCAGGTTCATGGGTTCCGAGCCACGATTCAAGTTAAGAATTTCGAGGCATGTTAGCCAAGTTCGTTTTCATCTTCGAATAAAAGCTAATGAGACTTGATCAAAATAATCGAACTGAACAATCCACCGCTTCACTTTAAACAAACCGACCAATTTGCTGCTTGATTTCAGTTAAATCGATTAGTTTGTTGCTTCACTTCGACATGGTTTGACGAAGCTGTTGATCTGAAGGCGAAGTTTGTGATGAGAGTGACAAGTATGAGTGAAGTTTTTTTTTTTTTTTTTCGTCACTTTTCATTTCAAACACACAAGGTGACACAGCAGGTCTGGAGAAACCCTGAGGACGAGGGTTCGACCCTTGGGTTGTAATGGGGGCGTGGGGGGGAGTTGGTGACCTTTAGAAACTGCCTTAAACGGTTTGGTCAAAGGTCACGTCATCACACCTCAGGTTCGTCCCGATGTGCTCAAGGGTCGCCCCGATGTGTTCAAGGGTCGTACCGATATGCTCAAGGATCGTACCAATGGGCTCAAGAGTCGCCCCGATGTGTTCAAGGGTCGTACCGATATGCTCAAGGGTCGTACCAATGGGCTCAAGGGTCGTACCGATACGCTCAAGGGTCGTACCGATACGCTCAAGGGTCGTACCGATACGCTCAAGGGTCGTATCGATATGCTCAAGGCTCTAAGACACTGTTTTGGCAGAGTTCCGTGTATGTGTGTGTGTGTGTGTGTGTGTGTGTGTGTGTGTGTGTGTGAAGAACCGGCTGGGTCAAAGCCTGGCAGGGGTTTCCGACGGCTCGTCCCCGTTCTCCGGTGTGTCATTACCGAACACAACTCGGGTGAGCTGAGGTTCGACTCCCGATTAAATATCAGTGATCGCGACCAAGATTATCCTGACATACTGAGGCATTTTACATCATCCATCGTGGGAGGAGGAGGAGGAGGAGGAGGAGGAGGAGGAGGAGGACATCCGCATCAGTCATCCAGTAACTATTTGCCCTTCTGATTCCAGCGGCTCGATCAAAAGGGAAGCCCTCCGTTGGAGGTGGGGTGAAACCCGCCTCCAAAACCCCCTCCACCCACTCACAGCTTCGGCCCGCCCAAATGTATCCCAAACTGGGGGACTTCGATGGCGAATCGTCAGCGATATTCTGGGTGGGGGGGACTTCGATGTGGAATCGTCAGCGCTATTCTCTGCGCTACCGTCAGGAACTGGTTAGAAAAAATAAGGGGAGAGTTCGAATGAACTAATCTTCAATACTCTGCATTGTGGTATGGGTTGTCATCTCTCCCTGTGTCCACTCTTCGTCACCCTGCATGTGCTCGGCCGGGGACTCCCTTGCTCTCCCTGCGTCGCGTCTTCGTCACGTCTGGTACAATTCTAGTCCGTCACGCCAGCCAGTCACATCGCCACCACGCGTGAGAGAGAGAGAGAGAGAGAGAGAGAGAGAGAGAGAGAGAGAGAGAGAGAGAGAGAGAGAGAGAGAATGTGTGTGTGTGTCGTCTGCAAAAGGTTTAACTGGAGAGAGACGCTGGCTATCTTTATCGCTGACGGACTCGAACGTTCTGCGTCCATAACGCTCTCTCTATCTTTAGCGCTGATCATTACGTGTCGCGGGAAACTGCGGGACCAAAACGTTTGTCCTTCCGTCCGTAATGTATGCGTCCAACGTCGCAAGATCGTCACTGGGGGGGAGTGAGTGAGGGGAAGGAGGGGTGAAGAGGGGGAAGAGGGGGAAAGAGAGGGGGATTTCCCGCCAGAACGTTACCCGATCGAGTCCGTTTTGTAAACAAAACAACATCAGGATCGTCAGGAGAAAGTCTTGAGTCACAAAGAGCTTCGGGCGGCGCAGCCTCGTCCAGGCACGCACGCAAGCACCCATACCGTGGGTCTCCAGGCGTTCCCCAAGCGACGGGTGTCGCTACTTCAATCGCCTATACGAACCTTCATCAACACGACCGGATCTGCTACAGCAGAAAGTCAAGGTCACACACGCCAGTACTCGAAGTGATCGGTCATGCAGGTAAAACCCCCTCCCCGCCTCAGGGAATTCCTCCCTGCCACTTCCTCCTCCTCCTGCGCTTGGCTCAAGAAGAATTCCAGTGGTGATCTAATTCCCTGGCGCGGGTGTGGTCGCTGGGACACACCCGCGTCTTCAAGTGTGGGTCAGATGATGGTGATATGGGCGACCACGCTCACCTGCGGACGCCGTATACTTCAGCCGGAGTATGTCCAGAACATGGGGCTGGGGTATACTCTGAACCTCAACCAAAGTATGCCGTATACTACAACCGGAGTATGTCCAGAGCTTGGGAGATGGCGTATATGCTCTGAACCTCAACCTTCAGACGGAGTTATGCAGCATATGCACTTCGACTGGAATATGTTCTAAATCCGAGTCGGAGTATGCTAGGACACATCAGCTAGAAGGTGTATGCTGAGGACCTGAGCCGAAATATGTTGTAACCTTCACTCGCAACATACTCTCAACTCTAACCAGCATATGTTGTACGAGTATAACACCGAACGGTATGTCAGTCATCATCGTCACTTCAGGGTATAATAGAAGGTATATACTTCGATGGTAACATCCTCCTCTTACCCTACAGAACTGTCAATATGCAGAACACACACACACACACACACACACACACACACACACACACACACCTTGACAGAAACATCTACTTCACCTCCTACCCTCCATAGGATCCTGTATGAGAAACAAGAAAGAAAATGTAGGATGGAGTCCCCGTGACCCTGATCTTGTGTGTGTGTGTGTGTGGAGTAAGAATTTTAAAACCGGTTTGCATTAAGCATATCTACTTGTTGTTACACTCGGGCTCTGATGGGTATATATACTCGAGCGACCGACTCTCACAAGACGGTCGGGGCTGTATGTGTGTGTTTCTCCCTCCCCCTCCTCCACCATCACCATCTCCCAGACGCAGCGAGAGATGTTTACATCGACGCAAATGTAGGAAGAAGCAGCATCGACACTACCGCTGGCGATGCAACAAGCGGCAAATAAAGTACACCAACGAGAGTCTTTTAGGATTACAAGCGACGTCTGGCAACTCTAAATGCAGTCTCCTGGACGGACACACACACACACACACACACACACTTTACTCCCCCTCCTCCTCCCTCAGGCCCCCCTAACTCCGTCAGGACCGGTCTGGCGGGAGGGAGGGAGAGGGAGGGAGTTTGGTGGGAGCACCTCGCTTGGCCTTTGATCTTCTCCTCCCCAGCACCATTATAAGAACCCAGATTGCGGTTCGCCGAAGACATCTTGGCGTGACCGCGTTCGGATAACTGAAGACTACGCCTGCATTACACAACCCCCCCCTCCCTCTCTACCGTCCTGGGAAGGGGGGGGAGGAGGATACACACACACACACACACACACACACACACACTGGACCCTCCTCAAGACTTTTCACTTTCCGTTTAAAGCGGTTGCGTCACGCGGCGGGGAGGTGGTGGTGTTGGGGGTGTTCAACGCGCGATTTCCGTTCAAACGCGTTGCGCCAGGTATGTTAATCATGGGCTTTCCAGCCTGGGAATTGAGATCTAGGTAAATCCAGGCGGTAGGGTAGGAGGTGGAGGTGTGTGTGTGTGTGTGTGTGTGTGTGTGTGTGTGTGTGTGTGTGTGTGTGTGTGTGTGTGTGTGTTGGTAGTGGGGGGGAGGTGTTTACTACGGTCAATTCACGAACTGGGTCATGGAAGGCTGGATTATATAAGAGACGACGAGATGCGGAGAGCTGGATCCGAAGGCGGAGGTCGTGGAAGACTGGGTGCTGGAAGCCCGTCTCAGGGTACGAGATCCGCGTAAAGTACTGGAAATGGTGAGGGGCGTGGATCCAGGAGGCGTGCGTCTCTGGAAGAGGCGATGTATGGCAGACTGGAATTGCGAGCGAAGTTAAGACGAGACTGCGAGTTACGGGGCAACTGAATTCTACAGTGTGGTTCAGGAAGACGGGGGATCCAGGAAGCGTTAGTGTAATACCGGAATCAGAGGGTTAATTACGGAGAGTCGAGACGAGGAGGCGCGTTGGGAGACGAAAAAGAAAAAATAGAAAGAAAAACAGGATCCAGGGAGCAGGTTCTGGAAGACTGGATGCAGGGAGGAGGTAAGTTATGGATGACCGGAAGGAGAGCACGACTTACGGCAGACTCGACACAGAGGAGTTACGGAGTAACGCGATACTGGAGCTAAGTTACGGCAGACTCGACCCAGAGGAGTTACGGAGTAACGCAACACTGGAGCTAAGTTACGGCAGACTCGACACGGAGGAGTTACGGAGTAACGCAACACTGGAGGTAAGTTACAGCAGACTGGATCTAGGCGTTAATGAACTTGATAATGAAGGCGAGATACAGCAAACTTGATCAAGGAGTTAATGAACTTGATTCTGGAGGTCAATTACGGCAGTTAGGAGCCACAGGAAGGACAGAGAGGCACGGTGGTAGGAGAGAGAGAGAAAAAAAAATCTGTACTCCTTCCTGAGAGACGTAGGTCATAAGTAAGTATAAGTGCTTCAACCCACCAAACTGTAAAGTGGGGGGGGGAGGGCCATCTCAACCACTGTAATACCACCACTTACAAAAGCCAAAAGTGGTTCTCAACCACCCCCCCCCCATCCCCCCCTCACAAACCGTAAAGTGGGAGGTCATATCAACAGCTGGGGGTGCCATCACTTACAAAAAAGCAGCCACTTTACAGACTGCTGGCTGGTCGGGGGACAACACCGACCCGGTAACGTACGCTGACGAAGTAGATGAGAGAGAGGCTGGCCCGCTTTACGCAACGCCGTGACGTCACAACGCAACTGGACAAGTCGGAAAGTTTGTACAAGTTTGTGGAAAAGCGGGGGGGGGGGGGGGGGGGAAGCGCGGCCCTTTTATCTCTCTCTCTCTCTCTCTCTCCCCTTTCCCTTTAGCTGTCGCTTCTCCCCTAGGACTCCTGAGCTTTGGGTAACTGATAAAAACACAGAGAGAGAGAGAGAGAGAGAGAGAGAGAGAGAGAGAGAGAGAGAGAGAGAGAGAGAGAGAGAGAGAGCCAGCTAGCTAACCCGAGCGGCGTAAAAGCAATGCCCTTTTCACTCACACTAGCCCAACACACTAGAACCGTCACCAAGATGTCATGAACGGGATATATTTCTATCTTTCTTTTTTTTTCTTGACGTGACAAGACTAACTGTGATGTCATTTTTTTTTAAGTTCAAGACGAGTATAAGAACATGGGAAATAAGACTCATCATTTTTTTTGTGTGTCTTCGAAGAAACGATTGCAAGTCAAAAGCAAACTTCAGATTTCAAGATATATATATATAATTTATTTATTTTTTTTAGGATACTTAATCGCCGTCTCCCGCGTTAGCGAGGTAGCGCAAGGAAACAGACGAAATAATGGCCCAACCCACCCACAAACACTTGGATATACATAAACGTCCACACACGCATATATATATATATATATATATATATATATATATATATATATATATATATATATTATTCATATTTATTTATTTTGCTTTGTCGCTGTCTCCCGCATTTCCGAGGTAGCGCAAGGAAACAAAAGAGAGAAATGGCCCAACCCACCCCCATACACACGTATATACACACACGTCCACACACGCAAATATACATACCTTACATCTCAATGTACACATATATATACACACACAGGCACATACATATATACCCATGCACACAATTCACACTGTCTGCCTTTATTCATTCCCAACGCCACCTCGCCACACATGAAATATATATATATATATATATATATATATATATATATATATATATATATATATATATATATATATATATACCTATACATTTTAACGTATACATACATATACATACACAGACATATACATATATATATACACCTGTACATATTCATACTTGCAGTCTTCATCCATTCCCGTCGACACCCCGCCACACACATGAAATAGCATCTCCCCCCCTCCCCTCCCCCACGCGCGGGGTAACGCTAGGGGAGAGAGGGGACAAGAGAGGTGAGCCTCAGAAGGATAAAACACTATCTTTACTTAAGGGATGCCACACGTTCCCTTTTTCAAATGACGTCTTCCTCTTCTTATGGACTGAGGTTAGTAGATAAAAGGATCCCATCCTCCTCAACTACGTAACATGGTACATTCTCTCTCTCTCTCTCTCTCTCTCTCTCTCTCTCTCTCTCTCTCTCTCTCTCTCTCTCTCTCTCCTTACCAAATTTTCTCCTCTTTTTTTTTTTTCCCCACGAATTCGGGACAAATTTTACTAGTCGGAAGGGGAATGGTATGTGGTTCGACAGAGGAGAGGAACCTTCATACTTTGGAAAATCAATTATAACTTGTATTTATGACTGACGGTACACCGATAAGCTGGCGTAAATAGATCATTCATATGTGGAAGGTATACATAAATATATAAAAAGAAATATGTTTACTAAATGGCGTCCTAGCTACTTCTCTTCGTTGTATATCAGCTGACTGTTATATTTCTCCCTTGTGCCTCCCCTGATGATGTGACTATTACACGAAAGTGCACTTGGGAACTTATTGTGTTTCATTTTCCCAGTGGACTCAGGAATATATATATATATATATATATATATATATATATATATATATATATATATATATATATATATATATATTACTTTTTTCATACTGTTCGCCATTTCCCGCGTTAGTGAGGTAGCGCTAAGAACGGAAATTAGAGTTATAAGAGTACGAGCCAGAGTTCCATTTCCTTGCAGTGGTCCCAATAAAGCACCTCCACGCAATGCTCAGTCCCCTCCAAAAATTGTGTATTATATCTCCAAACACGTCTCATTCACCTCCAAATTCTGTTCACTTCTGCCGGAGGAGGGACTTGTTCACCTAAGGAACGTTTTCTTCCGAGTGAGATTACAGTAACATCTTCAAAAAAGAAAAAAAAAAAAAGGAAGACAACTCACTCACCTTCAAGCAGAGCGAGCCAATCCTCCCTCCAAAAAACAAAACAAGTTCCAGTGACCTCCAAACGTGAGCTCATCACCTCCAAAGAGGACTGTGTTTACCTCATTGATGTAGAGTTTGTGTGCAGCCTTCTGGGGTACCCTGCTCCTCCCTCCCTCCCTCCGAGCAAGCTGTGTCATCAAGACCACACGCTCACCTGTGGCTGAGGAAGACCAGGAGGAGGAGGAGGAGGAGGAGGAGAAGAAGAAGAAGAAGAAGAAGAAGAAGAAGAAGAAGAAGAAGAAGAAGAAGAAGAAGAAGAAAAAGAAGAAGAAGAAGAAGCGGAAAAGGAGAAGAAAAAGGAGAAGAAGAAGAAGAAGAAGAAGAAGCTGAAAAGAAGAAGAAGAAGAAGAAGAAGAAGAAGAAGAAGAAGAAGAAGAAGAAGAAGAAGAAGAAGCGGAAAAGGAGAAGAAAAAGGAGAAGAAGAAGAAGAAGAAGAAGAAGAAGAAGAAGAAGAAGAAGAAGAAGAAGCGGAAAAGAAGGAGGAGGAGAAGAAGAAGAAGAAGAAGAAGAAGAAGAAGAAGAAGAAGAAGAAGAAGAAGAAGAAGCGGAAAAGGAGGAGGAGAAGAAGAAGAAGAAGAAGAAGAAAAAGAAGAAGAAGAAGAAGACTTATCTGTTAATATAAGAAAGGAAAATACTGGTTCATTTAGGGAACAAAAGTTCTTTTGTTCTCGCGATTATACGCCTGAACAGATACTATGAGAACAGTGAGCGTTACAACACTAGGAGAACAGTGAGCGTTACAACACTAGGAGAACAGTGAGCGTTACAACACTAGGAGAACAGTGAGCGTTACAACACTAGGAGAACAGTGAGCGTTACAACACTAGGAGAACAGTGAACGTTACAGCACTAGGAGAACAGCGACGTTAAAACACTAGAACAGCGAGCGTTACAACACTAAGAGAACAGCGAGCGTTACATCACTAGGAGAACAGTGAACGTTACAACACTAGGAGAACAGTGAACGTTACAGCACTAGGAGAACAGCGACGTTAAAACACTAGAACAGCGAGCGTTACAACACTAAGAGAACAGCGAGCGTTACATCACTAGGAGAACAGCGAGCGTTACAACACTAGAACAGTGAGCGTTACAACACTAGGAGAACAGTGAGCGTTACAACAATAGGAGAACAGTGAGCGTTGCAACACTAGGAGAACAGTGAGCGTTACAACACTAGAACAGCGAGCGTTACAACACTAGGAGAACAGCGAGCGTTACAACACTAGGAGAACAGCGAGCGTTACAACACTATGAGAACAGTGAGCGTTACAACACTAGGAGAACAGTGAGCGTTACAACACTAGAAGAACAGAGCGTTACAACACTAGGAGAACAGTGAGCGTTACGACACTAGGAGAACAGCAAGCCTTACAACACTAGGAGAACAGTGAGCGTTACAGCACTAGGAGAACAGTGAGCGTTACAACACTAGGAGAACAGTGAGTTTCAATACCAGGAGAACAGTAAGCGTTACAACACTAGAACAACGAGCGTTACAACACTACGAGAACAGTAAGCGTTACAACACTAGAACAACGAGCGTTACAACACTAGGAGAACAGTGAGCATCAAAGCTGTAGAATATGGTGTTATGTTTCTAGATCCGCGCGTTACAGCTGTTGAACAGTGTTCCAAGCATTGAACTGAGCGTTACAACTCTAGAATAGTGTTACAGTTGTAGAACAGGACGTCAGTGGTGTATAATACTGTGTTACAGTTTTAGAACAGCGTGTGTTACAGCTGTAGAACAAAGCGTCATAGCTCTTTAATAACAGCTTGTTACATCTGTGATATGACACGAGTGTTACTGGTGTAGAACACAGTGTTACAGCTCCAGAACAGTCTTACGTCTGAGACAAAGCGTTACAGAGGTAAAACAGCGAGTACAGCTTTAGCACATCACGTTACAGTTATATGACAGAGCGTTACAGCTGTAACCAAAAACGATGGAGGTTTAGAACAGACCGTTACAGCTATATGACAGAGCGTTACAGATGCAACACAAAGCGATGGAGGCCTAGAACAGCTCGTTACAGCCGTAAGACAGAGCGTTACAGCTGTAACGCAGAGTGCTGGAGCTCTTCAGAACCGCTCGCGTTACAGCTAAACCCCCGCGCGATCCACTGGCGTTACAGGCAGCCGGAGATGAGGCCCGGACCAGCTACCGTGGCTATCGTCCGTGCATGGTACGACCTTCACTACCGGGTTATCGTGGCTATCGTCCGTGCATGGCACGACCTTCACTACCTGGTTATCGTGGCTATCGTCCGTCCATGGCACAACCTTCACTGCCTGGTTATCGTGGCTATCGTGCGTGCATGGCACGACCTTCACTACCGGGTTATCGTGGCTATCGTTCGTGCATGGCACGACCTTCACTACCCGGTTATCGTGGCTATCGTCCGTGCATGGCACGACTTTCACCACCGGGTTATCATGGCTATCGTATTTTCACTACTGGATTATCATGGCTATCGTACGTGTACAGGACGACCTATACCAATAGGGTTATCGTGGCTACCGTACGTGTACAGGACGACCTACACCAACAGGGTTATCGTGGCTATCGTACGTGTACAGGACGACCTACACCAATAGGGTTATCGTAGCTACCGTACGTGTATAAGACGACCTACACCAATAGGGTTATCGTAGCTACCGTTCGTACGTGGAGAGCACGCCGGTGTGATCTTAAGAGGCCATGTAAAGGATAGCCTGTGTATGGGAATTCTCTCTCTCTCTCTCTCTCTCTCTCTCTCTCTCTCTCTCTCTCTCTCTCTATCCTTTCAGTGGCTAGTCACCCTTCTAGAACATCCTCTTGGGTGGGATAGGTGAGACACTACCCTCCCTAGTGGTTATCTTAAGTGATCCCGGGGCCTATCCCGAGCGTGGAGTGTTTATCCCAAGTGACGTGTATAAAAGTACTCCTCCAACCGTCGAGTGTTTACCTGCGGGTCTACAAGACGGTGTAAACTACAGTGATGGTGATGTAGAGTGTTTACCTGCGGGTCTACAAGACGGTGTAAACTACAGTGATGGTGATGTAGTGTGTTTACCTACGGGTCTACAAGACGGTGTAAACTACAGTGATGGTGATGTAGAGTGTTTACCTATGGGTCTACAAGACGGTGTAAACTACAGTGATGATGATGTAGAGTGTTTACCTACGGATCTACAAGACGGTGTAAACTACAGTGATGATGATGTAGAGTGTTTACCTGCGGGCCTACAAGACCGTGTAAACTACGATGATGATGATGAGTCTTTGAGTCTACAATGCAGTGCAGACTCTACAGTGCTGATGATGGGCTACAGTGTGCTCCACCCAAACCCTTTTATCTACAACAGGAGACTGTTGTAGTATCATCCTCTGTACTCACACCGACCACCAACATCTTAGCGTGTTCGATCACGAGAAAACGAAGGAAAGCAAGTTTACAGACAGACCTACCTACCCTCCCCACACACACGAGCGCACTTAAATAAGTGCTCATGGCATCACACACTTACATTCTCTCATCAGTAAACCTCCATCCCCCCACTCAAGAGTAAACAGACAAACATAACCCTACTATCTCTCTCTCTCTCTCTCTCTCTCTCTCTCTCTCTCTCTCTCTCTCTCTCTCTCTCTCTCTCTAACACACACACACTCAAATACGCACTTGCGGCTCAACACACTCACATGCACTTAAGAAGCACTTACCATTACGTCTTCAGCTCTCTTAAAAACAAATGAACACAAAGTCCTATACACGCACTTACACATGCACTTACGAATTCTTACTAAGTTCGTACACAAACGCATTCGACAATACCTATGTATCCTATATATATGTGTGTGTGTGTGTGTGTGTGTGTGTAGATAATCCATTACATATTCAACGGGGATATAGTATCTAACAATTAATCTCCACAACAATAAATAAACAAATGAATACATGAAAAGTACAACACACACACACACACACACACACACACACACACACGGCTGAACACACTTTCACGCACCCGTTCCCCGGACGTAAACAGACGCCTACAGACACGCACTCATGTACGACAGGTTCATACGACACACACACACACACACACACACACACACACATACACACACACAACACACACACACACACACACCGGCTCTAACGAACATCCAGCACCACGTCCCATGCGCTTTGAGGTAAACAAATCCCACCATATATCCACTTCACGTCCTCCATGACTTCCAGGTATACAAAAATACCTCAACATATCCACCCCAAATCCTCCATGACTCATATGTATACAAAACTACCACCATTTATCCACTCTAAATCCTCCATGGCTCCTAGCTATACAAAAATCCCATCATATATCCACTTCAAATCCCCCATGACTCCAAGCTATACAAAAATCCCACCATATATCCACTTCAAATCCTCCATGACTCCCAGGTATACAAAAATCCCACCATATATCCACTTCAAATCCTCCATGACTCCCAGCTATACAAAAATCCCACCATATATCCACTTCAAATCCTCCATGACTCCCAGGTATACAAATATATCACCATATATCCACTTCAAATCCTCCATGACTCCCAGCTATACAAAAATACCACCATATATCCACTTCAAATCCTCCATGACACCCAGGCATACAAAAAATACCACCATACATCCACCCCAAAGCCTCTATAACTCCAAGGTATACAATAATACCACCATACATCCACTTCAAATCCTCCATAACTCCCAGGTATACAATAATACCACCATACATCCACTTCAAATCCTCCATGACTCCCAGGTATACAAAGATGACACGTACATCCACTTTTCCTCATATCCTCCATGACTTCGCCTGAGCCCAGACGCTGTCGCATCCCTGTCGGACACCCGTCGAAGGCCCCACCACACACCCCCCTCACACACACACACACACCACCTCCTTCCTCTTCCTCCTCCTCCTCCTGCTGCTGCTGCTGCTGCTCCTCCTCCCTCCTCTTCCTCCAGCAGCAGGAGTCTCCGCGCAGCTTTACATTTATAATCATTATGAAATACGATGTTGTAGTGGCTCATCCTCCCTCCCTACTCACCTGAGGTCCGACTTCTGAAAATGCTCAAGGGCTCTCTGAGCACCGAGGGGGCGGCACGAAGCCGGTACCTAATTGCTCGTTGAGGTAGCTTTCTGCGTGAGACAGAGGCCCCCCTCAAACACACACGCCTCACCCGTTTTTTAATACTGGCTTTTACGCTCTTGTGTGTTCTCTCTCTCTCTCTCTCTCTCTCTCTCTCTCTCTCTCTCTCTCTCTCTCTCTCTCTCTCTCTCCCTAATGCTCTTTTATTTTTTTCTTTTTAAATCTTCCTCCTCCTCCTCCTCCTCCTCTTCCTGTTTTTTTTTTGTTTTTCTTCTTCTTACACCGTGCGTTTGTTGTCAAGATATTTCATCTTTTTTTTTTTCTAGAATTTTATGTTTTCTTTACGTCGTTTTGGATCTCTCTCTCTCTCTCTCTCTCTCTCTCTCTCTCTCTCTCTCTCTCTCTCTCTCTCTCTCTCAAGTTCCTTCTCTGGAGATGCATCTCTCGCCCCGTCTCTTCTCCTCCTTTCTTATACCTCTTCACTCGAACCTCTCCCTCCTCTCCCTTCATCTCTCTCCCTCCCTGGCTCTCTCTCTCTCTCTCTCTCTCTCTCTCTCTCTCTCTCTCTCTCTCTCTCTCTCTCTCGTCCTTGCCCCTCACAGGGTTCCCCCACGTCATTCACCACCCGAAGCTCAGAATAATGAAACATACAACAATGAAAAGACGCGTGCATACATAAATGCTGAATCATACTTATGCAAAGCAGAAGACACACACACACACACACACACACACACACACACACACACACACACACACACACACACAAACCCCTTGCATTTATGCAACACAAATAAACGTACATATACACACACTCACACACACACACACTCTCTCTCTCAACGAGCGGAGAGAGAGAGAGAGAGAGAGAGAGAGAGAGAGAGAGAGAGAGAGAGAGAGAGAGAGAGAGAGAGCTATCCGCTGGCCATGCCTCGTGGCAAAATTTCGTCACAGGTTCTCGTAGAGGTAAGGAAGAGTGTCCATACTCTCTCTCTCTCTCTCTCTCTCTCTCTCTCTCTCTCTCTCTCTCTCTCTCACCCTGCCACCTGACGCCTCCTGGCAGCAGGCATTCGCCTGTGGATCAAGTACCACACAACGTCTGTCTCGTACTCCAATCCCGTACCAACAGGACAGAACCTTCGTCGTGGGTCATGTGTGTGTGCGTACACACACACATTCTCCCTCCCTCCGTCTCTCTCTCTCTCTCTCTCTCTCTCTCTCTCTCTCTCTCTCTCTCTCTGACGTACGTACAAACGAGCAAGGGCTTAGCCAGGGGCCCTCACACTGCTGCAGCCGGCAGCTCACATGACACCACGACCACAGCGTGGAAACCCCAGCAGGAGGAGGAGGAGGAGGAGGAGGAGGAGGAGGAGACCACGATCCTCCTGACATCGTGAGTCGTCAGCCCAGGTGAACTCAACACACAGGAGCTGACGTCACCCCCTCCATGGACAAGGTGTGAATCACAGCCGCTGACAACATCTACTGGGCCAGCCGTGGGCAGTGACACCGAGGGAGAGCGCCACAACACAGGCAGTGACATTGAGGGAGAGCCATAACACAGGCAGCGACATTGAGGGAGAGCCACAACACAGGCAGTGACATTGAGGGAGAGCGCCACAACACAGGCAGTGACATTGAGGGAGAGCCATAACACAGGCAGCGACATTGAGGGAGAGCCACAACACAGGCAGTGACATTGAGGGAGAGCGCCACAACACAGGCAGTGACACTGAGGGAGAACCACAACACAGGCAGTGACATTGAGGGAGAACCTCGGCGTAAGCAGTGACATCAAGGAAACCACAAAACGCAACTTAATGACATCAATAGACACACGACATAGGCCGTGACATCACCAAGAGAACCACCTGTGTATCATAACGTACCGCACGGTGGTTTGGGAGGTCTTCTACCTCACACAGCGGGGTCAGGGACCTTACCTTACCTTACCGTGGTTTGGGAGGTCTTCTACCCCTACAGCGGGGTCTGGGACCTTACCTTACCTTGCGATGGTTTGGGAGGTCTTCTACCCCTACAGCGGGGTCTGGGACCTTACCTTACCTTACTGTGGTTTGGGAGGTCTTCTACCCCCACACAGCGGGGTCTGGGACCTTACCTTACCTTACTGTGGTTTGGGAGGTCTTCTACTCCCACAGCGGGGTCTGGGACCTTACCTTACCTTACTGTGGTTTGGGAGGTCTTCTACTCCCACAGCGAGGTGTGGGACCTTGCCTTAACTTACTGTGGTTTGGGAGGTCTTCTACCCCCCACACAGCGGGGTCTGGGACATCACCTTACCTTACGATGGTTTTGGAGGTCTTCTACCCCCACTGCTGGGGTCTGGGACCTTACCATACCTTGTAATACACATATCTTACGATGGTTTCGGAGGTCTTCTACCCCCCCACGAGGCGACCCAGGACTAAAGACGTCGTGGGGAGGGGTCCTCTGGTCACTCAGGCCTACGTAATCACCACATCCCGGTTGGTCTGGCATACTTTCTGGACACTTGTCCAGGTCCTTGTGAAATCTCCTCCCCACTGAGCAGACCAGTGTGTGTGCGTGTCCCACTTCTGTGAGGGATGTATTTAAACACAATTCTGGACACCTACTTCCCTTACCAGTCTTCTCATACCTTTTCGATGTCCGTGGTAAAAGTTTACAGTCTTCCATGCCTCTCCAACCGGTGATTGGGTCAACTGTGAATGGGAATTGGGAGCCCTGTTTTCAGGGATTTTCCACACGTACAAATATGATCTCTCTCTCTCTCTCTCTCTCTCTCTCTCTCTCTCTCTCTCTCTCTCTCTCTCTCTCTCTCTCTCTCTCGTCTGGATTCAGGGAGCACGGCCCGCAGCAAATGTTTTCAGTCAACTTGGGTCTGGAATTAACTGAAACTCACTCTACTGTCTCGAAGGGGTGGTGAAGTTAGCACGTGGCATTATCCTGTTCATCAGTGTGTTTGTTCAGAGCCCTTGAAGAGCGTGTTCTCTGTGGGTTTTGTTTGTCTCGTCTTAACGACTGGCAGAATCCAGCCTGCCATGTTTTTTTTGGAAGAGGCAGACGCTCTCGCAAATCAGTAATTTTCCGAGGTCTTTATTTATTTATTTTCTTTTTTACGCCCCTGACGCGAGATGTGGTGGTTTCCGTCTCGGGTCAGCATTCTAAATCTTTCTTCTTTTTTTATCATTATCATTATCGATATAATTATGTCTTTCCTTCCCCTTCCCTCCCTCATCCCCCTTTTGTACCGCAGACGCAGAAACGCTTCATCGTTCGAACGAGCGTCATCAGCGACGCCACTCGACAGCGTTGAAACCAAGTTTCTCATCCTACTGTGTCGTCGGGCCTGGAGGCAAGGTTGCCACAGCTGGTCCAGCTACCGTCTCGAGCGGGTGGCATCACCAGGGGAGGGAAACACACTGGTCAGGCTTGAACACCTTTCCTTCAGGATAAACTCTGTTTAATAGGGTTACGAGGGGGAAGACAAAGGAAGACTCCAAGCCCACAGTAGGGATTGGATCTTGTTCGGTATAGATTTTTGTATGGTGATCGTACGATCTTTCGTCCATCTTGGGTGTCTGTACGGAGGGCATTTATATATATATATATATATATATATATATATATATTCCGAGTCCTTCTGTCATTTTCCGACGACATCTATCTCTAATTTCTTCGTAAGTGAAACCGAAAACGTCAACATTTCGTACTACATCCCATAGTAGGAAAAAAAAAGAAAAAAGAAGAGAGATGGTTAAGTCCATGACTGCCCTTTTCAATGACCCTGACTGCCCTTTTCAATGACCCTGACTGCCCTTCTTCACTGACCCTGACTGCCCTTTTCAATGACCCTGACTGCCCTTTTCAATGACCCTGACTGCCCTTTTTCATTGACCCTGACTGCCCTTTTCAATGACCCTGACTGCCCTTTTCAATGACCGTGACTGCCCTTTTCAATGACCCTAATTGCCCCTTTTCAATGACCCTGACTGCCCTTTTCAATGACCCTGAATGCCCTTTTCAATGACCCTGACTGCCCTTTTCATTTACCCTAACTACCCTATTCAATGACCCTGAGTGCCCTTTTCAATGACCCTGACTGCCCTTTTCAATGACCCTGACTGCCCTTTTCAATGAGTCATACGCTACGGGAAAAGCCCATTCTAAATCATCAACCAAATCATCATGACAGAATGATCATGAAGCGATGAATAAGAAAACAAGTTGAACACATATCTCGTTACCCAGGCAAACCAACCAACCAACATCTCCCTCCCTCCACACACAACCACACTCCACACCCCACATCACACCACCCCACCCCACCCTCCACACACAAACCCACCTTACCCACATGGCATACACTCCACACCCCACATCACACCACCCCACCCCACCCTCCACACATAACCCCACCTTACCCACATGACATACACCCATCCCCACACCACACCACCCCATCCCACCCTCCACACACAACCCCACCTTACCCACATGGCATATACTCCACACCCCACATCACACCACCCCACCCCACCCTCCACACATAACCCCACCTTACCCACATGACATACACCCATCCCCACACCACACCACCCCATCCCACCCTCCACACACAACCCCACCTTACCCACATGGCATACACTCCACACCCCACATCACACCACCCCACCCCACCCTCCACACATAACCCCACCTTACCCACATGACATACACCCATCCCCACACCACACCACCCCATCCCACCCTCCACACACAACCCCACCTTACCCACATGGCATATACTCCACAACCCACACCCCACTTTCCCTTTAACGGTCAGGCCAGTGTGTGTGTGTGTGTGTGCTGGTGTTGGGATTTTGAAAAAAAATTTATGAATTGCTGGCACTTGCATGATGTGGTGGATGGTCGTGCTAAGTGTACAGAAAAATTACATGTAGAATGACATGAACTACTGAATTGCGATTTCACCATCACAACTATCATCACGGACTAGTGTGATCAACATATCTATCTATCTATCCATCCACTTATCTAATCTATCTATCTATCCATCCACTTATCTAATCTATCTAATCTATCTATCTATCTATCCACTTATCTAATCTATCCAATCTATCTATCTATCTATCCATCCACTTATCTAATCTATCTAATCTATCTATCTATCCATCCACTTATCTAATCTATCTAATCTATCTATCTATCTATCTATCCACTTATCTAATCTATCTGATCTATCTATCTATCTATCCATCCACTTCTCTAATCTATCTATCTATCTATCTATATATATATATATATATATATATATATATATATATATATATATATATATATATATATTCTACAGTTTAGTTACTGAACAAATGCTTTTCGTTACGACAAATACAAACAAGCACACCAAATCCCATGCTTAATGCATACATGGGAACTCCACTGGTGCAATGGATAACTTACTCATAAATGGGATGACTTACGCATGAATGAGGTGACTTACTCATAAATAACGGGAAGAGTTACGACCCCCTCCAAAAAAAAAGAAAGAAAAAAAAAACGCCAGAAACTTTGAGATAACCCAGTGACTTACGTCATTCTAATACCCTTTCCCTTTCTCCGTATTCTTTTTCAATAGTTTTTTTTTCTTTTCCTCTGTTGTTTTGGAGACGACACGGAGCTCTCGTTTTCTACACGGCCGACAGGCCATAGTCTTTCGGAAGGGTGGGGGGGGGGGGGGGGGGGGGAGAGGAGAGAGAGAGAGAGAGAGAGAGGAGAGAGAGAGAGAGAGAGAGAGAGAGAGAGAGAGAGAGAGAGAGAATGGACCTGGTCCCTTCCTCCTCCTCCTCCTTCTCCTCCTCCCAACCCTTCCCTTCACTCACCCTCTCCCTTAACTGTGACACACACCCCGTTACCTCTGGTTCTCGCGCGCGTTCTTTCCCCTCCTTACATCATTTCCTGTTGGGATTACAACTTCTAGGTCCCACCGTTCCATCCCATCCACGGATGCTATTCTCTGAAGTATTTTCAGCGTCAAATGGTGTGTGTGTGTCTCTCTCTAGCTCTTCCAGGAAAGAGCATCTTACTAATTGATATATATCTATATCTATCTATCTATATATATATATATATATATATATATATATATATATATATATATATATATATATATATATATATATATATCTTCCTTCTTTTTCTTGTATACTATTCGCCATTTCCCGCGTTAGCGAGGTAGCGTTACGAAAAGAGGACCAATGGCCTTTGAGGGAATATCCTCACCTGGCCCCCTTCTCTGTTCCTTCTTTTGGAAAATTAAAAAAAAAAAAAAAAAAATCGAGATGGGAGGATTTCCAGCCCCCCGCTCCCTCCCCTTTTAGTCGCCCTCTACGACACGCAGGGAATACGTGGGAAGTATTCTTTCTCCCCTATCCCCAGGGATAATATATATATATATATATATATATATATATATATATATATATATATATATATATATACAAATGGCTATGATCTAACTATGATCTAAGAGGGTTGCATCATCATTCTAGCTTCCTGTGATTACCAGATCTGGGAAAAGAAAGATACGTCCATGAAGGGGAGCAGCTTTTTCCCCCCGCTTTCCTCCACGCAGTTCGTTTCGACCCGTGACGAACCGTACCCAGCCGCGTACCGGGAATCAGGGCCACGTACCGGGAATCAGGGCCACGTACCGGGAATCAGGGCCACGTACCGGGAATCAGGGCCACGTAATCCCCTCACCCCATTCATCCATCGGTCAAGCACGGCGCACAGTTCGAGATGTGTCTCATCATATCCAAAGACGGACGATGTGTCTCTATGAATGACGCAACGAAACGTCCGCTATGTAACGTAACGAACGTCCGCTATATAACGCAACAAACGTCCGCTATATAAGGCAACAACCGTCCGTTATATAAGGCAACAAACGTTCGCTATGTAACGCAACAAACGTTCGCTATGTAACGCAACAAACGTCCGCTATGTAACGCAACAAACGTCCGCTATATAACGCAACAAACGTCCGCTATATAACACAACAAACGTCCGCTACATAACGCAACAAACGTCCGCTATGTAACGCAACAAACGTCCGCTATATAAGGCAACAAACGTCCGCTATATAAGGCAACAAACGTCCGCTATATAACGCAACAAACGTCCGCTATATAACGCAACAAACGTCCGCTATACAAAGCTACAAACGTCCGCCGCTACACTAGGTACGGGTCGTGGTTTATCCCCGACACTCCCACCACAGCATCTAATACTTCTGGGTCATGTTGGTGTGTTGTCCCGAGTGCCGCGTCGTAGGGTAATCACACCAATACTCGGATCTTGAGACATAAGCTTACGTCTTAGGCCCCTGCATGATCGTCCACTGGTCTTGACGACCCACAAGCACAAGCGGGACTGCATGGTCGTCCAGTACCTTAACTAGCCAATCCCGCCTCCATTCCCCCCCCCCACCCCCCTCTCCACAAGGATCGCAAAAGGAATATATATATATATATATATATATATATATATATATATATATATATATATATATATATATATATATATTTTTTTTTTTTTTTTATCCCTGGGGATAGGGGAGAAAGAATACTTCCCACGTATTCCCTGCGTGTCGTAGAAGGCGACTAAAAGGGGAGGGAGCGGGGGGCTGGAAATCCTCCCCTCTCGTTTTTCTTTCTAATTTTCCAAAAGAAGGAATAGAGAATTGGGCCAGGTGAGGGTATTCCCTCAAAGGCCCAGTCCTCTGTTCTTAACGCTACCTCGCTAATGCGGGAAATGGCGTATAGTTTGAAAGAAAGAAGATATATATATATATATATATATATATATATATATATATATATATATATATATATATATATATATATATATATATATACTAATATTTCCCCCCCCCCCCACACTAAGCGTGTCTATCGGTCTATCGACTTGAGAAAATTGATTATAGAATATAGAATTACGTGAGTTATCGTGCCATCCGAACGTGTGTGTGTGTGTGTGTGTGTTGCCAGAGTGAACGGCTTCGGCGTAAACAGAGGAGTGACGTCAGCGCCGTATCCGCCCACTGGCGCGTATGTACGCGTTGCTCCCACTAGCGTACGTGTGGCATGTCATACCTCTCTACTCTACTGAGGAGGGTGGGATGTGTGGCTTGATGGTGATGATGATGATGATGATGATGATGATGATGATGATGGTGATGATGGTGATGATGATGATGATGATGATGATGATGGTGATGATGATGATGATGATAATGATGATGATGGTGATGATGATGATGATGATGATGATGATGATGATGATGATGGTGATGATGATGATGATGATGATGGTGATGATGATGGTGATGATGATGATGATGATGATGGTGATGATGATGGTGATGATGATGATGATGATGATGATAATGATGATGATGGTGATGATGATGATGATGATGATGATGATGATGGTGATGATGATGATGATGATGATGGTGATGATGGTGATGATGATGATGATGATGATGATGATGATGATGATAATGATGATGATGGTGATGATGGTGATGATGATGATGATGATGATGATGGTGATGATGGTGATGATGATGATGATAATGATGATGATGGTGATGATGATGGTGATAATGATGATGATGGTGATGATGGTGATGATGATGGTGATGATGATGGTGATAATGATGATGATGGTGATGATGGTGATGATGATGATGGTGATGATGATGATGATGATGATGATGGTGATGATGGTGATGATGATGATGATAATGATGATGATGGTGATGATGGTGATGATGATGGTGATGATGATGATGATGGTGATGATGGTGATGATGATGATGGTGATGATGATGATGATGATGATGATGATGATGATGATGGTGATGATGATGATGGTGATGATGATGATGATGGTGATGATGGTAATGATGATGATGGTGATGATGATGATGATGATGATGGTGATGATGGTGATGATGATGATGGTAATGATGATGATGGTGATGATGATGATGATGATGATGATGATGATGATGATGATGATGGTGATGATGATGATGATGATGATGATGGTGATGATGATGATGATGATGATGATGATGATGGTGATGATGATGATGATGATGATGATGGTGATGATGATGATGAGTAAGACGGTACGAAGGGTCTTTAAATCTACACTCGACCACGAAGCAAGACTGGAAATGAAAGTGATGAGTGTGAGAAGGTGAAGTGGCTTGTCATCATTCTCTCCTGACCTAACTCAACTTGACTTTACCTTAACCTGACCTGACCTAACCTTAACTTGACCTGAACTAACCTTAACTTGACGTAACTTAACCTTAACTTGACCTGACCTTAACCTGACCTGACCTAACCTTAACTTGACCTGAACTAACCTTAACTTGACGTAACTTAACCTTAACTTGACCTGACCTTAACCTGACCTGACCTAACCTTAACTTGACCTGACCTAACCTTAACCTGACCTGACCTAACCTTAACGTGGCCTGACCTTACCTTAACCTGACCTGACCTAACCTTAACTAGACCTGACCTAACCTTAACTTGACGTAATGTAACCTTAACTTGACGTAACGTAACCTTAACTTGACGTAACGTAACCTTAACTTGACCTGACCTAACCTTGACGTAACCTAACCTTAACTTGACCTGACCTAACCTTAACTTGACCTGACCTAACCTTGACGTAACCTAACATTAACTTGACCTAACCTAACCTTAACTTGACCTGATCTAACCAAATCTGACGTAACCTAAAGACTTGACCAAACTTGACCTGACCGAAAGATGTAACCTAACCCAACTTGACCTGACCAAATTTTAAACTGACCTGACCTAACCAAACTCGACCTGACCTAACCCAAACTTGACCTGACCTAACCTAATGTCAGCTTGAGCAGTTCGTCCTCAAGTCTGGTCAGGGTAGGGGAGAGAGAGAGAGAGAGAGAGAGAGAGAGAGAGAGAGAGAGAGAGAGAGAGAGAGAGGTGGTGGTGGTGGTCAGGTGAGGTTACGTCAGGGACTAAATACGAATCACACTAAGGTACGACAGGTCGCAAAGCTCTCTTTTAAGATAAGACTGAACCACGTTCGTGCAGGTCATATTCACGTCCAAGATGGGAAGGGGCGGGAAGGGGGGGAAGGGGACTGGGACTGGGACTGGGATAGGTCAGGGTCACGTGTCTGCTTTTGGGATAGGTCTCGTCCGGATGCGTCTGTCTGGCTTCCAGTGCGTCATCGCAAAGCTCGAGGCGCCCCCTCCTCTCCTCCTCCTCACACGCCGTGCGGGTCCCGAAGAAATGACATCAACGCTGACGAAAAAAGAAAAAAAAGGAGGGAAAAAAAAGGGAAGGAGGGATAAAATCCTCCTCCTCCTCCCCCTCCTCATCTCCTTCTTCTCCTCCTCCTCCTCCTTCTCCTCCTCCTCCTCCTTCTCCTCCTCCTCCTCCTTCAATGCAACAGTACTATGGCTAAGTTCTGGTGATGACTGGATGGGCAAAGTCCACCAACACCACCAACAGCAAGTTCCAGATGAGGGAGGACGTGGCTGGGTTTACCTACGTGCAGCCACACCCTCACACACACACACCCTCCTCTCTCTCTCTCTCTCTCTCTCTCTCTCTCGAGGTAGCCGGACACACGAGCAGGAGGCCCTGTTCATCATCACGCGCGCAACACTGTATTTAATGGCCCATTGGCCGCAAGCGGTGGGGGGTGGTTGGGTTTGGCTGGTCCGTGCTGGCCATCCGCGTTCGTATCCTGCCGAGGTTATTCTCGTCCTATGGGCGGCCTGTGGCACACCTAGAGCCAGATGCTTCCTTTTTCTGAGCTAGAGGGAGAGGGAGGTGGGGTGGGTGGGCACGGTATTAATGAGATGCTTCCCATGTTGAGCCAGAGGGAGGAGTGGGTACGTAACCCACGCCAGGCTGGCTTGCGGGGCTGATATGGGGAGAGAGAGAGAGAGAGAGAGAGAGAGAGAGAGAGAGAGAGAGAGAGAGAGAGAGAGAGAGAGAGAGAGAAGAGACTAGAGATATGGGGACATGTATGATCATTAGCACGCAAGCACACATCTACACACACACATATGTAATGTGTGTGTGTGTGTGTGTGTGTGTGTGTGTGTGAGAGAGAGAGAGAGAGAGAGAGAGAGAGAGAGAGAGAGAGAGAGAGAGAGAGAGAGAGAGAGAGAGAGAGAGAGAGAAAGTCAGGACATCTATCTCTGAAGAGACCTGAAGGTGGGACGCCACCTCACCCAGACCTACGCGAGACTGTGAGAGACTAAACCACCTCCAACCTCTTCCCCTTCAGTAGGATCCCAGTGTATACATAAGGGTCAACGTAAGTGACGAAGGCACAGGGCGGCGGCGCTGCTACCCTCCTGTGACCTTGTTTAAGTCAGGTGACCTAAGGGTGAGCGAGCTTGGTGTCGACGAACATGCCAATCTGGAATAACAAGCGGGCGTGTGGGTAGCTAGGGTAAGTAATGGTGTAGTGTAGGTAGGGTATAACACTCCCTGAAGAAGGCTGTATAATATTCAGGATTATATGAGCTGTTAGGCTCAGTCCAGCCTCAAAGCGTACGGTAACAAAAGTCCTTTATTACCTGCTGACTCTCGCGGTGCCCTTATCTATCGCTGATGCACTAGAGTGAACATTAAAACTCTCAGTGTATCAATCGATCAATCAATTAGCCAATCACTCAGTCAATTTATCTACCTACTAATCAGTCAAATCAATCTACCTTCCTGTCTATCAATCAAGCAATCACTCACTCTTATCAATCAATTAATCTATCTATATATATCTACCTACCTACCTACCTACCTATCTATCTATTGCTCCATCTATACACCTGTATGAGTCATAGCAGTAGGAACAGCACCCAGCCCTGCCCTCCCTCTGGTA
Organism: Panulirus ornatus; assembly: GCF_036320965.1. Lineage (NCBI taxonomy): Eukaryota > Metazoa > Arthropoda > Malacostraca > Decapoda > Palinuridae > Panulirus > Panulirus ornatus. The sequence goes on along the minus strand of NC_092226.1, from coordinate 68,262,215 downwards.
AAAGCTCTGACGAAGACATCCTCCTCATGTGTCCCAAGGCCCCATCCTGCCCCCTTGGTGGGGTGCGGGGTGTCACCACACAGGATACACCAGCACACATGTGTGAGGCAATGCACGTCACGTCGTCCAACAACACGACGAGGATGAGGAAGAGGAGGAGGAGGAGGAGGGAGAGGCTCGTTGGTAATGATGATTGGGAAACGTCTCTCTCTCTCTCTCTCTCTCTCTCTCTCTCTCTCTCTCTCTCTCTCTCTCTCATTACCCATTCGACCTCCTTCGTGGGAGATACCAACCGACGGGTGATCCCCCACTGTGTCTCAATATGAGGCATAGAATCTCATTTATTTCCACCTCCACCGTCCTCCTCCTCCTCATCGTATCTCCCAAAGGCGCGAGGAACCATTCACATCAACACATGACCAAGATGGGAGAGGAAGGAAGGGAGGGAGGGAAGGGTATGTGATGCATAGTTAAGGGATGGGTGGTTAGGTTAGTGGTGGAGGGGAGGATGTGGGATGGGTCAAACACACCCACCCTAGCTAGTATTTTACACTACCTGCGCGACTCAGGTCTGGCATTACGTGTCAGCTTGCTCTTCCAGCGTGAGTTCTCTCCCACCCCCAGTCGCCGCCTCCTCACACATGCGAGGTATTTTAAAAGGCTGGGGATTTTCAATGAATGATGCCGCCCCCACCCAAAAAAGGGGGGGGGGGGGATGGATGGAAGCGTCTACATATCACACAAAGTGTTTGTGAATGAAAGACACCATATATATATATATATATATATATATATATATATATATATATATATATATATATATATATATATCTTCTTTTCTTTCATACTATTCGCCATTTCCCGCGTTAGCGAGGTAGCGTTAAGAACAGAGGACTGGGCCTTCCGAGGGAATATCCTCACCTGGCCCCCTTCTCTGTTCCTTCTTTTGGAAAAAGATAAAAAAAATGAAATGAAGTTCACTAAGAGGATATACGTGTCAGGAGTGGAGGGAAGACCAAATTGGAGATGGGAGCATGGAGCGAAAAAAGATTCGGAGGGATCGAAACCTTAACATACAGGAGGGTGAAAGGCGAGCGCGGGACAGAGTAAATCGGAGTGATCTGGTACACATACAGGTGTCGACGTGCTGTCAATGGACTGAACCAGTGCATGCAAAACGGCCGGAGGAAACACTGGAAAGGTCTGTGGGACCTGGTTGTGGACAGGAAGCTGTGGTTTCGGTGCATTACACATAGCTAGAGAATAGATGTGAGCGACTGCTGCCTTTCTTCGTCTGTTTCTGGCGCTACCTCGCTAACGCAAGAAACGGCGATCAAGTCTAGATACATATACTAAACCCTGACGATAATAACATGTTACGACATCACAGGTGGGTCACGACTTCTTCATCCTTTCAGCACGATAGCACGACGACCCTTTGGTATGATGTCCCTTGAGCTTTGACCTGCCGCTAAAAAAATAAAGGTCAGGTGTAAGATCACACCATTCCTACGCAAGAGCCGTGCCGTCGTGATGAAGGGTCGTACAGTCGTCCTGATGAAGGGTCGTAAAGTCGTCGTGATCAAGGGTCGTAAAGTCGTCGTGATCAAAGGTCGTAAAGTCGTCGTGATCAAGGGTCATAAAGTCGTTGTGATCAAGGGTCGTAAAGTCGTCGCGATCAAGGGTCGTACAGTCGTCGTGATCAAGGGTCGTACAGTCGTCGTGATCAAGGGTCGTAAGGTCGTCGGGTCGTAAAGTCGTCGTGATCAAGGGTCGTAAAGTCGTCGTGATCATGGGTCGTAAAGTCGTCGTGATCAAGTGTCGTACAGTCGTCGTGATCAGAGGCATTCGCTCCTGAAGTAGAAACGTATATATACTTGACACGCAGCCCACATCCAACACAGGCTTCACTGCTCCCGGTGACCACAGTGTGGTATTAGTGAAAGAAAAAAAGACCTGAACGTTTTCACTACAACAGAGATAACCGAGTATACGTTCCCTGTAGCGAGCTGGTCTCATGTTGGACATACCAATTGCGCAATCACTCGTTCGAATCCCTCTGTGAGTCACGCTGGGTTATGATGTAAACAATAAATGTGTGTGTGTGTGTGTGTGTGTGTGTGTGTGATCTTAAGACATATTATTCATAGCTTATTATTCCCACAAAAACAGGCAATTCTCTACACCCAAACACCATGACTGAAATGATGTGTCGTTGGTCTTCGAGGCCTCCAAGTTCAAGATGTAAAGAAAACCAATAAATGATCTAATCTTAATGAATAACTGGTAGTTTTTATCTTTAAGAGGAGAGAAATACATCAAATGCAGCGTTACTGTATCGCATCCAGCTGTTGCTGTATGGGAATTTCAGGCGAATACATAATATATGGCGTTTCTGAGGAGTTGCATTTCTGTCCATGCATCCAGCTGGGATGTCCAGGTCTATCATGGAACATCCCTCTTACTTCGACGGGTCAGTAGTGATCTTCGTCTCACATCTTCCTCCATTCCTTCCGTTTTCTTCTGGTCCAGCAGCCTGTATCAGTGGCCGCCACTAGCAATTTCTTCCACGATTCCCCAGCCAACTGACACTAATAATCTCAAAGCAGGGATCAGACTTGCTTTACTCGCTGGCAAAGCACAGGGGGTGTCAGAGGAGGAAGAGGAGGACCTTGAATTCGCATCAAACAGGAGGAGATAATGTCATTCTAACTCCCTACAAGTTTTCAACAACGCCTGGCTAGATTACGAGGCTAAAATTGACGTTACCAGAACGATCCCCACACGGCATGAGCGAGTGACAAGGGACTACGCGCATGGCGTCAACGTTTTCCTTCGAGGTGAACTGCGCCGCCCTCCCCCAAAACGTTCGCTGTCGGATGGCTGATTCACCTCACCCACCCACCCGCCCGCGTCATGCAGTGTTCAGTAAATGTAGGATAATGAAGTACCCTTTTCATTTCAAGGGAGGCTGTGGGCACCTGTTATACAAGAGTCACGGAAAAGGCCTTCGAAGTTCCAAAGTCCCGGAATGGAATAAGGCGTTGCGAGACACGCGTGTCGATCATGTGGGGGTCTCAGGCTGTCTGTCCATGACTGCCGAGACAGACAGGCTGGGGTTCGGTACAGCTTCGATCAAGTGGGTCTCAGACAGGCCCTCTGTCTACGATTGTCGAGACAAGTCGGGGGTTCGGGACAGCTTCGATCACGTGGGTCTCGTTCCCACTTTCTATGACTGTCGAGATAAAGGGTTCGGTACAGCTTCGATCTGGCGGGTTCAAGGCCTCCCCTCTGTCTAAGCCTCACAAGACAGAGGATTGAGTCTAGCTTCGACCCCGCAGGTCCTGGGCCTCCTTGTGTACGCTTATTGAGACAAGAGGACACAGCTTCCACAAGGCATATCCAAGACTTACTATTTCTATCCATGATAAGCCAGAGGTCAGTATGGCTTCGATCAAGCGTTAGCACAACCCTGATAAACCTTAAATCTATACGAATCAAGTTAGGGATTATAGGGCAACGAATGGGATTTCATAATGCATAAGAAATACAAAATAAATCACTTAGAGGAACACTAAATTATTCAGAATCCAATCGATCTCAAGGATATTGATTATTCTAATCAAACCCAAGGATAGTCGATCATTCTTTGGCTCATAGTACATCGCGCGAATGTCTGTATGAGACCTGATCGCTTACAAGGTAACACAGCAGACGATTCAGGCCACAATAAACCCTCCTTCTCCCCAAGCATTTACGTTGCTGACCGACTACTGTCGCAAGCGTCGAAAACAAAAGAGAATCGCCCAGTGACCATATACACGAAGGCTTTGGCTGTCACATAACAAGACCGTACTTGCAATGCATTTGTTGAGATTATACGTCGGAATAACTAAAAGTCTTAACTCGTATTTGGAAGCAAATGAAGCGAGGCAAAAATTCCGGAAAGGGAAGGAATATTTACGACAAACAACATTAACAACAACAAAAGCACACTACAAGACGACTTGTTGATCTGGAGGTCCGAGTCATTTATAAAATTCCGAAACAAAAGAAAATAAAAAAAAAACCAGAGAAAACTGATGCGAGTTGTAAGGTCCCGCGGAGGAGCCTCAGCGGCCGTGCGTGGGAGGAGTCCGGAGGGAACGAATCTCCTACTGTCGTAGATGCGTGGGAGGGGTGGGTGAGGGAGTTCTACCCTAGGAGGGGTGACAGCTCCTTTCCGTCTGTGAAGTCCCAGGTCTCCCCCGGGGAGAAGGAAGACACGTGGTGCTTCAATCGTTTCGTCTGTGTTACTCGCTCGCTGAGCGTTTTCCATTAGCTGACAAAGCTAATAAAAGAAAATGGGAAGAGACGTCCACTCTTTTGCCGGCTTCCGTCGCCGGCATTGGCTTCGGCTGCCGGCTTCCGTCGCCGGCAATGCTTCAAGGATAATATCACTCCAACAGGAGCAAAGGATGTCTCTCTCTCTCTCTCTCTCTCTCTCTCTCTCTCTCTCAGCACTGACAGGGTCGGTCACAACCAGCTCAGCTGACTGTATGGGATCCGAGTATGGAACACTTGTGGAAGGGGTCGTAAACAAAGTCTCTTCGTGGGAAACACTTGGTTCGAAGCGCTATCGAACTCTCTGTCTCGACAGAGGGCGACAGGGCCTACCGAGGACTGTGTCCAGCCCCCTTGTCTTAACAGAGACCCAGATTACGTCTGGTCGAAGCTGTGTCGAATCATCTGTCTCAACAGAGAGAGAGAGAGAGAGAGAGAGAGAGAGAGAGAGAGAGAGAGAGACGAGAGAGACTGAGCCTGGAACACGTCTGGTCGAAGCTGTACCGAAACCTCTGCGTCTCGACAGGCTGACCCACACACACACACACACACACACACACACGTCTGGTCGAAGCTGTATCGAATCATCTGTCTCAACAGGTAGAGAGAGAGACGACAGAGAGAGACTGAGCCTGGAACACGTCTGGTCGAAGCTGTACCGAAACCTCTACGTCTCGACAGGTTGAACACACACACACACACACACACACGAGGTTCGACGGCGCTTCGTTCGACTCGAAACACAACGGGACTTTTGAGGCGTGTTTAGGTGTATCCTCAATCCACAAGTCTTAACACTGGACATCAAACCATGACACAATATGTCGGACGAAAACTGCCTCTGTGTTTGCAGTCAGACACCTCCAAGCTGGTATTACGTCTCGTGTTTCGAACACCAGATACCTCCGTACTGTATACTGACAACCCTCCGTTGCCTACACTGTACAGTGACAACCCTCCGTTGCCCACACTGTACACTGGACAACCCTCCGTTGCCCACACTGTATACTGACAAACCTCCGTTGCCTACACTGTACAGTGACAACCCTCCGTTGCCCACACTGTACACTGGACAACCCTCCGTTGCCTACACTGTACAGTGACAACCCTCCGTTGCCCACACTGTACACTGACAACCCTCCGTTGCCCACACTGTACACTGGACAGCCCTCCGTTGCCCACACTGTACACTGACAGCCCTCCGTTGCCACCCGACGGAAGCGGCGTATGAGGACATTCAACCACTGACGTCACGACAGACTCCGTCTAACGATGAGGTACGGTTAACGAGGCGGAAGTCAACGGTGCGCTTGCTCCACACCGCTTCATATTAACCGCTTAATCATCCACCCATCATCGCTACCCTAGCCACACTTAACCGGACGATGACTTAATCATCACCAATCCATCCACTACCGAAACAAACAGAACCCCCCCCCCCCCTTCACTCAACCGGACACTCGCTCATTCATGACCCATTCCTTAACCGGATACAATCCCCTCGACAAACCGGATAAGAACCACTGCCTCAGAGACGAAAGGCCGCTCAAACGGAAATATTCGTCAGGCTACGGTAAGGCTCCAGCGGGAGTGTGAGAGCGGATTATGCAAACAGGTAAGTCGGGTGACCAGTCAGGGTCAACCACCCTGTGTGTGTGTGTGTTGCATTTCTCCATCTTAAGCAATCGAGGCGCGGCGCCTCCCTCCCTCCCTCCACCACCACCACCTCCAGCCACACACACACACACACACGCACACACACACACACACACACAGTCACTGACAGAGAATCTGTCCTTCAACGTGTGTGTGTGTGTGTGTGTGTGTGTGTGTGTGTGTGTGTGTGTGTGTGTAAGGGGAAGGGAGGAGGAGGAGGGAGGGGGTTACTGACACGTCCTCCCATCGTAGGATTCGAAGTGAAAGACATACTCCATTACAGCTTGCTGGTGTCTTGTAGGGCCCACTGAACTACCGAGGCTCCGACTTCGTCATCTGCCTGGCTATCGTAAGTCTTCGACGAACAAGATACCCGGACTGACTGGCTATCGTGGGATTCTACGATGGCTGGAATTTCTTGCTATCGTAGAATTCCTCAGAGATTGGATACCTCGATTCACTTCATCAAGGGGATTGGGTCTCGACAACTGTCTGCTATCGCAGGATCCTACCCCATGTGGACGTTTGGATCTGCGCTCGTCAATACCTAATATGAGACGTGAACTGGATTATCTCCTTATCTATGTACATACAAGAGATTGTAATATTCACCCACAGAGGCATTATCCTAATTACTCATTACGGTACTTTTTAAGGTGGGACTTCGGCGAAAGATGAGGTGCAGTGTCGACTCCCGCAAACTCCCTCTCATTCAGAGATTCCAGAAGCTTATTTCCAACATGATATAACTCATAAACATATCTATTTTCACTGTGTCCCAAAGGCCTCAGTAATTTACAAATCACCCCGGGTTGAATTTCAAGAGGCCTGTGTCAAAACCAAGTTTGGACTTTATCGAAGTTCCCTTTGTAAAACTGATGCACTCCTCGTCATTCAATATGCTCTCTCTCCTCATGACCTTGGCATCATCTGCAAACATATCCAGGTAAGAATGCAGTCCTTCTGGCGGGTCGCGCGAGCACGCACGTGTGTGTGTGTGTGTGTGTGTGTGTGTGTGTGTGTGTGTGTGTGTGTGTGTGTGTGTGTGTGCAACCCTGAAAATACTCAAACTGGTCGGCCTTAGGGCCGCACCTCAGCCGCTCCCACATCTCCCTCAGGCCTCATGAGACCCCACATGGGAGGGCCCGAAGGGGGGGGGTGGGGGGGAAGGAGAGGGGAAAGCTCTAGGAAAGATCCCGCAATGAAAACGATTGGTGGGAGGAGGGGGGAGGGAGAGAAATGTGGGAGGGAGAGGAGTAAGTGGGTGGTGGTTGATGGGAGTGGTGGTGGAGTAGGTGGGTGGTGGAGGAAGTGGTGGGAGAGATGGTGGTGGTGGGAGTGGTGGTGGAGGAGGAGGAGGAGGAGGAGGAGGAGGAGGAGGAGGAGGAGGAGGAGGAGGAGGAGGATGGTGGAGGAAGGGGTGAGAAGGAGGGGAGAGGTGAGAGGGAGGGGTAGTGGTGATGGTAGTGGAGAGGATCCGCTGGAGGTGGTCAGGTCGCCCCGAGTCAAGTCAGCCCCTCACCATCGACCTCCTCCTCCTCTTCCTCCTCCTCGTCCCTACGAAGGACCAGCGATCCTCAACCACCTCGTGTTTCACCACGCGACTCACACTCCCCTCCTTCTCCCCCTCTCCCTCTACCTACTTTCTTCTTTCACTCACGTTCATGAAGAAGAATGGACAGCAATGAAATGGAAATGACAAAAAAAAGAAAAAAAATGAAATGAAAGCAGGAACTAAAACGTCGTTCTTCAAAAATATACAAAGAGATACATTTCCAGCTTCCGAAATTTGAATTCTCTGATATACACACACTCCGGTACGGCGTCATAACACACGGCTACCAAGGCGTCCTGTTCAAGTGACATCTATAAACAATCCGAAGGTTAAGGCATGCACTGGGAGGAGGAGGAGGAGGAGGAGCAGGAGGAAATATCTGCATACACTCACGTACGCGGGACGAGGGCTTGGAGGAGTGATCCTGTCTCGTACGGTTGTGTGTTAATACCAACAGCTACTACTGATGTCTTGAGAGAGAGAGAGAGAGAGAGAGAGAGAGAGAGAGAGAGAGAGAGACCCCATAGGCCGAGATGTGAATTGGTCTGGAATGGGATGAGATGCGAACTGGTCTGGAATGGGATGAGATGCGAATTGGTCTGGAAATGGAAGTAATTTTTCTGAGGTCTTCTAACACCCCCCTCCCCCCCCCCCAAAAAAAAAAAAAAAAAAAAAAACAGCTCAGGTTGAGCTCAAGCTGATGAGTTGGGTCTTTGGTCAACAAAGGGATTGGAAGCATGTGGCCCGTGCGCCTACACCCCTGGCTGCTCTGGTATACTTCGCGAAAAAACACCTTTACTGCGCATCCTTCTTGATGGTTCCAGGCAAGGCGTTGAATACTCTTGGGCCCAGGATGTTCAATGTCTAATCCCTTATATGTGCTTACCACAACTTTTGATTTTATGGGGCACTGTTCTACAGCCTTCAATGCCTGTCGTGTCAGTCGGGAGTTAATAGACGAAGGTTGGGCACCATGCCCTCCAAGTATTTTCCAAGTGTCACTGATGATATACCTCTCCCGTTGACGCTCGTGAGAGTACAGCCACGGTGATTTCAATCGTTCCAAGGAGTTGAGTTTATTGACCGAAAGAAAACGAACCGTGAAAGACAACACTTTCTGTCATAACGTCCGCCTAGTAATGTGATGGTAGTATACACCAGTATTTCATTAGTGTGAGAATTAGCGCCTTGAAGAACGTCATAACCAGTTTCAACTCCATGGTCTTGAAAGTCCGCAAGATCCACCTTGCTGTCTTTTCTGGAAGGGGCAACATCTGTTGCTTCATTATGTTCCCAGACGGGGGAGGTTCGTCAGACATTAATACTCCGAGGTTATTCAACGTTGCTCACGCGTGATTTGAAGGCGTCTGTGATTAGTGTCTGATATTCTATACTTCCCTTGATGTTGTCTCGAACCTAATACGAGAGGAGTTGGAACCGACTCCCACTGAGAGGACGATATTGTGAGACAGTCAGCACTGTGAGGAGCATGATATGTAACTCACAACAAAGGAGTAACTTTACCACCCTCATCACCAACAACCAACACCACCACCATCACCAACAACCGACCACCATCACCAACAACCATCACCACCACCATCATCACCGACAACCATCACCTCCATCATTAACAAGTCGGACTTACTCTCTGCTCTTCACCTTCAACCAAAACACAAAGTAATATCAACCAAGAAAAAAGAAAATAGAAAACACTTTGAGATTCAATGAGACAATGTAAACACTTACTCACAAACTGACACACAAGCGCCACGGGTAGAGGACGGCCCCAGAAACCAACGGATGGACTGGCTATATATATATATATATATATATATATATATATATATATATATATATATATATATATATATATATATATTCCTATGAGTCCACGGGGAGAATGGAACACGATAAGTTCCCAAGTGCACATTCGTGTAATAATCACATCATCAGGGGAGACACAAGAGAGAAATATAACAATCAGTTGATATACATCGAAGCTAACGTCTCTTCGATGTATATCAACTGACTTATATATATAAACAGACTGGCCACTCGTTTCGGAGTCCCGTTGTATATGACTGGACAGCCACATCAACAGGCCAGATGTATATAACAAGATTGAATATTCATTAGCAAGAAGGGCTTTTATTTCGTTCGGGGAAAACATTATCGTCGAATGCATTGTGATCAAGAGTAAACTATCCGTTTTTCTTGTATTTCGTCTCTATTTCCTTATCGTTCGTTCGCTGCGTCTCTTAAATGTTCAATGGGTCATCCTGAGAAAGTGAGACGAGAGGAAACTGTGATGGATACAATTTCCTTCATCAATGCTGCTTCGTTAATCTCGTGGCTTACGAGACATCTAACGAACGGGAAGGTTAAATGAGATAATGAGATGCGTTACTTAGAATATAAGTACAGGTAGTATAAATTAATAAATTAATATATACATTTATCAATTATACTTTGTCGCTGTCTCCCGCGTTAGCGAGGTAACGCAAGGAAACAGACGAAAAAAATGGCCTAACCCACCCACATACACATGTATATACATAACATACATTCAAACAGACCGTGTGGCTAAGAGGGTGGCGTAGGAGACAAACTGGCTGGATGAACACCTGGGTCAGGTGTGGGGCCCTACTGCCGCGCCCCGGGATTCGAACCTATGCGGACCCCGTGGTGACGCGATGGGGGAGAGAGAGAGAGAGAGAGAGAGAGAGAGAGAGAGTAGTGGGATGGTAGTAGCAGCAGCAGCAGTAGTAGCAGTAGTAGTAGTAGTAGTAGTAGTAGTAGCAGTCGTAGTAGTAATAGTAGTAGTAGTAGTAGTAGTAGTAGTAGTAGTAGCAGCACTTCCCTCGAGGGCGGGGCTGCTGCTGGCCCCACAACAACCTATCGCCAACACCTCAGTCATACGGGCGTCCGTTCTCCCACCCAACCAGCCCATCCTCCACCACCCTGTTCGATCCCGTAGCGGTAATTGACGCTGGAAGGGAATCGTGGTTGATGATGATGATGGCCGCTCCCGCCCTCCCCTATCCTACACCACACACACACCCCACACACACACACACACCTGGCCATATACGGTACGGGGGTCTCCTCCACCACCAGTTTCCGTCCCGGTGTGACGTGGGAAGGGGACCTCCGTGACGTCACGTCGTATAACGCGCGCCCCAGCGTGAGTGACAGGTTCGATGATGGGTGGGAGGGAGGGAGGGAAGGAGTGGGTGATAGTGAGGGAGGGAGTGAAGCGGAGGAGTGGGTGTGAGGGAGGGAGGTGAGTGAAGCGATGGATGTGAGGTGGAGAAAATTTTTTTCTGGGGGGGTCGACAATGTGTGCTTCATGTCACGTTCTTAAGGGTTCAAATGCCTTTCCGTAACCTTTCCTTAAACAGTTCTTAGGATCAAATCTTGACGTCAAAAGTCCCGCTGGAGAAGGCTCTCGCTCCGTCGCAAAATTCCTTCAAGAAACGAAAAAAAAAAAAATGAAAAAAAAAATATATATATATACATCCGGCCGGAAAAGATACAACGAAATGTATGACGTCATGTGTTAAATCATCATGATTCCTGGGAAAAGAAAAGAAAAAAATAAAATAAATTGTGGGATAGAAGTGTCCATCCTATCCGTCCCTCTCTATCCCTCACCCCCAGCCCATCGATAGACTATGTGGATAGACTATGTGTGTGTGTGTGTGTGTGTGTGTGTGTGAGCTCAGCATTTTACCACAGGGGGCCGGAAACCTACGACGCTGTTGGCAGTGACAACCAACCACAACGTATTGGTGTCACAGTGACACCAGCGAGACCACCGTACGTTGTCTACAGTGACACCAGCGAGACCATCATACGTTGTCAACACTGACACCAGCGAGACCACCACACGTTGTCAACAGTGACACCAGCGAGACCAACACACGTTGTCAACACTGACACCAGCGAGACCACCGTACGTTGTCTACAGTGACACCAGCGAGACCAACACACGTTGTCAACACTGACACCAGCGAGACCACCACACGTTGTCAACAGTGACACCAGCGAGACCACCATACGTTGTCAACACTGACACCAGAGACCACCATACGTTGTCAACAGTGACACCAGCGAGACCAACACACGTTGTCAACACTGACACCAGCGACCACCATACTTTGTCAACACTTGACAACCATCCTCCTACGCTGATCACACAGACGCCCGGGACCTACGCTGATCATTACTGACGCCAACCGTACGCACATCATCCTGACGCGCACCATACGCAAAGGCACTTTCGATACGCTGACACACGTACACGCTGACAGCAGGACTCCTACGCAAGAAAACTCTACGACGACGCCACGCCCGTCATCCCGCAGGATGCAGTGGGGAAAACACAGCGAGGCGCAAGGGAAACGGATTTACCGCGAAGCGCTTGTAGACGGGTTTAAGCAGGCCTGAGCGAGACAGATCTCAAGACAGACATCCCTGAGGAGGGAGCGCCCGCCGCGTCGCGTTCACATACACGCGCGTTCAGATATTCCGTTTACTTTTAAGATATGCGCGCGTTCAGAAATACGTACGTGCAGCTATGCCGTCAAGACGTACTCGCAGAATATGCCGTTCGTTGTGGCACTCATGCGTTCAGATATACGTTCTCGTTCCGATACAAGTCCGTTCACGTCATATAACCCGTTCGTTCTCGTAGAGACTAGTGATAAGGGTGGGTCGTACGAAGGCCCTAACGGATAAGGGAAAGATAAAGGTAAGATAAGGATGATCGGGAGAAAGGTGAGGGAGGAGCGGGTTATGTAGATGGAGGCGATCTGAGGGGCGGATTAGTGGGATGGAGGGGAGGAGGAAGTCAAGGTGTTCGGATGGGAGGAGGAAGTCAAGGGTTTGGACGGGAAGAGGAAGTCAAGGTGTTCGGATGGGAGGAGGAAGTCAAGGGGTTTGGATGGGAGGAGGAAGTCAAGGGTTCGGACGGGAGGAGGAAGTCAAGGGTTCGGATGGGAGGAGGAAGTCAAGGGTTCGGACGGGAGGAGGAAGTCAAGGGTTCGGATGGGAGGAGGAAGTCAAGGTGTTCGGATGGGAGGAGGAAGTCAAGGGGTTCGGATGGGAGGAGGAAGTCAAGGGTTTGGACCGGAGGAGGAAGTCAAGGGTTCGGACGGGAGGAGGAAGTCAAGGGTTCGGACGGGAGGAGGAAGTCAAGGGGTTCGGATGGGAGGAGGAAGTCAAGGGTTTGGACCGGAGGAGGAAGTCAAGGGTTCGGACGGGAGGAGGAAGTCAAGGGTTCGGACGGGAGGAGGAAGTCAAGGGTTTGGACGGGAGGAGGAAGTCAAGGGTTTGGACGGGAAGAGGAAGTCAAGGTGTTCGGATGGGAGGAGGAAGTCAAGGGTTCGAATGGGAAGAGGAAGTCAAGGGTTCGAATGGGAAGAGGAAGTCAAGATGTTCGGACGGGAGGCTGAAGTCAAGGGTTCGGAACTATGAAGGTAAGTGCGTCGGTCACGCACGGCGACGCTACCAAACTGTCGAGGGAGACGGGGATGAAGCTTCAGATATTGAGGGAGAGAAGGGGAGGGAGGGAAGCGTAGGTGTGGCACTGTACAGCGTCAGAGAGAGAGAGAGAGAGAGAGAGAGAGAGAGAGAGAGAGAGAGAGAGAGAGAGAGAGAGAGAGAGAGAGAGAGAGAGAGAGAGGCAAGAGAGAGAGAGAGAGGAGGCAAGAGAGAGAGAGAGAGAGAGAGAGAGAGAGAGAGAGAGAGAGAGAGAGAGAGAGAGGGGCGAGGTGTGCCACGGAGGGGACATACAAGGATATGGCACTATTACCAATGCCATTAATCACTCAGGCACCAAACTCCTCTCCCGGCAGTGTTACCAGCCCAGACAGAAGCCGGGCACGGTCACCAAACCCCCCATCCCTCTCCTTCCCTTACTCGGCAGTGTTGCCAACACCCTCCTGGCCCACAGGCAGGGAGGGAGAGGTAGTAGTCATGTTTATAACCATTAACATAAACCCACACGACTTGAAATATTCCATATCTTAACGTCCTGTACCAGAAATCTTAGATCAATTAAGGACCCCCCTTTATCCCCCCCCCCTTTTTTTTCCTCGAAATCCTAACAGTCCTTAAACATCAGGACAAAAAAAAATATATATATTAGTTTTCATAGTATTCAGTAAAGGGAACTTTAATATTCCTATGATTAAAGATGTCGTAATGTTAACTAGGCGCTATTTCTAGTACATCTTGTCGTACCCAAAGAAAAAAAAAATTGGTAAAATTTTCAGAAAGACAAATTGGTAATATTTTTGTAAACAAACACGAGAAACAAGTACAAAATCTGCAAGTACAAATTGGTAATATTTCAATAAACACAAAATCTTCATATCTATTCAAAATGAAATTGGTAAAAAAAAAATACCTAAACACGTGTCAGTAACATTTCTGTAAACACAGACTGACAACACTGCTGTTTACATAAATTGATAACATTACTGTAAATATAATTTGGCCAAATTTTATTTTAAAACTTGTAAAAATCTAATTTTTTTTTCGCATATCTCATAGCATATAAATTGGTAACATTCCTCTCATCACAAATTGGTAACATTTCTATTTCTAAATCCTAACATCCACAGTCTAAAATGACTCATTATTATGTCATCTACAAAATAAATACGTTCACCTAACTCTTTGTACTTTGTAAACCAACTCGTTACCAGCTGCTGTAACAACTGGTAACTACCACCAAAGCTAATGGGCCAATACAGGCAAAAGAGTGACTAATTGAATGAAAACAATGGAAAGAAGCTAAATATCAAAAGAAAAATTAAATATTTAAAAATTGGAAAGAAGTTAATATAAAAAAAAAATTGGAAAGTTCAATATTAAAAAAACTGGAAAGAAATTATCAAATAAATTGGAAAGAAATTAACATTAAAAAAATTGGAAAGAAATTATATATAAAAAATTTGGAAAGATGTTAAATATTTAAAAAAAAATGGAAAGAAGTTAAATATAAAAAAAAAATGGCAAGAAGTTGAATACAAAAAATCGGAAAGAAGTTAAATAAATAAAAAAATCAAATAAGCATATTATGAATTTCATGGCCGTCTCTAGATAGATAGATAGATAGATAGAGAGAGAGAGAGAGAGAGAGAGAGAGAGAGAGAGAGAGAGAGAGAGAGAGAGAGAGAGAGTCACTTCAGCCCGTGACACAAGCTATTTTGACATGCAGCTGAAATGGATAACCACAGAAAAATTTGGAAAATCAAAGACCTGTCATCATGTTTACCTTGAACTTACAAAACGAAGAAGAAGAAGAAGAAAAAGAAGAAGAAGAAGAAGAAAGAAAGAAAGAAATACAGAAAGATATGAAAGAAAAGAAAGAAATGAAAGAGATATGAATGAAAGAAAGAAGAAGAAGAAGAAGAAGAAGAAGAAGAAGAAGAAAGAAAGAAAGAAAGAAAGAAAGAAAGAAAGAAAGAAAGAAAAAAGATATGAAAGACAAGAGAAATGAAAGAAAAAAGATAAAAAGAAGACTCAAAAGAAGAAAAGCAAGAAGAAGAAGAAGAAGAAGAAGAAGAAGAAGAAGAAGAAAGAAAGAAGAGATGAAAGAAAAGAGAAATTAAAGAAAAAAGATAGAAAGAAGAAGACGCAAAAGAAGAAGAAAGAAAAAAGATGAAAGAAAAGAAAGAAATGAAAGAAAAGAGAAAGAAGACGCAAAAGAAAAAAAGCAAGAAGAAGAAGAAGAAGAAAAGAAGAAGAAGAAGAAAGAAAGAAAGAAAGAAAGAAAAGGAATGAAAGAAAAGAAAGAAATAAAAGAAAAGACAGAAAGAAGAAGACGCAAAAGAAGAAAGAAGAAGGAAAAAAAAATAAAAAAAGAACGAGAAAAAATATATATAAAAGAAAAGATAGAAACTAAAGAAAAAAAAATATAACAGAAGCGAAAGAAAAAAAATATATAAAAGAAAGAAACTAAAGAAAAAAAAATAACAGAAGCGAAAGTAAAGTGTGTGAACATAATTCTCATGACAATATAACAAGGCTTGCTCATGGTACGGCTCGTAAAGTTTCAACGAGACAAAGTCACCAGTGGAAGTGCCTCCGAGAGCTGGGCACACACACGTTGACGACACACACACCCCCCGACCTCATGAGATGGAATGTCTGCTTGCTTGGCAACAGCTTCAGGCCAGCTGGGATAAAAATTGACAGCCCGTACCCACTTACCTGCCTTGCTGCGAGCGCCCCCTCCCTCTCCCCAAGACTCGCAATAAGGTCTCTTATTACATACACACAGGTGTTATTTGTGTCCAATTCCCCATACCGAGACGCGGCATATTAAAACACGTCGTTGTTCAAATTGCTCTCACGCGGCCTCGTGTTCGTTCGCCTTAAATAAATAATTCATATTGCCCGAGGCATGTTTACTGCTGCTTGTTACGTAGGGTACGTGTGTGTGTGTGTGTGTGTGTGTGTGTGTTAATTACCTTCCTGTGCTGTACAGGGAGAGAGAGTTTCTTACACACGTGAGGGACGACCGACTCCCCCTGCCCCTATCTCTTGAACAAAGATATGTACATGGGTCTGTATTTGTAATCAATACAACTGGGGATGGGATTTTTATCTTTTTTTTACACTCGTGTTGCCCTATCTATTAGCCTTGTAGATATGTACTATGTCTCTATTCGCATTTACACACTTAAATTCACACACACACACACACACACACACACACACTTAAAACAAAGGAACAGAGAAACTTGGAATGGAACACTATACAAGACAAGTCGTAACCCAAAACTTTTCCATAAATTCGTCGATTAAATTGTCAGGTGAAGAGCAGCTAATCAGGCTACGGGGTTCAAAGGGGAAGCATTACAGAGGATGATGTATGGATATGCAAGGAACGGAACGACTGAAGCCCCCAAGCTGTGTTCACAGTGGAAGACACGATCGCCCCAGCACCAGTGGGGGGTGAAACGGGGGAGAAGAGGTCTTTCAAAAAGGAGTGAAATATCAAAGAGAGACGATCGACGCACAATACTAAAGGGATCTTAACCCAATCCAGGTTCATGGTCCTGATGATATACCACCACAGATGCTGTCGATGTGCACACATACACACCACTACTACCTCACCATCGGGGTATATTGGTGCGACCGAAGATAAAACTGCAAAGTTGGTTTTTGGACGTGGTTGATGATGAAGAAGTTCAACCCGAGGACGCGTAATGAGGATGGGACACAGTGAGAGAAGGGGCCTCCCCCCCAGTTTGAACATCATTTAGCTGAAAATAAGCTGAAGTAAAGAGGGAATTGGGAGCTGACATCGTCCCTAACCTGTAGCCAGAGTCCCACATTAGGAGACAATCTGCCTTTTGGCAAATATGACATTAAAGCTAAATCAAATGTGTACAGAAATACTTCGCCAAAACTAGAATATGCTTCTCAAGTTTGGTGACGGCATCTAAAGAAGTACAAAGAGCTGACAAAGAACATGCAGAAGAGTAGCAAAGATGATACCTAAATTAAGAAAGACAAGTTACTGGAAAAAGCTAAAGGCACAAATTTGCCCCACCATGGAAAAAGGAAGAGTAAGGAGTGAGTTGATCACAACAGTTTTAAACCACAGTGATGAGAGTGTGATCACTTCTTTGAAAGATATAAGGACAAGGAAACCAGATGACACAACATGAAATCGTACAAGAAACATAAACAGAAGCCAAGAAGTAATTCTACAGTGTACGAAAGGTCGGTAGATAAATTAAGCTGAGCGAGAATGGGGTAAATTGAGACAGCATCCAATAATGAGTGAGGACAGCAAACACACAGAAGTTTAGAAGGCTGCACGAAAGCAGAGAATGTTCATGAGATGAACCCCAAGACACTGTATAACTCCCTCCAGTACAAATATGCAACTACACACACACATACACACACACACACACACACACACACACACACACACACACACACACACAAACACACACACACACACACACACAAACCATCCAAAGCCAACTATCCATTTACCGACCAACCCCAATGGGAGGATGAACGCCTGGGCTGGGTGTGGGCTAACTGCCGTACACCCAGGATTCGAACCCTTGCCTTTAAGCTATGCATAAACGCGCATCTTTACCCATCATGCTTATATGAATGTCAATATACATAACTATCTACATATACATCTATAAGTCTGTGTTGCAATTAAGCATCGCTCGAGATGTGTCGCGCCCGCTTAAGGCGCAAGTCTGAACCAAAGACATACTGGCCTACAGATATTCATGTTAAAGGTGTTTGATCCGATCATTCGCTGTATAACACCACAGGGCTGACTGATTCATTCAGCGTGCCTCAATGCTACAAGTTTTCTCTTTATGTGACTATGTATATTGACCATCGAGACTCGATTCCCTAGATCGGATGAGGGATCTTTGTCTATCCTCGCCTGTGTTTCTCTATCCTCGCCTGTGTTTCTCTATCCTCTCCCCTGTGTTTCTCTATCCTCTCCTGTGTTTCTCTATCCCCGCCTGTGTTTCTCTATCCCCGCCTGTGTTTCTCTATCCTCGCCTGTGTTTCTCTATCCCCGCCTGTGTTTCTCTATCCTCGCCTGTGTTTCTCTATCCTCGCCTGTGTTTCTCTATCCTCTCCTGTGTTTCTCTATCCTCTCCTGTGTTTCTCTATCCTCTCCTGTGTTTCTCTATCCTCGCCTGTGTTTCTCTATCCTCTCCTGTGTTTCTCTATCCTCTCCTGTGTTTCTCTATCCTCGCCTGTGTTTCTCTATCCTCGCCTGTGTTTGTCTATCCTCGCCTGTGTTTGTCTATCCTCGCGCCTGTGTTTGTCTATCCCCGCCTGTGTTTCTCTATCCTCGTGTGGGTCGCCACCCACAAGATGTGTACACAATCGATTCGACGCTTTTAAAAAGGGGGAGGGTGTTGGGTGGGTGACATGGGGAATTTGCATCCACGGGTGTAAGACTGGAAGCATACGCGTAATACACAGAGAGAGAGAGAGAGAGAGAGAGAGAGAGAGAGAGAGAGAGAGAGAGAGAGAGAGAGAGAGAGAGAGAGAGAGAGGCGTATATCCGTGCGTACATGAACGATTATATATATATATATATATATATATATATATATATATATATATATATATATATATATATATATATATATAAAGATGATTGTCTACATGGCTTGTCATAAACGTTCCTAGAAATGTCCCACGGCTTCTCATAGTCGTTCCAGGAAACGTTAGCCAAACGTTTTTTCCCGAATGGACGTTTGTTGGTAATAACATGTCATCCTATTGCGTACGCGATTCGCTGTAACCTAACATTAAAAACCCATCCTACAGTGGTGAGATGTCTGAGCTGCTGTGTGTGTGTGTGTGGGGTGTGTGACTGGGGTGGTGATGACGTAAAACAGAAACACGTAAACCGACAGGTGTCGTATTTCATTTACGATGGACGTTCGTAATGTAAAATAAAATCCACCGAAGCGCACGTCAAGAGACTTGCAATTTTACACGTTGTCTGTTAAGGACAACTTGAACAGACGAACCTGACCTTCTGTTCGTGAAACGGATACTGTCTGTCTGTATAACGGATACTGTCTGTCTGTACAACAGGTGAGTGTCTGTACAACGGATACTGTTTGTCTGTACAACAGGTGAGTGTCTGTACAACAGGTGAGTGTGTCTGTACAACGGATACTGTCTGTCTGTACAACAGGTGAATGTCTGTACAACGGATACTGTCTGTCTGTACAACAGGTGAGTGTCTGTACAACGGATACTGTCTGTCTGTACAAAACGTGAGTGTCTGTACAACGGATACTGTCTGTCTGTACAACAGGTGTCTGTACAACGGTTACTGTCTGTCTGTACAACAG
>NC_092226.1:68230290-68237790 GCF_036320965.1 Panulirus ornatus | reverse complement strand
TGTTATCGTATCTGTCTCTGGGGAGAGGCGTACAGAGCACTAACGCACCCGTAGAGGGGGGGGTATATGTAACGCACTCGCGTAGGGGGGGAAGGGGAGGATATGTCTAACGCACCCGTGGGAGGGAGGAGGGGGAGGGGGTGGTTTCTTACACATTCATTGGGAGAGTGGGGGGGGGTGCTTAACGCACCTGTGACACCGTAGTGTCTAACGCACCTTTGAGTGTGTGGTAAGTGTCTAACGCACCTTTGAGTGTGTGGTAAGTGTCTAACGCACCTTTGAGTGTGTGGTAAGTGTCTAACGCACCTTTGAGTGTGTGGTAAGTGTCTAACGCACCTCTGAGTGTGTGGTAAGTGTCTAACGCACCTTTGAGTGTGTGGTAAGTGTCTAACGCACCTTTGAGTGTGTGGTAAGTGTCTAACGCACCTTTGAGTGTGTGGTAAGTGTCTAACGCACCTTTGAGTGTGTGGTCAGTGTCTAACGCACCTTTGAGTGTGGGGTAAGTGTCTAACGCACCTTTGAGTGTGTGGTAAGTAAAGTAGCGAGCAGTGCCCGAATTACGTGAGAAGAAAATTCAATTCATGTGGGATGTTCCACCATGATGGTAACATGTCTTACTCTTTTTATCATATACCAGACCTGTACAGGTCATGCGTACACACGCGCGTGCGATCTCTGTACAGTCGTGTGTAAAACGCGCGTGCGATCTCTGTGGAGGTCACGTGTACACACGCGCGTGCGATCTCTGTACAGGTCGTGTGTAAAACACGCGTTCGATCTCTGTAGAAGTCATGTATACATGCACACGAGCGTGCGATATCTATAGAGGCCACGTAAACACACGCGCGTGCGATCTCTATACAGAGATCATGTAGAAACCCACACGCGCGTGCGATCTCTATAAATATCATGAGTACACACACAAGCGCGTGCGTGCGATCACTAGATGTAACATGCGCGCACGCACACACACACACACACACACACACACACACGCGTGTGCGTGCGATGACAGCGACAAATTCCCTGGACAGAGAGAGAGAGAGAGAGAGAGAGAGAGAGAGAGAGAGAGAGAGAGAGAGAGAGAGAGAGAGAGAGAGAGACGCGGCGCCCTCATATTCGGAAAAGAAAGAAGAGATACGTTACCTCACCGTACCTCACCCATTACGTCACTTACAGTGGCTTTCGCTGAACGTTCCCTGTTTTCTCCCAGAGTAAAAAAACGTTCGTCAGTCAACACGGGTGACATAAAAACGTTCGTTAGTCAACATGGGTGACATAAAAACGTTCGTTAGTCAACACGGGTGACATAAAAACGTCCGTCAGTCAACACGGGTGACATAAAAACGTTCGTCAGTCAACACGGGTGACAAAAACGTTCGTCAGTCAACACGGGTGACATAAAAACGTCCGTCAGTCAACACGGGTGACATAAAAACGTTCGTCAGTCAAGACGGGTGACATAAAAACGTTCGTTAGTCAACACGGGTGACAAAAAAAACGTTCGTCAGTCAACACGGGTGATATAAAAACGTTCGTCAGTCAACACGGGTGACATAAAAACGTTCGTCAGTCAACACGGGTGACAAAAAATAACGTTCGTCAGTCAACACGGGTGATATAAAAAGGAAAAAAAAGGGGAAAAAAAGGAAAAAAAAATATGAGAAATTGTGTAAGACATTAAGCTGGTGGTCAAAGTTTTCCTACATGTGTGTGTGTGTGTATGTGTGTGTGTGTGTGTGTGTGTGTGTGTAGCGCGCGCGCGCCGGGTGGAAGTGACGTCAAGGCCGGGGGTTCCCCACTGGGTCAGCTGGATGACTCACGCCGTGGGGGGGGGGAGGGGAGGGGGGGGATGTTAGAAAAGAAAACAAGTAAACAAGAAACACAGTTTGTTATATCGGTCCAAATGTGTTGCATGAGCAAGCACTGCTACCGATCTATCGGCCCAGATGTGTTGCATGGGCAAGCACTGCTACCGATCTATCGGCCCAGATGTGTTGCATGAGCAAGCACTGCTACCGATCTATCGGCCCAGATGTGTTGCATGGGCAAGCACTATTACCGATCTATCGGTCCAGATGTGTTGCATGAGCAAGCACTGCTACCGATCTATCGGCCCAGATAGTGTTGCATGAGCAAGCACTATTACCGATCTATCGGTCCAGATGTGTTGCCGTTCCACATTCCTCCAGTTTACATAACTTTCCCTCCCATCAGTGTATTCCACATTCCTTGTACGTGTCACAGTTCCGTTCCACATTCCACCAATTTACATAACCTGTCCCTCTCATCACTGCATTCCACATTCCTTCTACGTGTCACAGTTCCGTTCCACATTCCACCAACTTACATAACCTGTCCTCTCCACCCTAATCATCAAGTCGACCCTCTCCATCCCCGTAAATTGGGCGGCCAAACACACCCTCTTAACAAGCAGTTCGCGTGGGGTCCTACGGAAGAGGAGTCGCTCGTTTAACAACCAATTACCGAAGGTATGACACACCTGAGGGGACGTGGGCTGGTGACCCCAGCCATGACCTGACCCACGAGGGAGCAAGAAGGGTCAGAGAACCACCGCCACTAGGTCAGGTCAACAGCTGATGGTCCTTTGACCTCGCCTCCTGTATAATCACATTTTATCTATCTATATATATATATATATATATATATATATATATATATATATATATATATATATATATATACCACAGACTGTGACAAGTCAAGAGTTTCGTAACACATACATAAAAAAAAAACAGTTTACGAACTGCATTAGTGTTGCTGGCATATACACGAATGAAAACATGGACACTTCAACGGAATTCGTAACATACGAACGGATGATTGTCACCATAAACGCCTAACGAAATTCATCTTCTTTTTTTTTGTCTTCTCTCGTCTGGTGTCATACGAAACACGAATGAACTAACCTTCGTGCACACGAACCCATTCAAACACGCCATGACAAGGAATTGAAACCCATTAATCATTATATAGATGATCCAATCTATCATTTATCTAGGTTTGTCAAATTCCCCTTATCGCTGCGATTGGTGGGCCCCATACCAATCGCGGATTGGGGCTAGGTGTCCCCTTATCGCTACGATTGGTGGGCCCTACACCAATCACGGATTGGGGCTAGGTGTCCCCTTATCGCTACGATTGGTGGGCCCTACACCAATCACGGATTGTGGGCCGGGTGTTGATTGGACTGCTGGTTTAAACGTCTTAAGGATTGGGAGCTGTACGCTGGGTGACTGATTGGCTAATCATATCCTACTGGGACTGCAGATTGGACGGCCAGTTCATCACGTCGAACGGGAGTGGATGATGATGATTGGACGACGTCTTAAAAGACACGGAGATTGGGGGCTGGACGTTGATTAGATGGGCAGCTTAAAATCCCAAAGGATTGGAGATGGATGATGACTGGTTCACACATTCGGGAGTTGCTGGTCCAGGGAATGGGTGGGATGGGGAGGGATGGGTTAGCTCCACCAGACGATGGGATGGTCGCAGGAGGTTAGCTGGTGAGTTACGTCAGCCAGGGCTTCCCTTCCGTCAGGGACGCAAGGAAAAGCTGTCACCGAACCAAGCTGGGCTTACGTGAGTCAGCTGTACAGGAGATACACAGACAGACGGACAGACGGACGGACGGACGGGCAGGAGAAAGGGTGTGGTGTGGTGTGGTGCGTTGTGGTGTGGTGTGGTGCGTTGTGGTGTGGTGTGGTGCGTTGTGGTGTGGTGTGGTGTGGTGTGGTGCGTTGTGGTGTGGTGTGGTGTGGTGTAGTGTGGTGCGTTGTGGTGTGGTGTGGTGCGTTGTGGTGTGATGTGGTGTGGGTGGTATAGTGTGAGGTGTGGTGTGTTGTGGTGTGGTGAGGTGTGGTGTGGTGTGGTGTGGTGTGGGTGGTATAGTGTGGTGTGGTGTGGTGCGTTGTGGTGCGGTGAGTTGTGGTGTGGGTGGTATAGTGTGGTGTGGTGTAGGTAGTGTGGTGTGGTGTGGTGTCCAGGGGGATGGGGGAGAGACTCAGGCATTATACGAAGGGTGTGTGTGGGAGGGGAAGCGGGAAAAAATAGTGGTGCGGAGGAGGGAGGAAGAGAAAGGAGAAGGGGGAGGAGTGTGGAGAGAGAGAGAGAGAGAGAGAGAGAGAGAGAGACAGAAAGGGGAGAGTTAAGAATGGAAGAGAATGGAATGGAAAAAAGAAAAATGAGGAGGAAGAGCTTCAAGTTATATCAATGGGAGAGTCGGGGGATGCGTGCCTACTTACGCACATTACCCACCAACTTACTCATGTACCAACGGTGAGTTATGTCTGTAAGATGGGATTAGCGAGTAGCGCTCACATCGGTCCTCAGTATTTAGCGAACACTGCTACGTTCCTTCTGCCCCCACCCCCTCCCCTTAAACACACACACACACACACACACACACCGTCGTAACGGATTCTACGTCGACCGTTACCAACCGTCGTAACGGACTCTGCAGCTACCGTTACCAACAGTCGTAACGGATTTTCCATTCGACCGTTACCCACCGTCGTAACCGGATTCTCCATCTACCGTTACCAACTGTCGCAATGGGTACACACCGTCGTAACGTTTCCTCCAGGCCAGTCACTGGATATACAACGAACGTAACGCCAACGTAACAGTGACCTGCGTCCTGTCGTACGATCCTGGTACGAGAAATGACGGAGGAGGGGGAAAGCACTCTCGACGGACTTGAAGGCTATTACTAATCGGGCAACGTAAGGCTCATTTTCCTTAACAGAAGTATTACGAAGGTCGCACGTAAGGCAAGGAACGGTTTGTCACTCTGTTCATCACTCTTACGTAAGTTCGGGGGCAGGAACACACACACACACACACACACACACACACACATAGACACACACACACACACACAAACACACAGACACACACATACATACAAGTTCCCGTCGCGCAACTTTTGAGAGAGAGAGAGAGAGAGAGAGAGAGAGAGAGAGAGAGAGAGAGAGAGAGAGAGAGAGAGAGAGAGAGAGAGACCCACCCAGCTTAAGAAGAAGAAGAAGCTGAGAATTCATTTCCATACTTGGTCGGGTCTTCATAATGCATGCAAGATCCTCTCCCTCAACGTCCTGAAGTCGCTGGCTACGACCAAGTCACGGCTCCAATTTCCTCTCCCAGGACCTTAGCAAGCGAGCGACGAGTCGTTCTTTCGTTTTCGCGGGGTCAGGAGTCATGGAGTTATTTCGAGCCCCAGGCTCAAAGAGGTGAGGGTGAGGTGAGGGAGGGTGTGTTAAACCAACACCTCCCACCACCCCGTACTTCAAGCACGACGGGACGATCCCTCGAGCGAGACGACGACCCTTGAGAACGACCGGGACGATCCCTCGAGCAAGACGACCCTTGAGAAGGACGGGACGATCCCTCAAGCAAGACGACCCTTGAGAACGACGGGACGATCCCTCGAGCAAGACGACCCTTGAGAACGACGGGACGATCCCTCGAGCAAGACGACCCTTGAGAACAACGGGACGATCCCTCAAGCAACACGACCCTTGAGAACGACGGGACGATCCCTCAAGCAACACGACCCTTGAGAACGACGGGACGATCCCTCGAGCAAGACGACCCTTGAGAACGAATGGGCGATCCCTGAAGCGCGACGGGACGACCTCCTTGAGCACGTCGGGACGACCTCTTTGAGCACGACGGGACGACCTCTTTGAGCACGACGGGACGACCTCTTTGAGCACGACGGGACGATCTCTTTGGGCACGACGGGACGACCTCTTTCAGCACGACAGGACGGTCTTTTTCAGCACGACGGGACGACCTCTTTGAGCACGACGGGACGATCACTTTGAGCAGGAAGGGACGACCTCTTTGAGCACGACGGGACGACCTCTTTGAGCACGACGGGACGACCTCTTTGAGCACGTCGGGACGACCTCTTTGAGCACGACGGGACGACCTCTTTGAGCACGTCGGGACGACCTCTTTGAGCACGACGGGACGACCCACTGAAGCAAGACGGTACAGCCCTGGGTCTAGGTCTAGCCCTTTGACCTGCCCCTTCAGAGATGATGGTCGTACCCAAAGGTGGCACCACCATGCCTCAGGGGTCGTACCGTCGCGCTCTAGGGGTCAAACAACCTAACCTAGACATGGAAAACACACCCTTACCTCTCAGTACCACAGGGAGGGAAAGGAAGACAGTGCTATCCAACGCCCTATATGCATCGTGCTGATTATCAAATCGATGAATGACCTTAAGCACGATAATCCACTGAAGCTTTCAAACACACAATTATATAAAACATATAAGATATACAATAAAAGATATACAATATACGAAACATATATGGAGAGTACGACCAGACCAGCGCCCCCCTCACACGGGTCAGGGACCCTCCTCTCTCCAGCGCCCAGTGTAATTAGGTCAGTGCACACATGACCACACAGCTGTCATCATTAGGTCTGCAGGCTGAAGAAGGGGAACTGTGTGTGGGAGGAGGGAGGGGTTACAATGGGACTGTAAAAACAAAAAACAAAAGAAGATAAATCATGAGAGGGAGAGGATATATATAATTCGGAACCAGAGGGATGAGGAGTTACTGATACTCGCGAAGAAACACACACACACACACACACACACACGCACACATAAATACATACATATATTACGCAACTTGAAGACAAAAATAAAAGGCACACTAAATGGAAAGCGTCTTGATTTAGCCCTCAAGACTAAATCAAGAACGGCCTGGTAGCTTCTCTCTCTCTCTCTCTCTCTCTCTCTCTCTCTCTCTCTCTCTCTCTCTCTCTCACACACACACACACACACACACAGGCAGCAGCAGCATTCAACCAGTTTGCGTGGAATGATGATATAACGCCAGATCACCGTTCACCTCCCGAGCTGAGAGGGATTTCTACACGATACAAGCTTCTCCCTAGGCACGAGGTTATATATATATATATATATATATATATATATATATATATATATATATATATATATATAGTAAGTCCTAGGCTTCATCTGTTTTAGACATTGTGGCGATCAAAACGTCCTCTTCAGCCATGCCTATTTATTCAAATTGTTTTCGCTCGTGGTTCCTTTAATATATATTTCCCTCCTCCTCTTCCTCCTCCTTCTTTTTCTTCCTTCTTCCCATACTCTTCCAGTACACCTGCGTTCCGTTTTCCGAGGCGGGAAGCGGGATCGAAAAAAAAAAAAAAAACCCGGTGTCATTCAACAAAGGCAGAGAGAGTGAGAGTTTATTACTAAGTGTTTGGCCAACTCGACCTTCTCATTCCTCTCACCACATTCTTGCCTCAAGTTTCCATCTGTCTCTCACATTCTTTCCTATTTGTACTTTCCTTCTTTTTCCTCCTCTCCTCAATATTTTCCCCGCTATATATTTTCCCTCTGTGACTAGACAATGGGTTCGAATCGCCTCTCTCGCCTCGTCCCTGTACACCAGACCCACAACTGGTCTGCGAGATGAC
>NC_092226.1:68222790-68225290 GCF_036320965.1 Panulirus ornatus | reverse complement strand
CAGAGACCACCTCGCGAATAACGCCCTGACTGCAGAGAACCTGGCTGGGTTCTGTGCATCAGCTGATGCGTTGAAGCCTGTCCTTCCTCCCGATCAAACACTCCCTCAAGGAACAACAACAACAACAACAACAACAACACTTCCAGGTAGGTAGAGGGCTAACACTTCGTTAGGTTTACCACCACAGCATACAAGGCTAAGCCTAGGGTCAACAACCCTAAACTCGGACGCCAGAGCCGACACAGCGAGCGAGGGAGGCAGCACAGATGACAACTGAATTCACACCTGAAAGCTGTCTATCTGTGCCGCCTTCGTAGCTGTAGTGATGATCTCAAACTTGACACCCT
Source organism: Panulirus ornatus (assembly GCF_036320965.1). NCBI lineage: Eukaryota > Metazoa > Arthropoda > Malacostraca > Decapoda > Palinuridae > Panulirus > Panulirus ornatus. Next base: position 68,224,943 of record NC_092226.1, on the reverse strand, counting down.
CCAAGGGTGAGGACACACACACACACACACTCTATCCTGAATGGATGGAGGCGATATATAGCGCGTGCCTTCCATCGAGGATCATATTTTCAAATCCTCTCGCTTCTTGAAGCGTGTTAGAAGCGATGCGATGTGTCTACTATTGCTCTCTCTCTCTCTCTCTCTCTCTCTCTCTCTCTCTCTCTCTCTCTCTCTCTCTCTCTCTCTCTCTCTCTCAAGACATTCGATCCTCACACAAACTGAGGTCGGGTCAGTGTTAACTAGAGGGAGAGAACTAGGCAGTTTAACGTCTCTCCAAACTATACTATTTTGCCTGGGCTTAACTAGGGCACTACACACTAAACTGCCCAACGGCTTGTTCAGCTTATCGGACCACTTAACTGCTGGTTTTTCGTTGTTTCTTGTTGGGCTTGGGTTTCGTAGTCAGACTACCTTTTTGGGGTGAGGTGGGTTGGGACAAGCTGGGTTATGCGAGTAATGGGGTGGGGTTGTGAAGAGATGGATCGCTAGAGGCTGGGTTTCGCGACGCCAAGTGTGGTTTGAATGGGATGAGGTTTAGTGGGGAAGACGGTTTTATAAACAGGTTCAGATTAGTTTAGCTTTGGTTGAAAGAAGTTCAGACAGGTATACATTAGTTTAGGTTTGATTGAAAGAGGTTTAGACATGTACTTATTGATTTAGGTTTGACTGAGAGGTTCAAGTACGTACAGATTAGTTTAGGTTTGATTGAAAGAGGTTTAGACATGTACTTATTGATTTAGGTTTGACTGAGAGATTCAAGTACGTACAGATTAGTTTAGGTTTGATTGAAAGAGGTTTAGATTGGTATATATTGGTTAGGTTTGATTGAATGGGGATTAAATAGGTATAGATTAGTTTAGGTTTGATTGAAAGAGGTTTAGATAGGTATGTATTGGTTTAGGTTTGATTGAAAGAGGTTTAGATAGGTATGTATTGGTGAGGTTTGACTGAAAGAGTTTTAAAGAGGAACAGGTTGGTTTAGGTTCGACTGAAAGAGGTTTAAATAGATACATATTGGTCTCGGTTTGATTGAGGGAGGTTTAGATGGGTATATATATACTGGTTTACCTTCGATTGAAAAAGGTTTGAGTAGGTGTACATTGGTTTAGATTCAGTTGATTGAGGCTTAGATAGGGCTGCATGAGATATGTTAGTTGCTAGTTAGTTTAGCTGAGGAAATTATGGCTAGATTTGGTTAGGATGAGGTTGAGATGAGAGGAGGATATAGTACTGAGGTTGGGTTCGGGTAGGTTAATCTATATTGAGGTTGACATAAATGGGGTTATTTGTGAATATAATTACCCATTTTGAGAAATGCGAGACGACCTGTCATTCTGTACAATTGAACACGAAGTTTAGGACCTTTTAAGTATGATGGCCTGGGTTTTTGGACCTGACCCTCAGTTATCAAGGTCAAAGACCAGGCCATCATGCCCAGCAGTCGGAGCATCGTGTTCAGATCAACACAATATAATTCCAATAACAAATAATCTAAACAATTTGTCCTCCACAATAACAATCACTAAAAAGCCTTGTTTTGTACACCTAGTTACAAACAATCTGTTCACCAAGCTTGAAAAACTGAACAAAAAAACACAAAAAAAGAGATAAAATGTATAAAATCAAATAAAAACACGTCAGAAATAATCTTAAAATCCTTCAATGTATAATTGAATAGCTCTAGCTATACTAAAAATGATATCAAGTCCTTTCTCAGAGAGATATACATCTACAATGGCGTTCCATATGTTTCTTGTTTACTGGATATTAAACAGTGAACTACAGCTATATACTACCCTAGACACGTGCATTGGTATGATGGACATCACACGTGATCAAAATACAATAATAACATGCATCATTTAACATGAAAATAAATATAGGAAAATGCATCGCTTACTGGACGGACACTCTCTCTCTCTCTCTCTCTCTCTCTCTCTCTCTCTCTCTCTCTCTCTCTCTCCATGCAAACCAGCGCCCCCTGAACTCAGCAACACCAACACACACCCCAAACTTTTAACCCTGGTCACACAATCTCAAGGACAGACGTCACTCCCCCCTACACCTCCACACCACCACCACCACATCGCATCACTCATCATGCATAGGAAAAAATATATAAATACCAATAG
>NC_092226.1:68215290-68217790 GCF_036320965.1 Panulirus ornatus | reverse complement strand
CATACTACATACCTCTCCCAACACTCACCCTCCTCACCCTGCATCCACTGACTCAAGGAGAGTCGAGCAAAATCCTCACACACAACACGACAGTATGCCTCCTGTTACTCCTCCTCTTCTTCCTCCTCCTCCTCTCCCCACCCGTCTTTCTTTCTCCCCATCTCTCTCTCTCTCTCCCCTTCTCCCCATCAGCTCCTGTGCTTGACGCCCCTATGTCACCCTGTCGTCTGTCCATCAACACCTGTTGCACGACGCATGACTCGCCAGGTACACGAGTCGCCAGGCACACGAGTCGCCAGGCATACGAGTCGCCAGGCACACGAGTCGCCAGGCACATGAGTCGCCAGGCATACGAGTCGCCAGGCACACGAGTCGCCAGGCATACGAGTCGCCAGGTACACGAGTCGCCAGGCATACGAGTCGCCAGGCATACGAGTTGCCAGGCATACGAGTCGCCAGGCACACGAGTCGCCAGGCACACGAGTCGCCAGGCACACGAGTCGCCAGGCATACGAGTCGCCAGGCATACGAGTCGCCAGGCACACGAGTCGCCAGGCACACGAGTCGCCAGGCACACGAGTCGCCAGGCATACGAGTCGCCAGGCACACGAGTCGCCAGGCACACGAGTCGCCAGGCACACGAGTTGCCAGGCATACGAGTCGCCAGGCACACGAGTCGCCAGGCACACGAGTCGCCAGGCATACGAGTCGCCAGGCATACGAGTCGCCAGGCACATGAGTCGCCAGACACACGAGTCGCCAGGCACATAATACACTTACCTTCCTTCCTTGGCCTACACTTCGCCTCCTTCCACCTCTACCCACCCACACCCTCTACACCTCATCGTCGTTTTCCTCGTCTTCCTCCTCCTCCTAGTCCTCGCCCTCCTCCCTCCTTCCCTCCTTCCTCCTCCCTCCTCCTCTACCATAAAATCATCCGATACTTCGATAGGAGGGTGGGTGGGTGAAGGGGGGGAGGCCGAGGCTCGAGCAGCGCGTCGAAGGAAACTCTCACTCACTCCACCTCCCCTTTTTCCCTCTTCTCCTCCCCACCTCTCATTGGCAGGACAGACGGGAAAACGTACATATATCCGGACTTGAAATGACACCTTTAAACGAAACCTCAGCGAAGCGGAGCTATTTTGTGTGTGTGTGTGTGTGTGTGTGTGTGTGTGTGTGAGGTAACAAGGGAGGTTGGGGGTGTGTGGGGTGTGTTGGGGTGGTGGTTGAAAAAGGGGGGAGGGTTAATGTGGGGTAGGAATAATTTCGAAACTTGGGGATACCGGACGATGAGTGAGTGTGTGTGTGTGAGTGTGAGGAGGAGGGGGAGGGGAAAGGAATTGAACACTCGGGAATAAAGTTCCAAACTGTGAGGAAGGAGAGAGAGAGAGAGAGAGAGAGAGAGAGAGAGAGAGAGAGAGAGAGAGAGAGAGAGAGAGAGAGAGAGAGAGAGTATGTATATGGCGACGAGACTGCGAGAGATGATGGAGAGATCTCTTAAGAGATATACACTTAGAGGAGCGGATGTTTGCGATTGGGGGGGGGGGGGGAGAGGGTGGGGGTGAAAGAATACGGGGCGCGGGGGCGGGGCGGCGGGGGAGGGGGTGAATACTCCGACCGTGGGCTGGAGTGCGATTGAGTAGTCTGTGATAAAGAGGAGGGGGAAGGGGTGGATGAGTATATGAGGTACCATAGTGATGAGGAGGGAGGGAGGGAGGGAGGGAGGGAGGGAGGCAGGGAGGGAGGGGATGATGAGTATCTAAGGTGCCATAGTGAGGGGGAAGATGAGTATCTAAGGTATCATTGTGAGTGGGAGGTTGGATGAGTATCTAAGATACCACAGTGGGGAGGATAGATGAGTACATAAGCTACCATACTGAGGAGGATGGATGAGTAAACAAGCTGCCATGAGTATCTCAATTAAGCTACCATACTGAAGAGGATGGATGAGTAAACAAGCTGCCATGAGTATCTCAATTAAGGGTAATCATCTGTCGTGGAAAACAGTCTCATTAACTTCATAATGAGCACCATGAGACCGCCAATCCATGAGTGTATGCGAGAGATGGGTAACAACTGGATGGTGGGACAGTGAATACCTGAGTCGCTGCATCTCTTTAGGTGAGTCATCCGATGAGTATTTTTGGAACCATGAGTTTACCAGACGAGGACTACCACTGTCATGGATAACAAGGACGCCGTCGTGACTTGGCTGGTCTACCATGAGTGTGCATAGCGGCTGGTCTACCATGAGTGTGCATAGCGGCTGGTCTACCATGAGTGTGCATAGCGGTTGGTCTACCATGAGTGTGCATAGCGGCTGGTCTACCATGAGTGTGCATAGCGGTTGGTCTACCATGAGTGTGCATAGCAGCTGGTCTACCATGAGTGTGCTAGGCGATGCTTGTGTGTGTGGGGGGCTGGTTGGCTGGCTGGTCGCTAGCCTATGTTGGACAACCTTAACATAGCTAAGGTAGCAGCCAGTCACCAAGGCACTCCC
>NC_092226.1:68180290-68210290 GCF_036320965.1 Panulirus ornatus | reverse complement strand
GGAGTCTCTCTCTTACGTACATCTGCAGTACACAAGGCGATAAGGTATCGTTATTAAGCGGGATAACAATGATCTTTATGTGATATCTCGTGTGATGGTGGTGGAATCGGGACGCGCTACACGGAGTGGCACACCCCACACAGACCCAAAGGTCCAAGCGAAGTGGACTGACCTTAACACTACTTAAAAACAGTCCCCTTGAAAATAGTAGAAGAAAAGGATAGTATAGCAAAGGCTCTCTTCCCACCTTCAGGTGTGTGTGTGTGTGTGTGTGTGTGTGTGTGTGTGTGTGTGTGTGTGGGGCTGTTACGGTGTGGCTACAGGGATGTTGAAGGCCAGAAGGTCGGCGCGAAGGTAGCTATATCACATTCGTATATGGCTGTGGCCCCAGAAGGACATGGTCAGCTCTTTTTCCCACCCCACCTCCCACTCGACAGGATATTCAGAGCGAAGTAGGCGACGGCTCCGGCCGCTGGTTCTCCTAGACAGCTACACGCGGCGGAAGACTGAACAGGGGGAAAAGCGTCACTGGGCGCTCGAGCCCATCCGGCAATATCCCCTCCCCACCATCGCAAGACGGTGCCATGAACGCTACGACGCCCAAACGTCGGAGGGCGGGACGCCTTGGAAGGCCAGCGGGCGGCTCATGACTTCCTTATGACTGTCATGGTGTGGCGGTGGTGGACATGGAGGAGGAGGAGGGGTGTGAGGGCTCTACTATCGATTACAGTAGTTTGTTTTGGCCGAGGCCACCACAGAGGAGGTGGGTGGGGTGGGGTGGCCGACACGCGCACCCAGTGACTTCCCAGACGACGGAGGAGAGAGAGAGAGAGAGAGAGAGAGAGAGAGAGAGAGAGAGAGAGAGAGAGAGAGAGAGAGAGAGAGAGAGGTTCCTCCTCCGGGCCCGCAGGAGGACATAGGAACCGGTGGTCGTCACCGCCACCATAGTCTTCATGAGGAGGAAACTGCCAGCTGACAGTGAACACCTGGGAGGTGTTCGTTCACTCTCACACAAGCCTGGACGAGTCTTCCCCCACTGAACGCTGAGGATTCCACAATGCTCATCATCTCTACGAAGTGGAGTGACTTGCTTTACCCAAAATACAATTCGAGCATTTCCTCTTTTATCTAATAAAGTAAGACATTAATGTTAACCCTGAGAACCTCAGTGACGGCATTTACTTTACTGGTATTAATAAATTTCGAGAGTAAGACAGTCAAGAAAAATGACTGGAGTTGAGGTAGGCGGTATTTCAAGCAAGGCGCCCAACGTGAGGCAAATCATGGTCGTCTGTCCACTGGGATTACTAGCCTGGCAAATACATCCCAAAACATCCAAAGACCTTCTTCAGGAGGAGAGCTTCCAAGTAGGCTCAGGAGGAGGAGGAGGAGGAGGAGGAGGAGGTCTGGCACGGTCCGCGTTCCCCGCGCCCCCCCTCACAACTCCTGAGCCAGCTGCCAATGGTGACTCACTCGTCTGTCATATTTATTCCATGTTGCGACCGCTGCAGGAGGAGGAGGAGGAGGAGGAGGAGGAGGAGCAGCTGCTGCTATTGCTGGGCGTGTCCTCTCGCTCGAAGGGCAAGACTTGGAACCACTGCTGCAGCTGCTGTTGCTAGCTGTGTGTGTATGTGTGTGCCCCCTCCCTCTCTCCGTCGCTCGCTCGAGGGAGACGAAGTAAGAGGTGGGCCAAAGTCTTCAGTGCTGTGTGGCAGGTTTTCAACTTGCCCTTCAAAGTCTTGTAGGTTATAATCTAAGCGTCGTTTATCCTACCCAAGCGAAGGAGATTCTCGATAGAGAAAAACATATACATAAAAAGATAAAAAAAAAAATTGAGAAGGAACGATATTTTTCATATTTGAGAGTTATGAGAATGATTCAGAGCTTGGAAAGAGGCTTAAAAGGTGACGGTAAGGAATGAGGATTTATCACTCACACACAGATGGGAAAGAAGGTGAGTCACACACACAGACACACATACACACACACACACAGTGACACACATAAACACAGACACACACACAGAGCTCGTAAGTAACCTCGAAACGAGCCTGTAAAAACTCCTGGCAAGCAATACTTAACAATTTAACACACGATTTGAGTAAATCACACTCCACACACACACTACTCACTCAGCACACACACACACACACACACACACATACACACACACACATACAATAACACACATAAACACAGACACAGACATACAGCTCGTAAGTAACCTCGAAACGAGCCTGTGAAACTCCTGGCAAGCAATACTCAACAATTTAAAACACAATTTGAGTAAATCACACTCAGCACACACACACACACACACACTACTCACACACACACACACACACACACACACACACACACACACACACACATCGACCTCAGGTATCGGGGGTCAATGTTTCGTAAAATTTACGACGTTCGTATATCTCAGTAAGGGTTAAAGGAGGGAGGGTGGTGTGTGGTGGTGTGGTGTGTGGGTTCATGACAGGAAAGACACAACCCTACCCTCCCCACTCTCACACACACTCTCACTTGTATCATCTTCATGTACTAAATGGATAGGGAAATTCATGAGCTCAAATGACACAGTGACTGCCCGTGTGGAGGGAGGTCACAGAGCCGCCTGGCTAACTAATATTCTCGGCAACAAGACTCAAAAGGCGTCGTACTGGGGCAGGTCCTTTTGACGTTCCCTCACTGTTGTCCCGACACTGTGGCAGAGACTAGGGTCTATAATCTCGTTATCTCCATCGTGCAACCACCTCCCTCCCTCTCTCTCTCTCTCTCTCTCTCTCTCTCTCTCTCTCTCTCTCTCTCTCTCTCTCTCCATCTCACGATAACCCTGGATGACATGGACATTCACCCGACCATTTATCCAAGAATATGGACTTTCCTGCGGTGCGCGCTACGCGCTGGCCAACTTTTGGTCATAGACAATATATGGAGCCTGACGGGTGTATAGCGTTCTCCCTGGACTATAAAAAGAGGTGATTACAAATGAGTAATTACACACACAAACACAGTCCCTCCCCCCTACAAAACACTCACGAACCCCTGCAACACAAACACGAACCCCTGCAACACAAACACGAACCCCTGCAACACAAACACGAACCTCTGCACTACAAACACGAACCCCTGCAACACAAACACGAACCCCTGCAACACAAACACGAACCCCTGCAACACAAACACGAACCTCTGCAACACAAACACGAACCCCTGCAACACAAACACGAACCCCTGCAACACAAACACGAACCCCTGCAACACAAACACGAACCTCTGCACTACAAACACGAACCCCTGCAACACAAACACGAACCCCTGCAACACAAGCACGAACCCCTGCAACACAAACACGAACCCCTGCACTACAAACACGAACCTCTGCACTACAAACACGAACCCCTGCAACACAAACACGAACCCCCGTAACACAAACACGAACCCCTGCAACACAAACACGAACCCCTGCAACACAAACACGAACCTCTGCACTACAAACACGAACCTCTGCACTACAAACACGAACCCCTGCAACACAAGCACGAACCTCTGCACTACAAACACGAACCTCTGCACTACAAACACGAACCCCTGCAACACAAACACGAACCCCTGCAACACAAACACGAACCCCTGCAACACAAACACGAACCCCTGCAACACAAACACGAACCTCTGCACTACAAACACGAACCCCTGCAACACAAACACGAACCCCTGCAACACAAACACGAACCCCCGCAACACAAACACGAACCTCTGCAACACAAACACGAACCTCTGCAACACAAACACGAACCTCTGCACTACAAACACGAACCCCCGCAACACAAACACGAACCTCTGCAACACAAACACGAACCTCTGCACTACAAACACGAACCCCTGCAACACAAACACGAACCCCCGCAACACAAACACGAACCTCTGCAACACAAACACGAACCCCTGCAACACAAACACGAACCCCTGCAACACAAACACGAACCCCCGCAACACAAACACGAACCCTTACAACACAAACCCCTGAAAACACACTCAAAACAATAAACATACACGCACACAAATACTTATAAACGTATAGACGTCTACTCAAAAACATACACGCAGACATAAGGACACAAGGACACACATGTTCAAACTCCACGCACACGCAAGCACGTACACACAGGTATACACAGATGCAGAGAGAGAGAGAGAGAGAGAGAGAGAGAGAGAGAGAGAGAGAGAGAGAGAGAGAGAGAGAGAGAGAGAGAGACCCCTCTATTTTATTGAAAAACGTAACGTCTAGTGTTTCCAACAGCACCCATCACCAACTCAACACATATGCAAAAAGTTCCCGCGAAAATGAAGGTGGGACGCTGGCCAGATCGTGCGCCAGGACAGGTAGCAAGCCAAGTCTCCCATCCTTTCCCACATCGTACAGGCACCGTACCATGGCGCTGTTCCCGAGCGTTCACGGACACGGGGCGATTATAACACTGCGCGCGTCTCACTGATCTGATCGACCTCATGGAAGGGGTTTATTTTTAGCAGGGAAAGGTTGCCTTACGGGTGCACCGACCCACCTCCTCTGCATTTGACGCGTCCGAGTCTAGGCGTCAGCTGGCGCACTGGATTACCCCCTTGCGGAAACACGTTCACGACCGAGAGTCGTATATTACGAGCGCACGACCAAGCGCATTACGAGCGCACGATCAAAAAGTGTGTTACGAGCGCACGATCACCACAGGTTTCAGTAAACAAACCATGATTTTGTTAGTGTTGTTTGTTAACGAGCTAATCTATTGTTTGACTAGAGGCAAATAACATTTCATCATAGTTCGGAGTTCATGTGATCAATAACATTCATGCTAGTTTGTGATTCATGTGATCAATAACATTCATGCTAGGTTGTGATTCATGTGATCAATAACATTCATGCTAGGTTGTGATTCATGTGATCAATAACATTCATGCTAGGTTGTGATTCATGTGATCAAAAACATTCATGCTAGGTTGTGATTCATGTGATCAATAACATTCATGCTAGGTTGTGATTCATGTGATCAAAAACATTCATGCTAGGTTGTGATTCATGTGATCAATAACATTCATGCTAGGTTGTGATTCATGTGATCAATAACATTCATGCTAGGTTGTGATTCATGTGATCAATAACATTCATGCTAGGTTGTGATTCATGTGATCAATAACATTCATGCTAGGTTGTGATTCATGTGGACATATTCTGGGGATGTGACGTGTATTACGATGGTAAAGCTACCTAAATTTAGGCACTAGATTCTTATGTAGGTCTTCTATCATATATATATATATATATATATATATATATATATATATATATATATATATATATATATATATATATATATATAAACAGAAATCCATGATCCTTTCATGGGGCTTCGAGACTGCTCTCCATCCAGGAGCATGGAGACGAGGGATCCCCCTTGGAGCGAGAGAAACCCCACCACAAAACTATACTCCTTCCCATCCACTGACGTTCCAAAACCCTGGCCGAAGACGGCGTCTCCCTCACGGCCTTACACACACACACACACACACGAGAGAAACCCCACCACAAAACTATACTCCTTCCCATCCACTGACGTTCCAAAACCTTGGCCGAAGACGGCGTCTCCCTCACGGCCTTACACACACACACACACACACGAGGCCTGAAGGACGGACACCCGACCTGAGGAAGGAGGAGGAAGGGAGAGGTTGGCATGACCCGGTGTGGAGATGCAGGCAGGTCACCAGTACTTGGAAACCTTCGGCTTACTTAACAACAGTCAGCCTGGCCTCTGGCTTCCCAGTAAAGTCGTCTCGGATTTTCCCGGAAACGAACACCAGGAAACAGAGTGATTCTTGTGAATAAATTAGCTATCGCTTGTAATGTTCATTTACTTCATATTCTCGCATATATATATATATATATATATATATATATATATATATATATATATATATATATATATATATATATATATATATTTTTTTTTTTTTTTTTTCTTTTTCATACTATACGCTATTTCCCGCGATAGCGAGGTAGCGTTAAGAACAGAGGACTGGGTCTTTGAGGGAATACCCTCACCTGGCCCCCTTCTCTGTTCCAGCGGGGGGCTGGAAATCCTCCCCTCTCGTTTTTTTTATTGTTTTTCTTTAATTTTCTATATGTATATATATATATATATATATATATATATATATATATATATATATATATATATATATATATATCTGAGGATAGGGGAAGAAAGAATACTTCCCACGTATTCCCTGCGTGTCGTAGAAGGTGACTAAAAGGGGAGGGAGCGGGGGGGCTGGAAATCCTCCCCTCCCGTTTATAATTTTCGAAAAGAAGGAACGGAGAGGTGGGCCAAGTGAGGATATACCCTCTAAGGCTCACTCCTCTGTTCTTAACGCTACCTCGCTAACGCCGGATAGGGCGAATATGTATGAAGAAAAACCACACACACACACCCACACAAAAGAAGGAACAGAGAAGAGGGCCAGGTGAGGATATTCCCTCAAAGGCCCAGTCCTCTGCTCTTAACGCTACCTCGCTATCGCGGGAAATGGCGAATAGTATGAAAAAAAAAACATATATATATATATATATATATATATATATATATATATATATATATATATATATATATATATTCGTGAGGTCTTTAGTAATACAGTGTGAAGGTCAACAGAACGAATGCATTCGTGAGGTTTCTAATAGTTTTGTTTCCAGCGAATATGTTTTGGTTTCCTCGTTCGTGATTTTGCAAACGCTGGAGAGCGTTGGCTCCTTCCACCCTGACATAAAACGATTATGGTTTCATTGAATATCTTTACTGGTTTTTCTCGTTCTATACTTTAGCATGGTTTGCTTATATGGGGTGAAAGGTGTGTACGGGATAAATAGTGAATTCGAACGATGTGGTATACCGGGGTCGACGTGCTGTCAATGGACTGAAAGACAAGAGCATGTGGAACGTTTGGGGGTAAACCATGGAAAGGTCTGTGGGGGGCGGCCCTGGATGTGGATAGGGAGCTGTGTGGGTTTCGGTGCATTACACACGACAGCTGGAGAATGGATGTGAGGCGATGTGGCCTTTCTTCGTCTCTTCCTGACGCTACCTCGCTAACGCAGAAAACTGCGATCAAGTAGGAAAATTTACACACACACACACACACACACACATAAAAATAAACACATATGCATATATACATATATATATATATATATATATATATATATATATATATATATATATATATATGATGCGTGAAGACGACCTTGCGCCTCTGTAACCGCAGCTGTAGCAACAGCGAGATAAAACACAGCTGAAGACGAGTTGGACACAGATATCAGCGGGGATGATCTCCCCGCTGACCACGCCTGCGGGGAGACGTGGTAGTTAGAGGGCGATCACCCACAACCTAACCACCCCCAAGGACACGGCGGGGGTTGTCTGTTTGTAGTAAGCTCCCCCCTCCTACACACAACGTAGACATAACGTGTTTGGATTACACGAGGGGAGTATGGGGAGGGCGGGGAGATGGAGGAAGGGGTTGGGGTAGGTTGGTTAGTTGGGGAGGTGAGTGGCGGAGGAGGAGGAGGAGGCGGCGTTGGAAGCGCCCATACCCTTACCCAGAAGTATTAGCGCCCTCTCTAAAGCTCCCTTCTCTAGCCCTATCCCTCTCTCCTCTTAGGTGATATTGTATGACAGGGCTAATAGCGTCAGACATATACAATACGGAATAGACAGAGTTGCGCAAGCGCGCGAGGGAGGGAGAGAGAGAGGGAGGGAAGGATAAATGGCGTCTTCTATACAGGACTCGTAGGGTTATGCCTACACATTCCCGTGCAGGACCTGAGGGAATCTACCTTTTCCTCGTCTTGAGGGCAGGATGCTGCCGTTGTGAAGCCACCGTTAATCAAGACGATTAAAATCCTCCTCCAGTGAGTCTCTCCAGGTGTGGCTGGTGGGCCAGACCATCTCCTGTAGTCAAGGGGGAACGGTTAATACTAGTGGCTCCTTCATAGGATTACAAATAAACAAGATTAATATCATATACATATATATATATATATATATATATATATATATATATATATATATATATATATATATATATATATATTCCTGAGTCCACAGGGAAATGAAACACGCTTAGGTCCCACGTGCACTTTCGTGTAATAATCACATCATCAGGGGAGACAAAAGAGAGAAATATAACAGTCAGTTGATATACAACGAAGAGACGTCCTAACTACGTCTCTTCGTTGTATATCAACTGACTGTTATATTTCTCTCTTGTGTCTCCCCTGATGAAGTGATTATTACACGAAAGTGCACTTGGGAACTTATCGTGTTTCATTTTCCCCGTGGACTCATAGGAATATCTTGATCACGCGCAAAACTGTGATCCTTGCCATTATATATATATATATATATATATATATATATATATATATATATATATATATATATATATGCTCTGTGGAAGGTATTAAGAATATATGGTGTGGGAGGCAAGTTGTTAGAAGCAGTGAAAAGTTTTTATCGAGGATGTAAGGCATGTGTACGTGTAGGAAGAGAGGAAAGTGATTGGTTCTCAGTGAATGTAGGTTTGCGGCAGGGGTGTGTGATGTCTCCATGGTTGTTTAATTTGTTTATGGATGGGGTTGTTAGGGAGGTAAATGCAAGAGTCCTGGAAAGAGGGGCAAGTATGAAGTCTGTTGGGGATGAGAGAGCTTGGGAAGTGAGTCAGTTGTTGTTCGCTGATGATACAGCGCTGGTGGCTGATTCATGTGAGAAACTGCAGAAGCTGGTGACTGAGTTTGGTAAAGTGTGTGGAAGAAGAAAGTTAAGAGTAAATGTGAATAAGAGCAAGGTTATTAGGTACAGTAGGGTTGAGGGTCAAGTCAATTGGGAGGTGAGTTTGAATGGAGAAAAACTGGAGGAAGTGAAGTGTTTTAGATATCTGGGAGTGGATCTGTCAGCGGATGGAACCATGGAAGCGGAAGTGGATCATAGGGTGGGGGAGGGGGCGAAAATTTTGGGAGCCTTGAAAAATGTGTGGAAGTCGAGAACATTATCTCGGAAAGCAAAAATGGGTATGTTTGAAGGAATAGTGGTTCCAACAATGTTGTATGGTTGCGAGGCGTGGGCTATGGATAGAGTTGTGCGCAGGAGGATGGATGTGCTGGAAATGAGATGTTTGAGGACAATGTGTGGTGTGAGGTGGTTTGATCGAGTAAGTAACGTAAGGGTAAGAGAGATGTGTGGAAATAAAAAGAGCGTGGTTGAGAGAGCAGAAGAGGGTGTTTTGAAATGGTTTGGGCACATGGAGAGAATGAGTGAGGAAAGATTGACCAAGAGGATATATGTGTCGGAGGTGGAGGGAACGAGGAGAAGAGGGAGACCAAATTGGAGGTGGAAAGATGGAGTGAAAAAGATTTTGTGTGATCGGGGCCTGAACATGCAGGAGGGTGAAAGGAGGGCAAGGAATAGAGTGAATTGGAGCGATGTGGTATACAGGGGTTGACGTGCTGTCAGTGGATTGAATCAAGGCATGTGAAGCGTCTGGGGTAAACCATGGAAAGCTGTGTAGGTATGTATATTTGCGTGTGTGGACGTGTGTATGTACGTGTGTATGGGGGTTGGGCCATTTCTTTCGTCTGTTTCCTCGCGCTACCTCGCAAACGCGGGAGACAGCGACAAAGTATAAAAAAAAAAAAAAAAAAAAAAAAAAAAAAAAAAATATATATATATATATATATATTCTTTCTAAACGTTTATTTGCACATCATTTCTGGCTTCATTCTTCCAAGAGGTTCATAACAACCAGCAAGAGAATGAAAATCGATCCAAAATGAGGAATTCTCTTCCAATGATTGCCTGGAATGCTCTCTCTCTCTCTCTCTCTCTCTCTCTCTCTCTCTCTCTCTCTCTCTCTCTCTCTCTCCCATCCCTCATATGATGGATGTCCTTATCAACGTAATGCTTGTTCAGATTAAGATGGGATCAGATTTCTCGGTCTTAAAGATCATCTGGCTCCCTTTTGAGATGGGGGGGGGGAAATAAAGCGATAATGCGGATGGCAATCCTTCGCTTGAGCCGCTCAACTGGAAAAGGGACTAGCGCTCTCTCTCTCTCTCTCTCTCTCTCTCTCTCTCTCTCTCTCTCTCTCTCTCTCTCTCTCTCTCTCTCTCTCTCTCTCCTCTCTCTCTCTCTCTCTCTCTCTCGTCCTTGGTTGACCTGCGATGTACCAAGAACCAAGTTCACAGAGATGATGAAGACTGACTTATTCTTTCCCCGCCCACACTCAGCGTTCCAGACAAGGGTGGGCGTCTCCTTGAGATCATCTGGAATCAAAAATGCTGTCAACTTCCAGGGTCTCTCTCTCTCTCTCTCTCTCTCCCTCCTTCATCTTGCATCCGTTTGCCCTCCCCTGAAGTTCGAAGCTCTAACTTGGCTTCCTTTTTTCTTTCTCTCACTCTAAAGGTTGTCTTCAAGTGTCATCACAATGTACCAGACCAGCCTGGCTGTTGGAGGGCCTCTGTGTGTGTGTGTGTGTGTGTGTGTGTGTGTGTGTGTGTGTGTGTGTGTGTGTGTGTGTGTGGGGGGGGGGGGGGGGGGGGATGCGGCTTCCAACGGCCGGCCTGGTCGACCAACGACCCAACCCAACAGCCCAGTTGCTGTGGTGGTAGAAGACTGACCCACCAAGACTTCTCCAGGTATCTACCAGGTATGCATCAGCTACGGTGGGAGGACATGTGTAGTCCAGCTACGATGGGAGGACATGTGTAGTCCAGTCGAGGGAGGACATGTGTAGTCCAGCTATGGTGGGAGGACAGGTGTAGACTAGTCGTGGGAGGACATGTGTAAGTCCAGCCATGGTGGAAGGACAGGTGTAGACTAGTCGTGGGAGGACATGTGTAGTCCAGCTATGGTGTGAGTACATGTGTAGTCCAGCCATGGTGGGAGGACATGTGTAGTCCCACACCAGCTATCTGCGTTGTTCCTCCTCCCGGGCACATGATCCTACACCTCCCCAGCAGCAGCAGCTTGCCACTTGCATAAGCACCCCCTACCAACCAAGGAGGAGGAGAGCTTTTCCATCCACTGGACGGTAAGCAGAGGCGAGACTACTTCGAGATGATGCCACTGATCCGACAGTGTCCCGGGCCTCGTTCAACACAAGAGAACTTTTGTGTAACTCACAGCAGGTTGGTCGTACATGGTGGTGGCTGCTGCTTTGCGGCAGATGATGCGCAGGCATCCGAGGGAGTGGAGAGGGTCGGCAAGGCGAAAGGGAGGGGGTATATATGATAATACAAGAGCAAGTGGGTGTAGATAGATAAGAAGAGAGATAGATAGATGGATAGATGGAAGGACAGATAGGTCGCAAGAGAGAGAGAGAGAGAGAGAGAGAGAGAGAGGAGAATGAGAGACACAACAGGAGATTAAGAGCAGAGATTAAGCCTTGAGCTAATTAACGCGAACACAAGGATTTGTTAACTCTCTCTCTCTCTCTCTCTCTCTCTCTCTCTCTCTCTCTCTCTCTCTCTCTCTCCTCCCACCTGGACCTGTCCACTGCTACAACCGCAAACCTGCGCATCACCGGGGCACAAGAGCAGGCCAAACCTGACACCAAAATGCTCGGTGACCGGACCGCACACGCCTACCACTTCGACCGCTCGTGTGGGATGGTCTTACCCATCTTCCTACTATACTGCCATTTAACTACCGCCTCAAGCATGGCAGCGATAGATCAAGTAGTCTCAGGTGTTCTCGACGGGCTTCTGAAAATCAATCACCTTCGCCTCAAAGGAAACTGATCTCGCGGGAGAAAGATTATGGAGAGGGAGTGGACGAAACACGGAGGTGGTGGCGGTATCAAAGCCCTCAAAACCACACAGCAAAGTTAGACCTGACCACACGGGACATCATAGTCATCGGATAATAAGTGATAATAAAGAAAAAGGAGACGGCTTTACTCTTTGGCGACCAGAAGGTCGAAGACGAACGATCGATCAAACGTAACCGAATTATTCGACAGATTACCGGCAAGTAGAAGGCAAGGCCACCCCTCCCCACATTCAGTGGGTCGATGTTTTCCAGACGATGAAGCACAACTGGTTAATAGCTTTTGATGGACCGAACTATATGAGCTTTATGATACTACGAAACCTGTGACCGACGCCGCCCACAGTTCCTCTTAGCTGCTGGCCTGGCTTGGATGTAGTGGCTCCTGGTGGTGGGGTGTGGCTGGAGTGAGAAGGAGGAGGAGGAGGAGGAGGGACGTGATGTGTGTGGGGGAGGGGGAGGGAGAAAGGGAGGGTGATGGATGAAAATGAAATGCAAAGATGGATAGGAAGAGGGAGAGAGGGAGGGAGGAAGGGAGAGAGGGGTGAAGGAAGAGACAGAAGGGAAGTGAGGGAGGGAAATCAAGAAAGAGGAGAAAGTACAGGGGTTGGGCGGTGTGAGAGAAAGAGGGAAGGGCTGGACAGGAGGGAGGGAAGGAGGGAAGGAAGGAGGGAGGGAGGAGAGACAAATGACGCTGAGAATTACCAAGAATCTTGAGAGGAAGCAAGTGTGGTGCGGGCCGCTCCCGGGAAACTCTCTCTTAAGTGGCACCTCTATTGATAACGTTAGGCTGTGGATCACGCGTCGGCAGCGACGAGTGCCACCAGCCACGCTCGGTGCCACCAGCTGCGCTCGGTGCCACCAGCCCCGCTCGGTGCCACCACCCGCGCTCGGTGCCACCAGCCCCGCTCGGTGCCACCAGCCACGCTCGGTGCCACCAGCCACGCTCGGTGCCACCAGTTACAGAAACCGTCAGCAATCATAAGTCTAGATTCACCGACTCAATCCTTCCTCGCCGTCAGGTGGGAAAACGCTGACGTAAAAGAAGCCATCGTTTATACCTTCTCACATCACTTGTCCACACTGGCAAAAGCTGCTGCAAGAAGGCCTCGTGGAGGTAGGTGTTGCATCGTCTCTCAGCGCACTCACTCCCTCACTGTCATCATCTGCCACCGCCGCTATGCACCACCGCCCCCCCAAAAAACCCCCAGCTTATTCGACACCCCGTCATCCCTTACAGAACACCCTTAGCAACCTCAGGGCTTGGGCAACCACCCCAGGCCGTTCCCCATCGACCAAGCCAAGAGCTTCTGTCGTGATCTCGCACACCTCGCTTGTCTGTCCCATCGTGAGCGCCCATCGCCGCCCTTTTCTAGCCAGGCGTTCAAGTCCTTCATGATCGATTACCTAACCTCGGGTTGACGTTAGGGAGGGAGGTAAGTGCGTCTCGCTTGAAACCAAAGGGCGTCTGTCTTTAAAACCAGTGACGGTGTGTGTGTGTGTGTGTGTGTGTACTGCAGCCTGAATGAACTGGGGTGTTGCACGGTTTTGGCAAGCTCCACCGGGGAAAGTCCACACGTGCGGGAGAGGGAGGTTTTTTTTTTTTAATCTAAAAAGAATAAAAACGCGGCCCGTGTGGGGCATGTCTGTCCGTCCGTCCCGTGCCATAAAGCCCTCATCACGAAGAACCCTCGAGCCATTCATCAGAATATTTTATGCAGGCGCACGCAGAGTATACGAAACAGTTTTTCCCAGAGTTTAGAGACAAATGCAGCAAGGGAGAGAGAGAGGAGGATCATGATATAACTGGTACCTCTGATTCCTGATTAGATAATAAGAACAGATATTCCGCTGGCCCGATTAATCCATTTCAGGGCAGCGTAAACCCTATTTAGCAGTGATAGATGATTTGGTCACAATGGTCCCACGCAGACCCCAAGAGGTGGACGAATGACGTTACAGACGACCAACTGGCAGAAATCTGTAACCACGAATCGATCTCAAATTGGGAGATTTTCTGACACTCGTATCGATGAATGGAGGAAATCCCCTTTGCCCAATAGCACCTAGACGTAAGACTCTCCCTCAACTTGCCTGTTATTTCCCTAATACAATTCCTTGAGGAACTTATCCATGTTGATCTTGGTTGTCACCACAAATGAGGATCTAATCAACAGTGTCGTCATGGCTGGAGAAAGAGATCAGGACGCTGGTCATTATCATTCAATCGCGTCCCAAGAACAATGAACGAAGCTAGAAATTCGATGGGTCTTCACCCTTTCCTCGGGGAAACCTCTACAAGATTGGAAATCTGTTGATGTAACATCGATATACAAGAGGTGATACGTCCTTATTTGTAGCCCAGTTAGCTTGAGCGCCGAAGTCAGTGATATTATGAGGAGGATCCATCATTAGAGACAAGATTGTAAATCATTTAAAGGATCACCATGTACGTAAACAACGATTTTTACGACATAGTCTTCAACAAAATCTTTCGTGTCTAACGAACCTGCCCGGTCTTTTGTTGAACACGTATAATGAAATAAAGTCGCTGCTGTCGTTTAAATGGAGATCTCTTTTTTTCTTTTATTTTAGAAACCTTTCGACAAATTGCCGCATCATCAAAATCACATGATACAGATGGGGGCTATTATTCGAAATCCACAAAAATCTGGGCGACTGGCCTTGAGCAAAGAGAAGTGATGAACGGTGTAGTCTAAGAATGGTTGGACGTAACAAGTGGTGTGCCCCGGGGATCACACTTGAGACCAGCTTTCTTTCCCATAGCAATCAAAGACGTTGATAAGTACTTACGGGCTGCGTGGTAAGACATGAAAACTCAACTGACCACACTGAGTATTAAAGTCACGACAGAAAATGAACGTCCAAGTCTGCCAGCGAACGCAGGTAGACTGTTAAGACTTGACGCACAGGGTTGCCAAATGAACTTGCCAAATGAACTTTCTTTGACGTTAGTCGTGGTCATGGTTATAGACCTCGCGTGGGCACAATTGTAACTTGGAATAAGGCAAAATATTTTCTCTTCAACGGGATTATCAACGAGAGGAACTTTGAAAGGGACGTCATACATAGGTTCATGATCACGCTTGACATATACCTCCCTTCAGGCCACGTCAGATTTTAACTCTCGCCTCCGCATTTACGTAAATAAAACTTCCAGGTATTTCTGCTGAGGTCATCTCCTTGCCTTTCAACCCTTAACCCCACTAACATCTATGTTTCCTATCTCTTCCATTAACACAAACAACCTGGAAAGGTCTCAGTGATTCGTTACTTTATGCGGTCTTTTGTATTCCATTGTGACAAGTCTCGCCCCCAATCATGTTCCACCCCCTATTGTCTCCGAACCTCCTTCCGGCTTCTGCAGTTCACGAGACTTCTTAGCGTCACTCTGGAAAGAGAAAACTAAGCTGGGAGGAACACATCAGCGTCAAATCCTCCACCTGTCGTACCTCTATATCCCCCATGACACCCAGAAATACCTGGACTCTTTGCGCCTGGAATCCAGATCATCTGAGCAATTTTCTTTCTTTCCAGACTCGCCCAGACTTACCTACGATCCCTTTCCTTGCCCGATTCTCCTCCCTATCGGTGAAGACAACGGGAAATCAAACTCGCCACCCCCCTACCCCTTCACACCACCTCACCCGAGGCGCTAAACACACACACACACACACACACACACTGGTCATTATCGTCACCGTCATCTCCTGCCAACAGAGATCCCTCGTCTCAGAGGTGCAGCAAGTTCGGTACCACAACAGCATCGATCACATCCGAGCGCGTCCATGCCGCTAGAAGAAACGACCCCTGTTCGAACCACAGTGAACATCTCAAAATAACATTAACTGTTTGTAAGAAGATGGACTGTCTGACATCCTTACTCCCTTGTTACTGTCCTAGTAACCTTATTGTATTTCTCTCGTGCATTCTCAGCCTTTGATTGGAGGTCCTGCCCAATAAACTAACGCTAACACAGTCTGCAAGTGCAGTTATTATCATGTTCCAGTCGCCTAGAATGTAAAAGCACTTTGTCGCTAGCAGGGGGTCGCATCTGTCTACCAACACACACTTTATTACCAGCGTCCGCATATAAATTGGTCCACTTCGCTGCTGACTCCGAGAGATAGTAGGAGGCTGAACCCGGCTGAACTCTGCTGCTGTGTGAAGAGGTGTCTCCTGAACCTTTCAGCTACTTGGAAAGGGGATTCAAACCCTGTTGCTACTTGAAGAGATGTTTTGAACCTTCCTGCTACAAGGGGACATGTTCTGAACTCATTTTTTATAACCAGGATAAGTGTTCTGAACCTTGTGACGCGGCGAGGTGTTTTGATGCGTTCACCTGTGCTTGCAATCCTCTCTGCATGAGTTCTCATCATGAATCATCATTGAGCGCTGGAGATGACACACACACACAAACACACACACACACACACTCGGCCGGACTCCGCCAGCCTGCTGGGTGCATCGCGCGTGAGGAGTCACCTTGTGCGAGGTTCCATCGTCGCCAGTGGACGAAAAGGAGTACAGTCCCGTCCAGGAACTTGTTGCTACTGCAGGGGAAATGATTCTCCTGCTTCTGATTGGAGCGCAGTCGTGGACCTTGCAGGTGCCGGAAAAAAAGGCTTGCTATATGGTTGTTTCTTGGGGCTCCTGCAACACTGAGGTTGCGTTCCATGCAGGAGCGACGTAAGGTAAGCACCTCTTGAGTTGAAAAGGTTCTCGGCGAAGCTGTACCCGGAATTCTGACAGCTTCTGTCGAAGGTAATTCTCTCCAAGTCTGGAAGTAACTAACTAACCCACTAACCAACCAGACAACACAACAGAAGGGTAAATGTAGCGAAAATGCTCGAGCACAGTCGAGACCCCATGCGTCTCCATACTCTCCTAATTTGAGAAGACCGATTTGCAATCAACGTATAAAACGAGCCAATGTGTAAAACCATACACTGCATCTCTTCAACACCTGGTGAGGAGAGACGAGAACCTTCAAAGGCGACTGATGCGAGTTCTGCCACCCGCTGCCGCGTGCCCTCCACCCGCTACGTCTGCGGCCACCTCTTCACGCACACGACCCTCATCTCTCAACCTGGCTGATGTTCCCGACGACGCCCCCACGGTGGAGGAAGAGGGAGATCGTCGACGCCTCCTACGGACACCTGAACAGGCTCCCTACAGAGACTTACAGGAGGGAAAAAGGGCTTAGAAAACCCACAAGAAAATGTAATATTGAAAACAGAGCTGCTATATCTATCTATCTATCTATCTAACCTATCCATCTATCTAACCTATCTATCCATCTATCTATCTATCTATCCTAAGGAGTGAAAAGTTCTTGGATGAGAATGTACTCGCAAAAGGTGACTCCACTCATAGGTCTCCAACGACCCCTTCATGACACAGTCCTGGTGTTACTCCAGAACCCCTTCTCTAGAGGCGTGCGGTCCTGATGCTGACTTGGGCTTTAGTAATGCCTCAATAGGCAAGAAAGTGATAAGGGAAGTCAGCTATCACTTCATTCGGACGACGGCTCAGCTTCGCGTTCTGTAAACATTGTCGAACAGCTAATGCTGAACCCTGGTATTGACCAAAGATATAATACTGAACAAATAAATGCTCGAAGCATAGTGTCAAATCTCAATCAATATAATTTCCTCCCCATCCTCCCAAATAAATCAAATCTCCACTGAAGTACAAAGTCTCCAAGACTGGTTGAAGCCACGTACAAGAGCTCGCAAAAATTGCCTCCCACAGTACTCAACTCGTAGAAAGAGTTCGCGACGCATGAGGTATAAAAGACCGGTCCAAGGTCGGGTACTAAGCCAAAGAGCAATATCTAAACCCCTTAAACCCATAGGAACGACGTCCCCCCCTCTTCCCCCAAGAAAACTTCTACGCTCCTTGTCGAAGGCAAAACGATTAAAAGCAACCCCGAAAACTGGAGGTGTATATGATATACGTCCTCTTCCTCCATTGGGAAAAAAGTATAGAAAGCTTTTAACCTCGAGGATTATACTTGGTATTTATATCAGTAAATACAAAGTCAAAGTCTACAAGTACGTAAGTTAAGAGGATTAGAAGCCTTCCTTTGAAAACAAAAGTTCTAAACTCTCTGTTGGAAACAAAGAGTCGAATCCCTATTGATGGCAAAATCTGGATCTCCAACAGATAGCAAAGTGATGGCACGATCTGGAAACCCTACTGATTGGCAAACTGATGGCACGGTCTGGAATCCCCACTGATAACAAAGACTTGAATCCCGACTGATAGCAAAGTCTGCAACTCCCCAGTGATCGCAAAGACTCGAAGAACTTCCATCACGAATTTCAAGTCTGGAATCCTTACTTATCACAAAGTCTGGACACCCCGACCGATTCCAACGTCTGGAACCCCCCAAAGATCGCCAAGACTTTGGACTTCCATCAAGAACAAAGCCTGGAACTCCCCCACTTATAACAAAGTCTGGACACCACTATGATTCCAAAGTTCTGGAACCCCCAAAGATCGCCAAGACTTTGGAATCCCATCAAGAACAAAGCCTGGAACTCGAACCCACACACTTATAACAACACCTGGACACCACAACTGATTCCAAAGTTCTTGGATCCTCCAGTGATTCCAAAGTCTGGAAGCCTTGACAACAGTACCCAGCCACACCCTCCTCCTCCTCCGAACAAAGTAGGGAACCACCTGCACTGTATTGATCACCGGGTGTCATGCAAGAGAACCAGGCAGGCAGCAGTCTTCCAGAACTTTGTAATCATGCAATCTGATTCCCATTACGTCTATGCAGATCACGGAGGTGTATTAGCCCAGCGCTCGCACGGGCAGAGAGAGAGAGAGAGAGAGAGAGAGAGAGAGAGAGAGAGAGAGAGAGAGAGAGAGAGAGAGAGAGAGAGCCAATCATTCTAATGAAATGTTCCCCCTCCGTCATTTTTCTCCAGGACCATACACATGGATCCCGCGCCCTGAACCTGCGCTGCATTCATCTTCCCAAGATGTGAATGGACTTTCCAGAAGGAGAGGCCAAGACGAGAGATCCGATTATGGGTTTATCTGGAGTGTGTGTGTGTGTGTGTGTGTGTGTGTGTGTGTGTGTGTGTGTGATTGTGATTCCGGTACGCCTGCCTGTTTTGCCCCGCGTTTCTATGAATATTCATGAGTTTTGGTCATTACTGTGTGTGTCTGGACGTGGGAGGAGACCACGCATGGGACAAGGGAGAAGGGGTGAGGGTGGGTGGGTGTGGGGTTAGTTAGGGAGGAGGAGAAGAGGAGGAGGAGAGGAGGGCAGGGTCTAGACGACGGGGAATTTCAGATTCGCGGATTCAAATCTGAAGGCCTTCAGGGGTAAGGGGGTAGTAGTGGGTTGGGGGGATGGAGGCGTATTGATGTGTTGCCGTCTGGGACTGCAGTCGTGTTTATCTTCCGCCGCTGAAGCCAAGGTCATTGATGACTCCCTCCAGGGAGCCTCAAAATGGACGGGGAGTTGTGACGTGTATAGGGCGCAGAGGGTATTGATGTCATTCGGGCTTGTCTCGGTGGGGTGGGGTGTGGGTGTGCCTGATTGATGACAGTTTTGAGCATTGACGGGTCTGTCTGGAGAGCCTTATTGACGACAGTCTTGATCGGTAAAGAGAAGCACTGATGAGTCTGTTCTGCAAGGCCTATTGACCAAGAAAGTCGAGAGCACTGAGAGGTCTGTCTTTGATCCTTATTGACGACAATGTTGATCAGTAAAGAAGAGCATTTGATGGGTCTGTCTGGGTTTCTTACCGATGTCAGTTTTGACCAGTAAAGCCAAGAGCAGTCATGTGTCTGTGAGCCTTACTGATGACGAGTTTTGAAGAGAGGCCATTTGCCCCGACACTCTTAAGATGCTTAGAAATTAACATCTTGTTTCAGCAACCTCAGAAATAAACTCTCTTCCTCTATACGTGGCAGAAGCCGTCTTTAAGCAGGTAACAACATAGGAGAAGGAAAATAACTTCTTTTTTATGAGCTGTTTCGTATCAGGGTCATAAAAAGTTGAAGTTTTTCGCTCCTGTGGCTATTTTCGTTATAACGTAAAAAAAGTTCAAACTGAAAATCATTATCTTCAATTTATTTGCAGAGGAAGAAAAGTCTCCAGATATATATATATATATATATATATATATATATATATATATATATATATATATATATATATATATATATATACATATATATATATATATATATATATATATATATATATATATATATATATATATATATATATATATATATATATATATATATTCCTATGAGTCCACGTGGACTAATAGGAATATCTTGATCATGCGCAAAATTGTGATCCTTTCCAACATATATATATATATATATATATATATATATATATATATATATATATATATATATATATATATATATATATATATACAGGATATGGCTAATCTGTATAACACACTATTTTCTACCTATGTCAACAAGAAAATAGTTCATACTTCTTTGTAAGAGAGGTTTGTTGGTAATTAAGCTTGTGGGTGATAAATAATCATTACATTCTGAAATATGTACATGAACTTTACCTAATCTGTACCAAAATACCCAAATTACAAGAATACAGACATAAACGAATATCATTTTTTTTCTTTCCAAAATAAAAATGAACCTACTATGTAAGACTATGTGTTATTGAACCTACATATACTTCCATGTCTTGTCTTTCGTTTGACATCTTCTTCAGTTCTCATAACCTCTGTCGATGCCATTGACCACGTACCCTGGATTTTTCCCCTTTACCTCCCCTTCATCACCCCTAGGGATGAGTATCCACGCTCTCTACAACGCCACAGACCCACACAGCAAAGTAAAGATGAATCGTAAGGGGACATCATTTGGCCACTGGGTCTCACACTGGCCAGGTTCTCGAGCAGCCACAGTGAATATGATGTGAGAAGCTCTTTCGTGGTAGCCCATCTATCACCCTGTGTATGGAGCCGTTCATCTACCATATGTTACCATGGTATTCCCTCCGTGATGGTGGCTGGGGAAGACGTGTGCCCGCCCTTGTGTGTGGTGTGCTGCCGCCCTTATGACTGGCTCCCAGGCTGAGTTGTGCCAAGGGGCGTCTTATGCCGGGGGTACAGCTCTGTTCAGTGGATTGTAGGAGTCGTGTTATAACACGCCTTCGTCACACCACTGGAGTGAGTCCTGCACTAGCACTGGATGAATCTTGCACCACTACTTGGACAAATCCTGCACCACCACTGGGTAAATCCTGCACCACCACTGGATGGATCCTGCAGCACCACTTGGTGAATCCTTCCCACCACTGGATGAATCCTGCCCACCACTGGATGAACCCTTCCCACCACTTGGACGAATCCTGCCCACCAGTGGATAAATCCTGCAGCACCACTGGATGAATCCTGCACCACCACATGGTGAATCCTGCACCACCACTTGGATGAACCCTGCACCACCACTTGGACGAATCCTGCACCACCACTTGGTAAATCCTGCACCACCACTGGATGAATCCAACCTATTACCAGTCTGCAATCATGTGTCACCACAGCATCTGGTGTCCTGTCCATCACCTCAAGACCTCGATCACAGAGGGCGTGGCTGACCTCCTCACTCTCCAAGCCTCTACAAGAAATGACTTCCTCTTTTTTCCCCCTGACACAGAAGGCGTCAAGAGACCAACCTGTCAAGACGCGATTTCCCATTAATGTGTTTTGTTTTTGAAGAAAAATTATAAGTCGTCGCTCAGTCCTTCGCTCGACCCGCCCTTGAGGTGAGATGATGTCACTGGTGGGACCTTTCCCAGTGGCCATATAAGCAATGCCTGCGACTCTTGAAGCCAAAGGCATGGATGACCTCCCCCTGAAGGCCTTTTTTTTTGATGCTCTGACAAGCAAGCCAAAGGCTTTGAATACTAAGGCAAATTAAGCCAAGGGCATTGATGACCTCCCCTGAAGGCCTTTTTTTTAATGCTCTGACAAGCAAGCCAAAGGCTTTGACGACCTCGTGCGAAAGCCTTTTAATATTAAGGCAAATTAACCCAAGGGCATTGATGATCTCCTCCTGAAGGCCTTTTTTTTAATGCTCTGACAAGCAAGCCAAAGGCTTTAACGACCTCGTGCGAAAGCCTTTTAATATTAAGGCAAATTAAGCCAAGGGCATTGATGACCTCCCTTGAAGGCCTTTCGTTACTCTTAATAAATAAAGCATTGATGACCCCCCCCTTAAAAGGCCTTTTGAAACTCTGAAAAGCAAAGCTAAGGGCATTGATGGAGTCTCCGTGGGTAGCCTTACTTGGCAGCCTTGATAACGAAGGCCAGATGTCTTCCATCACCCATATCCCCAATAGTGTTTCTTCTCTTTGACATATTTCTTCATCTCGTCTACATATTTTACAAGACTGACATTCTCTTTTACATTATAATCAAGGCATTAACTGTATTCTTTGGGGCGCCCTTATTGTCAGTACGTGTTCTTAAGAATACAGTATTGTATGACATGTTGCATGCGAGAATACAGTACTGTGGAGTTCGATGCCCATGATACAACAATACTGTTGAATGCTGCAACCTGTCTGCTCTCAATCCTGAAGCAACAGTCCTGTTTACTTCTCCTGTTCAAGAGATAACAGAACCGTTTGCTTCTGCTGTTGTTCATACGAGACAACAGTACTGTTGACTCTTGCCAACCCGTGAAACAGAAGCCGTCAACGGCCGTTCAGCCACCGCACGGAACATATCCAGTGGGAAAATGGTGGAGACTCGGGTCTTGGTCCCTCCTCCTCCTCCTCACTCCCGGCTGACGTGTGTGTGCCGCCGCCCCCAGTGCCGGCAAGACCTCGTCTGATCCGGGAGGGAGAAACTCCCTTGTCACCACACGTTACTGTGACGTCACAGTCGTCACACGTCACTGTGACGTCACAGTCATCACACGTCAGACGACAGTAGAAAACGTCTGTACATATCCTTGGTATCTACAGGTATCTACAAATGAAAGAACTGATGTTTTCTACGTGTTTTGACGACAGTAGGAAACTTTCTACGTGTCTCTGTTATCTACAGGTTTCTACGAGGGGGAAGAAAAAAACTTTATAAATGTTTTCTATCAGTGAAGGTTTCTATATTGTCTAGCGTCTCGATGTTTTCTTTTGGTGTTTTACGGACGTCAAGTGTCCTAACCACAGGATAGAAACCTTACCACAGAAACCATAATATAAAAAAAAAAAAGACTTTCAAAATATCATTTATTTCACGTGCGATTCAAAAAAAGTTAAGATTGTGGTTATCAAATGAATAATAATACGTCTTTATTTTGTGTTTCTCCCAACAGGTACGTTGACATGCTCTGTGGAACACTTTGTGGAACACACTTCAACACAAGAACAACAAGGAACAAGGTAAGTTCAGGGGGGGGGGGGGCTTGTGAAAAGTCTGCAAAAACAAGAACAACAAAATGATTATCCAGTCTTGCCAGCCAACACAAGAACAACAAAGGAAGACCACGAAGACCCGCCAACACAAGACCACTAAGACCCCCACCAACACAAGAACAACAAAGGAAGACCACGAAGACCCGCCAACACAAGACCACTAAGACCCCACCAACACAAGAACAACAAAGGAAGACCACGAAGACCCGCCAACACAAGACCACTAAGACCCCACCAACACAAGAACAACAAAGGAAGACCACGAAGACCCGCCAACACAAGACCACTAAGACCCCACCAACACAAGAACAACAAAGGAAGACCATGCAGAAGACCCACCAACACAAGAACAACAAAGGAAGCCCATGCAGAAGATCCCCACCAACATAAGAACAACAAAGGAAGACCATGCAGAAGACCCACCAACACAAGAACAACAAAGGAAGACCATGCAGAAGACCCATCAACACAAGAACAACAAAGCAAGACCAAGAAGACCCACCAACACAAGACCACTAAGACCCCACCAGCACAAGAACAACAAAGGAAGACCACTAAGACCCACCAACATAAGTACAATAAAGGAAGACCACTAAGACACACCAACACAAGAACAACAAAGCAAGAACCACGAAGACCCCACCAACAACACAAGAACAACAAAGCCAGAACCACGAAGACCACAACAACACAAGAACAGTAAAGCAAGAACCACGAAGACCCACACCAACAACACAAGAACAACAAAGCAAGAACCACGTACATATACACACAGGCCCATCGCGTGAGTGTCCATAAATTTTTGGACCTTGAACCTGGTGACCCAAGAGGAGGTCATGAGCTTGTGCCAAGGGCGAGGCCCCAGGAGGAGGAGGGAGGAAGACTCGGACCATATCGTTTTATAAAGCAATTTCCGTAATCATAGGTTGGCTAGTGTGACCTCTGAAACGTCAGCGACTTGTGTTTGTTCGTGAAGTGAACGACAGTGTGGTGGTGGTGGTGGTGTGTACGTGTGTGTGTGTGTGTGTGTGTGTGTGTGTGTGTGTGTGTGTGTGTGTGTGTGTTTCTCACAAGTACTGATGGAGGTGATCTCCATATGTACGTAACCTGATGTAGGTGTTCATACGTAGATCTATATGTGTGTAAAAGTATGTGTACATATGTGTGTGTGTGTGTGTGTGTGTGTGTGTGTGTGTGTGTGTGTGTGTGTGTGTGCTTATGTTTATGTGTGGTTTACTATTTGTGCTACCTTGTATATACGTATCATGTCTTTACTCTGATGTATGTACACTATATACCACACACACACACACACACACACACACACTCCAGTATAGTGTGTGTGTGTGTGTGTGTGTGTGTGTGTGTAGGTGGGTTTGCGTGTGCGTAAGTACACCATGTAGTCATGGTTCTGCGTGCGAGCATTACTCCGGGCATGTCATGTTCTCTCCCAACAGCCAGTTGCTGCCTTTGCCAAGCATCACCCGGTCCACCATTATAATATACCGTCCGCCCGTGCAAGTGTGCGTTGCTGGAAGTCTGCGCTACTGGAGGTGTGCGCTACTGGCGGTGTGCGCTGCTGGAAGAGTGCGCTACTGGAGGTGTGTGCTGCTGGAAGTGTGCGCTGCTTACGTTTGCCATCTACACACAAACACCAAGACCCGATTCCACATTATGAGCCCCCACATACCAGGCCCTTATAAGACACACGCTTACTGGTACTACCCAGCTACTCACAATCATATATATATATATATATATATATATATATATATATATATATATATATATATATATATATATATATATATTTATATACGTCACGCAGATGTGCCATCATGAATGGCCAATGGGTCTTGTGAATGTCGCAGCGGGCGGTGGCGCCACCCACATCTTCTGTACCATTCACGATTGCACAACCTGACTCATGACAACTGGACTCTCGTTAAGGAGACTTAGTGAGAGCTTTGGGGTGGGTGGGGGGTTGTGTGGGGGTTTCTGGTTACGGTGTGAGGTTGTTTGGACGTGAATGACTGCTTGCTGAACGACCATTCAAGCTAAATCAATTAACCTATATAGTCTTCTTCCCTATTTCTATGACCTGGTTACGGTGTGAGGTTGTTGGACGTGAATGACTGCTTGCTTAACGACCCTCAAGCTAGATCAATTAACCTATATAGTCTTCTTCCCTATTTCTATGACCTTTTAATTTCACTCATTCTTTTTCTTATTGTCATTTTTTTTTATCGTCTTTTGATTTACCTCTCCTGTCTTCGTCAGTAGAGATTAGAAGTTTAGGTTATCATCATCGTCCTCCAGCAGATAACCTCGTCACAGACCATCAGGCCTTCTGTTATCTGGCTTTCCCATGTACTGTCCTCCAGCAGATAACCTCGTCACAGACCATCAGGTCTTCTGATATCTGGCTTTCCCAAGAACGGTCCTTCAGCATGGTAATCTCGCCACAGACCATCAGGTCTTCCGTCATCTGTCCATCCCATGTACTGTCCTTCAGTACATAACTTCGTCATAAGACCATCTGGTCTGTTAACCGGCATTCCCATGTACTGTCCTTCAGCATGGTAATCTCGCTACAGACCATCAGGTCTTCTGTTATCTGTCCATCCCATGTACTGTCCTTCAGTACATAACTTCGTCATAAGACCATCTGGTCTGTTTACCGGTATTCCTATGTACAGTCCTCCAGCAGGTAACCTCGTCATAGACCATCAGGTCTTCTGTTATCTGTTCCATACGTCACATGTCTCCCCTCTCCCCTAATTCCTCCACTTCCCTCATTTCCCCTCACCATTGTTGCTGACACGTATGACCTTGAGCGTGACCAGAGACTTAATGATCGAGGCTTGCTGGAACAGGAGGAGGAGGAGGAGGAGGAGGAGGAAAGGGTGAGGGTGAGGGGGGAGGGAGGGAAGGGTAGATGAGATGTCTAAGACAGTGTGTGTGTTTTGGGGGGGGGGATAGTTGAGAAGGAAGGAAGGAGGAGGAGGAGGAGGAGGAGGAGGAGGAGGAGGAGGACGAGGAGGGGAAGGGGGAGGAGGAGGGGGAGGAGGAGGAGGAGGAGGAGGAGGAGGAGGAGGAGGATATAAGTGAGGGGAATGACTCAGAAGTGTAGACACACTAAATAAGGGTAAGGGGGTGGGCGGACAGGGGGAAGGAGGGCAGGCAGGGTGGAGGGAAGCTATTGGGGTTAAGATAATAGGGAGGGGAGAGGAGGGGAGGGAAGGGGGGAGGGGAGAAGGAAACAAGAAGGAGAAGGAGAAGTTGGACGAAGAGGGTCGAGAGCTGGGTATTCCTCTAACTCGGAGAGAGAGAGAGAGAGAGAGAGAGGAGAGGGGCAGGGCAGGGCAGGGCGGGGCCCCGAAAATGGAAGTCGGGTTGTTAAGGCTGGAAGAAGGAGCCATAAACGCCCCCGCGACCAGAATGGTTGATGGCAGAAACCTTTTTGCGCGGCGCACGAGCCACTTCATGAATTGACACATCTTCAGGCAATTATGACAGTAGCCTTAATCTAGGGGGACTCCAAGGAGGGAGGGAGGCTGAGGCCGAATGCTTCCCCAACGACACCATAACTTGTGCAAAACTGGGCTGCTGTTGCTGCTGTTGTTGTAGTAGAAAACTGAGTTGTTATTGCTGTGTTTGGTTCCTCCATTTTCGGGTTGAATCGGGGTTTTTCTTCCTTCTTTTTTGGCTTGTATCCCGACCGAATTGGTTGCATTACCTCCCCATCTCGTTTATATTCAACACACACACACACTCTTTCGTGGCTCGGGATGTGTTGTGAGGAAACGAGTCAATACGAGACTTGCTTAGATATTTTTTTGAGGGGGCCAGACGACTGTGCATCCGTCGCGAGTCTCACTGCCAAGTCGAGATGGCGTGGCATTGCAGTTGTCAAATCCCCGTGGCACGTTAGGTTTGGATAACCCACAACTCCTCCATGACATTCCCCCCTCCACACAATCGTGGAACACAACATCCACACGCATCATTCAGAATTGTACATCACCAATTCTTTTAGAATTGCGCCCACACACACACACACACACCACAACGCCACCATACATAGAGTATCCTATATCCCTCTTTCCTCTGGGGCAAGTCGATTCGTCAATGCTGTAAAACAAAAATATGATGGTAGTAGAGATGATGATGATGATGATGATGATGATGATGATGGTGATGGTGATGATGATGGTGATGATGATGATGATGGTGATCTTGAGACATGTGGATGTGGTGAAGTACACAAACATTACTTCACACGATGCCCGAGAAGCAGCGGGGAGGAAATATCTGTGTGTCTGTCTGAGAGAGAGAGAGAGAGAGAGAGAGAGAGAGAGAGAGAGAGAGAGAGAGAGAGAGAGAGAGAGAGAGACGGACGGATGGATGGATGTAGCGGTTCATTTTCAGAAATATCTACTCCGCTCTCCCGTCGCCGTTCGGGAAAGCATTTCCCGTCTCGCGCTCAAGTAGAAGGCGAGACACACCCCCCCTAAAGCCCCCTCCTTCCTCCCTCCCTCACAGCCACCGTGGTCTACTGTGCTAATCCTCTTGGCGGACAGGGACACAGACGGGAGATGGAGGCCGTGGATAACGCAGGAGACGGTCAGACACGGGAGAGAGAGAGAGAGAGAGAGAGAGAGAGAGAGAGAGAGAGAGAGAGAGAGAGAGAGAGAGAGAGAGAGAGAGAGAGAGGAAGTTCTACGAAGAGGATTTTTGTCTTCCTCAAGATGGCGGGTGATGTTTATAAGTTCCTCGGAATGGAAGAGAAGACATTGACTCTCCTTTCAGTGGGTATTGAGTTCCTAAGTGGCTGGCTTCCCCTCGTGGGGCAACCTGTTACCAAGTGGCTATCTTGGGCAACCTGTTACTAAGTGGTTATCTCAGTGGATGGTTAGATATACGCAAGTCTCTTCCGTGGCGTTTTCAGTGGGGTGGGTGATTAAAGAAAGGTGCCTTTCACAGTGGGTAACCGCTACATTAGGTAGGTACCTCGCTAACAAGCGACGTAACGAGCAATCGTTTCATTATCGTAATCAGTAGTTGGCCTGGACTAACTACCTACCTCGCTAACAGGTCGCGTTAATTGGCAATACAACTGACATCCACTGCTTTCCCAACACAAGTTGTTGATCTGAGCAGCGGATCATCTCACTCAGTTCTATTCCCTAATTCAATCTCACTCCTCAGGTAACAAAAAACGAGTGCGATCGAAACATAAATATAATTTCCCTTATTTATCATTCATCGAGGCAAAGTGAAAGAGACCCCACACTTATTTTTTTTTTTTTTCCAAACAGTATCGAACATTTTTTTTTTTTTTTCCGATCTCCCTGAACCGCTCGGGGTTCACGCTCTCGTTTTCTTCGAGGCGTCAAGCAGAAGACGCAGCCCCTCTGGCCTCCGACGGAAGGAAATTGTTGGGTGTCGCCAGCGCTGTCAACACCCGTCGCAAAAAAAGGCCACAACCGTATCTCATTTTCTGACTCGCGCAACGTTTTCTAAGGCTGGGTTCGTCATTAATATTTCTTCTTTTTTTTTTTTTTGTTCTTGAATCTCATTTTCTTTTCTTGAGTTGCACGATGCTTTCTTAAACTGGGATTTAATGAATTTCTTTCTTTATTTATTTTCTTTATTTATTTAATGAATTTCTTTATTCTTGAACAAAATTATTTTGACGGTCATTTATCTTTTATATAATTTTCAAAGTAATTTCTTCCGAGTCAAACTAATCCCGTTTCTCATGTAACTTTATTTTCTTAATAAAATTCTTCGATTTATTTATGGAATCAAATAAAATAAACTGTAACAAATAAACTCAAGAAGAGGAGATGGCATGAAATAAACCTGTTGTTCAACAATCCAAACAAGAAGAAAAGAAGAAGAAGAAGAAGAAGAAGAAGAAGAAAACGGGAATGAGAGAAAAGACGATAAAAAAAAAAAAGAGATATAGGGGAGAGGACGGTGACTACGTGGTCCCCCAGTCGTCGTGTTGTGAGAGTGACCAAATTAAATCTTTCTTGTCACTGTCTTTAAGACAGACCGCGGGCGAGCCTTCCACGAAACAAACCTTGCTTGTTGTTGTTTCTCCTCGTCTCTCTCTCTCTCTCTCTCTCTCTCTCTCTCTCTCTCTCTCTAAGTCCTTCTTATCTAGCGGGTGTCGAACCTCTCTGATGGCCGAGGAAAGGAAAGTAAACGTGTCGATAGGTTAAAGTTTTTTGTGTTTTTTTTTTTTTGCCTCTTCTTTTGTCCAAGTACGGTATGTGGGCGAGATGTCTTCGGTAGGAGGAGGAAGAATAAGAGGAAGAGGAGGAAGAGGAGGAGGAGGAGGAGGAGGAGGAGGAGGACCTCGGGAGGAGGACTTTAGGAAGAGGAAGGTCCTGGGAGGACTGTTGCAATAGGCCACACTACCTATTACTCAAAGACAGTTCTCTGGCCGCACTACCTACGCGGACCACACTACCTATGCGGAACCACTCTACCCACGCGGACCACTCTACCTACGCGGACCACTCTACCCACGTGGACCACACTACCTACGCGGAGCACTCTACCTACGCGGACCACACTACCTACGCGGACCACACGACCTACGCGGAACCACTCTACCCACGCGGACCAAACTACCTA
>NC_092226.1:68155290-68175290 GCF_036320965.1 Panulirus ornatus | reverse complement strand
CCCTTGTAAGTAGCCTCGGGAGGCCAAGTGGAGCCCAGCAAAGCCACTGATGGATAAGAGACACAAACCTGAGCCCCGAAGGAGGGTGACTCAACCAGACGACCAACAGGAGAGGGAATGGACTTTCGATCTGGAGCAAGAGAGGGCAATACTATCAAGGTAGCTACGGTCGAAGTCTCAACAAGAAGAGGTTGAGGTGTGGGACTGACAGAACTCTGCTAAAGGAGAGGGACTCAAGACATACTGGGACTTTAGGAGACGAGAGCCAAGCATGAAGGAGGAAGAACACTCTGTATTGAAGATCATAAACTCGTACACAAGACAACGATCCTCTTCATCATTGGGTTGGATTCTTCTTGACACCACAAACAGCTGGAAGAACTGATCGTGTAGACTACAGGTGGGGGATTTAATATTGAACACATAAATAGATTTTAGGACCTATAAAAACTGGATCTCACACAAGAAAGACTTCTTCCAAACTGACACACACGAGTTTTATTAAAAATCTGCAGGAAAGATAAAAAAAAAAATGTCATATAGAGAGATTATATTGATATCAAGATCCTGGAATCGCCATATTGAACGAGAGAGAGAGAGAGAGAGAGAGAGAGAGAGAGAGAGAGAGAGAGAGAGAGAGAGAGAGAGAGAGAGAGACTGGAGCATTCAATATCAAATACAAAAATGGCTGAAGGCAACAAGTTATTGATTTCTGTGTGTATCTTCAGCTCCTCGTCAGTAATGTATACCTTCCACAAGTGCATGAGGAGCCACAAGAGGTCTTGGCGTAGGTGGAACTGTGGAGGACAGTGGTAAACTGACGAGTCACTGACAGATCAATTTATGCCGAATCATTTTACTTACGAGATCTTAGCTCTAACACCCTCAGTGTTATGGGTCTCAGCCCACAGAATGATGTTGGCTGAACTATCAAAGTTCATTAAAATAAAAATTAGAAGTAAAGCTGGCCAAAAAAAAAAAAAAAAGAGAGACATACAAGATAAATTGAAAAATGAAGAATATACGTGAAGACTGAAGATCAAAATAAACGTTAAGTTACTTTATAGAAACGGAAACTGATTAGAAAGCTAATGAAGAAGAATGGAATTACTCAGAAGGAAGTGTATACAAAGCAGCTGAAGACGACGAAGTCAAAGTAAAACAAGGAATTGGAAATATATGAATCACAGCATGGTGGAATGAAGACGTAGAGAAGCAGTGGAAAATGAAAATGCGAGCATTAAAAAAAAAAAAACGGCTGAAGATCTAAGAACTACAGGATCTCGAAGCTGAATTGATTTATAGAATGCCTAGAGAAGAAGTGTTGGGAAGCTATTGGAGAAAATTCTGCAGAATAATCTGACTGGGTCTAGGATGCTGCTTTAGAATATATATCAAAGATTCACAGAGAAGGAACAACGGGTTCAGAATACGTTACTGAGGAATCGAACTCGAGAGAATCTGTCATTAGAACCAGAAAACGCAATCTTGTCGATGGAAAGAATAGTTTCAGGATCTTAGATAAATCTAAGAGAAAACGAAGGTAACGGTGAACGGGTAGACGAAAGAGAGGAAATGAAATGACACTACCTGTGTTCTGTAGCGAAGAGGTAGGTGCATAGAGCTCCAAAGAGATAGGAAATGGAACAAGCACCAATTAATGACGAAATACGAATAGAGATCACTAAGAAAGCTAATCCACATGGATTACAATGTGCTTGAATACATAGTCAACACTGTGTGGAAATAGGAAGAGACACCATCGAACTGGACAAGAGGGGTTAGTTGTCCAATCCATACGAAAGGAGAGGAAAAAAAAGACATCAACCGTAGATATTATAAAGGAATTACATTATCATCCCACATGAGACAGATTTACCACAGGTTGACAGAACACAATCAATAACACACGTAGAAGATTAAGTTAAGGAACTGGCAACATGGTTTGTGACCCACCAGAAGAACTAGTGATGCATTCTTATTACCCTTAAGATCATATTAGAAAAAAAAGGAAACTGAAAGAAGTGTCTGAGTTTCATACAAAATGTCCATCTTCAAAAGGTGAATAATTTGAAATAATTGGGAATAAACAGGAGAATTATTCCACGTAATGCAAACTTTACCCTACTGTAATCTATACTGAAAGTCAATAATTGTATCTCTGAGACACAAGACATTACTGTACTCCACCATTCTAAGCTTAACACACAGTAATATGTGAATCAGACAGCCAAAATGCATCCGCAGGTCCAGGCTGTCTCATCGAATAAGTTAGAGGGAATGGACAAGAGGAGAAACACTTCGATCAACGGTGGATCGAAGTGATACATCTGTACCAGGAGTAAATGAAAGAGCAAGCTAAGGTGGTATGGCCACGTACGACAGAATGGACAAACAAGAGATGTGCCCAAGAAGTATATGGGCATGACTCCTCCTGAAGGAGGAAATCCAGCGGGATGCCCTAAGATGAGACAGAGACAGACGTGAGGACACCATGAGCTCGCCTGGAACCTGAGGGAGGACTGGGAGACACTGGAGGAGACAGTACAAGTGAGGGCGATTATAGGAGGGGCACGAGAACCAAGCCTGAGATCTGGCGGGGAAGATGGTTGCCGTCTCAGTAGAACTTCGAAGCCACACTGTTGTGTGGGGAGGGTGTGGGTGAGGTCTTCTTCCCAACCCAAGACTTCGAGAGTCTCTCTAGAAGTATGGTAGTATTACTCTCTACTGAGGTTTCGTAGTCCTGTGTATCATCCATCTTTTGGAGTTTATAGTCATGTCTCACGAGGGTCTTGCAGGCAGGCCTTATATATTGTTATTATACGTCCTTCTTACAATTCTGGAAGTCTCACACACACACACACACAAACAGACGCGTGCGCGCACGCGTAGCTCATACTGTGTCTTCATAGTGGGTCGCAACTGTATAATAATCCTAATATTGCCAAACCTCTGTTCATCTTCTCGTCTCACTAGACACCCACCCACACACACAGAGGGTATGCTCGCCTTATCAACACACACACACACACACACACACACACACACACACACACGGGGGTTCTCTCTCTCTCTCTCTCTCTCTCTCTCTCTCTCTCTCTCTCTCTCTCTCTCTCTCTCTCTCTCTCTCCGCCCGCTCTTGCTCCAGCTCCTCCTCCTCCTCCTCCAACCCATTCTCGTGCACCGAAGGTGCGAAAAAGGCAACGAGAGCCATTGTCAAATGGTGTATATTTCCCAGGCACCTTTTTGCCTTAAAAGGTTACGGCGTCAGAACCGTCGCCTTATTACACCTGTGGTTATTGAGGGTTTCCACAAGTGAGGATGAGGCAGGCGGGGGGGGGTTAGTTAAGTGTGTGGTATATGAAGGTATATTACATCTGGTGACTTATGGCGACATGTCATTTCTTCGCCAGGCATTCAAGGAATCTTATTTTCAACCGGTTCTTCAAAGGTTATTTTCACCTCCCTTGTTCTCCTCTCAAGAATAATGTTATATATATATATATATATATATATATATATATATATATATATATATATATATAATATTTATATAATTATTAATACTGTTCGCCATTTCCCGCGTTAGCGAGGTAGCGTTGAGAACAGAGAACTGAGCCTTTGAGGGAATATTCTCACTTGGCCCCCTTCTCTGTTCCTTCTTTTAGAAAATTAAAAACGAGAGGGGAGGATTTCCAGCCACCCGCTCCATCCCCTTTTAGTCGCCTTCTACGACACGCAGGGAATACGTGGGAAGTATTCTTTCTCCCCTATCCCCAGGAATAATATATATATATATATATATATATATATATATATATATATATATATATATATATATATATATATATATAAAATCCAGATTCTTCATTATGTCTTTGGCTATGACGATATGAACTGTATCAAAGGCCCTCGTACCTTCGTGTTTCGTTTTCTCTTGAGGCTACAAACATATACCCGAATCTTGTGTTCTTTCGCGACTTATCTATCTATCTATCTAATCACACACACACACACACACACACACACACACACACACACCATCCTCGCCTTAAGGGACATTTCGTCCCCTGGGTTACAGGTCGGGAGTACGACACATGGAGACTAGGCCAGCCACCTCGCACAACCCACCTGCCAACCACTGTGGACATCCGTCTGTATGTACCACACTGGGGATTATACCCTTCACCTTCACCACTTGGGTTACGAGTGGATGTCAACATACCATACCCGCCCCCTTCCCATTCCCATTTTCTTTTTAACTCCCCCCCCCCCTTCCCATTTTCTTTTTATTGGCTCTGTTTTGGTTGCTGTATATTTGTTGCCTATGATTAAAGATAATTCGATAAATTACCTTTACAGTTAATTATCATTACCATTGTTATCATTATCATTATTATCATCATTATCATTATCACTATTACTATTATTATCATTATTATCATTATTATTATCATTATCATTAGTATATCATCATCATTTATCCCTGGGGATAGGGGAGAAAGAATAATTCCTACGTATTCCCTGCGTGTTGTAGAAGGCGACTAAAAGGGGAGGGAGCTGGGGGCTGGAAATCCCCCCCTCCCCACTCCCGTTTATAATTTTCCAAAAGAAGGAACAGAGAAGGGGGCAAGTGAGGATATAACCTCTAAGGCTCAATCCTCCGTTCTTAAACGCTACCTCGCTAACGCGGGATACGGCGAATATGAATGAAAAAAAATATTATTATTATTATCATTATCATTATTAATCATTATCATCATCATTATTACTATTGCTGTTATTACGATTATCATCATAATCATCGCTATTATCATCATTACATACCTATGGAACAAGCTAAGACAAGAGGGAGGAGCAGCTGGGTGGGTTATGAAACACA
This sequence comes from Panulirus ornatus, assembly GCF_036320965.1. Lineage (NCBI taxonomy): Eukaryota > Metazoa > Arthropoda > Malacostraca > Decapoda > Palinuridae > Panulirus > Panulirus ornatus. The sequence goes on along the minus strand of NC_092226.1, from coordinate 68,170,408 downwards.
CACACACACACCATCCCGGGGCTCGAGACCGGGCGCTTGGAGGCGGTGAGTAACATGGTAGTCTGTCTCACTTGTCGTGATTTGAGGAGTGAGTGACGATGTCTGGCGATGCCTGTGCCTGATGTGTGGGGGGGGGCCGGTCCTTCCTGGAAACACGGTGTCACCAAGATGAAGAGGAGGAGGAGGAGGAGGAGGAGGAGGAGGAGGAAAAGGGGGAGGAGGAGGAAAGGAAGAAGGGGAGGAGGAGGAGGAGGAGGAAAAGAAGAAGAGAGGAGGAAGATGAAAAAGAAGAGAGGTGAAGAGGAAGGAGAAGAAGAAAAGGGAGAAGAAGAAGAGGAAGAAGAAGGAGAAGAAGAAGAGAGGAGGAGAAGAACGAGAGAGAAGAAGAAATAGAAGAAGAATAAGAAGAAGAGATGAAAGAGAATAAATGAAAATAAAGAAACAAAAGAGAACAAAAGTAAAGAAAGACGAAGAAGAAGAAGAAGAAGAAGAAGAAGAAGAAGAAGAAGAAGAAGAAGATGAAGAAGAAGAGACAGAAGAAGAAGAAGAAGAAGAAGAAGAAGAAGAAGAAGAAGAAGAAGACGAGGAAGAAGCGGACACCAATAAGTCGACACAAGAACCTATACTCCTACACAGACTTGAAGAAAAAAATTAAGAAAAATATACAATAAAAGGAAGCGATTATAGCCACCGCTTGCGTAGCCAGATCTGATGACTGTGAACTACCCTAGATCCTCAACCACCAACTAACCGATTCGATCTTAAATAAGAGATTGAGAGAGGATTGGGAACTACAGCATAACGACTGACGGCTTCGTTAAGGCTTTTGGCGTTCCCTTCCGTCCCTTGTCTGTCTGTCCGTCTGTCTGTCTATTCGTCCGTCCACAATTCAGCCTCGTCAGGATCAACTGCAAAATGCCACTGTCCAATTTCGTCACCCTCTGGCCAGGGGAGGCCTCCAGAGGCGGAAGTGAGAACGAACCTGATTCTTCTTCTTCTTCTTCCTCTTCTTCTTCTTCTTCTTCTTCTTCTTCTTCTTCTTCTTCTTCTTCTTCTTCCTCCTCCTCCTCCTCTTCTTCTTCTTCTTCCTCTTTTTCTTCTTCTTCTTCTTCCTCTTCTTCTTCCTCTTCTTCTTCTTTTCCTTCTTCTTCTTCCTCTTCTTCTTCTTCTTCTTCTTCTTCTTCTTCTTCTTCTTCTTCTTCTTCTTCTTCTTCTTCTTCTTCTTCTTCTTCTTCTTCTTCTTCTTCTTCTTCTTCTTTCTCTTCTTCTTCTTCTTCTTCTTCTTCTTCTTCTTCTTCTTCTTCTTCTTCCTCTTCTTTCTCTTCTTCTTCTTCCTCTTCTTCTTCTTCTTCTTCTTCTTCTTCTTCTTCTTCTTATTATTATTATTATTATTATTATTATTATTATTATTTTCATTATCATTATCATGGGAAAGGGGGTGGGGGGGAGGGGTGTCAAGATCAAAATAATCATGACACATGATTCAAGAAGAGCAAGTATTCATCTATAATAACAAAGGGGGTGGGACTTACATGGGGATGGTTACCGTATAGCTGGGGGCTTCTGGTTTGACAGACAATGTCAGTCTTTGACCACAAGGGATGTGGCACAGAGGATGGGCACGACAAAGACGAGGCTGAATTTTTGAAACACTCTCTCTCTCTCTCTCTCTCTCTCTCTCTCTCTCTCTCTCTCTCTCTCTCTCTCTCATTCACTCAACACTCTCCCTCTCTCATTCACTCAACACTCTTCCTCTCTTTCCTCGATTCTAGTGTGGGTCATGAAGAAGAATCCCCTTGACCATAGCAAAACGTAGATCGTGAGCTGAATTTCCAAACGCCATTCTATGAGTGCCAGACACGTGTGGCACTCATAATGACATCAGCATGAGTGCCAGACACGTGTGGCACTCATAATGACATCAGCATGAGTGCCATACACGTGTGGCACTCATAATGACATCAGCATGGGTGCCAGACACGTGTGGCACTCATAATGACATCAGCATGAGTGCCAGACACGTGTGGCACTCATAATGACATCAGCATGAGTGCCAGACACGTGTGACACTCACAATGACATAAACCTAAATGCAAGACTCATGTGAGACTCATAAAATCATCACTATAAGTACCAGACTCATGTGAGACTCACATAACATCAATATGAGTACCAGATAGATACGAGACACTCACAATAACATCAATATGAGTACCAGATAGATACGAGACACTCATAATAACATCAATATGAGCACCAGATAGATACGAGACACTCACAATAACATCAATATGAGTACCAGATAGATACGAGACACTCATAATAACATCAATATGAGCACCAGATAGATACGAGAGACTCATAATGACATCAATATGAGTACCAGATAGATACGAGAGACTCATAATAACATCAATATGAGTACCAGATAGATACGAGAGACTCATAATGACATCAATATGAGTACCAGATAGATACGAGAGACTCATAATAACATCAATATGAGCACCAGATAGATACGAGAGACTCATAATGACATCAATATGAGCACCAGATAGATACGAGACATAATGACATCAATATAAGTACCAGATAGATACGAGAGACTCATAATGACATCAATATGAGCACCAGATAGATACGAGACATAATGACATCAATATGAGCACCAGATAGATACGAGAGACTCATAATGACATCAATATGAGTACCAGATAGATACGAGACATAATGACATCAATATGAGTACCAGATAGATACGAGACATAATGACATCAATATGAGTACCAGATAGATACGAGACATAATGACATCAATATGAGTACCAGATAGATACGAGACATAATGACATCAATATGAGTACCAGATAGATACGAGACATAATGACATCAATATGAGTACCAGATAGATACGAGAGACTCATAATGACATCAATATGAGTACCAGATAGATACGAGACATAATGACATCAATATGAGTACCAGATAGGTACGAGAGACTCATAATGACATCAATATGAGTACCAGATAGATACGAGACATAATGACATCAATATGAGTACCAGATAGATACGAGAGACTCATAATGACGTCATCATCCTGAGTGCCAGACACATGTGAGACTGACAGAACGTGACGTCACCCAGGAAGCAAGGCTTGGCCTGTTCTGCCTCACTTCCGATGAGGTTGACATTCTCAACTCATTTCCTTCGTTGACGTAAAAACACACAGACACACACACACACACACACACACACACACACACACACACACACACACACATTCACACATTGTTACCTTCTCGTCGACGACAGGAAACTTTTGATTTGAGATAAAGTGAATAAAGACTTTCGGAAATTGTACGGAACTTTAGAATTGCCATTTTGTTATCATTTGCCTCCTCCCCCCCTCTTCTGCCGGGCCCTCTCTCTCTCTCTCTCTCTCTCTCTTGGGATATTTCCCTGTTTCTCAGTTTATGGGAATGTTTCGTCTGTGTCTCGTGTTTTCCGCCTGTTCTTCGTGTTTGGTTTAACGTGTGTGTGTGTGCGTGTGTGTGTGTGTGTGTGTGTGTGTGTGTGTGTGTGTGTGTGTGTGTGTGTGTGTGTGTGTGTGTGTGTGTGTGATCACCTCTTCGTACTGCAGGGGTAGGGGGGTGGGGGAAGCTGTACACTAGTGGGGGTCCACACATCTCTTGAAATATTCTCTGCTATAACGTCTTACACTTACGTTACGCTATCTTCATGACCCCCCTATGGGTCCTTAAGTCACTCTAGCTCCATTCATCCACACGACTCTTGTATGTTGTAAGTGTTTACTTTACTCTCCCACAACAAGTCTCTCGCTTAATTCCATGTTATGTCCGCTGTCTGTCCCGTCCCTATCTCTTTCCAGGAAGTGGTTATTCTGTTCGTCGTTAACCTTATTAAAAAAAAAAAAGGAAAACAACTTAAAAGGTTGTGACCAGGTCACCACCCCTCACTCGTCACCCTTTCCCCCCGATGGGTAAAATTAGGACCTCGAATCTTTCCCTGAAAAGTCAGCTCCCTAAATTCCGGTTCCAATCTTCGCTGCTGCCCTCCTTTGGACCTTCTCCATTATCTCTTTTGTGGCTTCTATGGCCGTGGTGACGAGACCCTACGAGACATGGCGAGTTCTGGCTTTATTCTTTTTATGTACGAGATGACCACCAGCTTGCTCTCCCGTGTGTTGGCGTAGCTACGCATTAGTGATCATCTCTTTATACTATAAGGGGAGGGAGTTCTCAAAGTCGCGGTGCCCCATCTCTCGAACCTCCCTACACAACATTTCAACATCCATAAGCCGTCCACATTCAGCATCGTCTATTATGTGTGTGTATGTGTATGAATGTATATGTACGAATGTGATACACTCAGTTAGGGTGGGTCTGCCTCGAGGATGTGCGTGTAAGAAGGAGAAAGTTGTGACTAAGTTTGAGCAAAATTAAGGGGAATGAGGCGCAGCTGAGGAACGAGACGGGATGGGTGTCGGTTTGAATGAGAAAGATCCTGGAGGAAGTGGAGTGGCTTTAGTTACCTGGGTGTGGACGTGGCACTGGCTGCATGGAGCGAGGGAGGGAGGGAGGGAAGGCGGGAGGAGTGGGTGGACTGAATCATAGCTTCGAGGGGAGGTGGCTATGCTCAATGCTGGCATTAAGGAGTGTGTGTGGACGGAGGAGGATGGTGTCTGTTAGTGCAAGGGTGAGCTTGTTTGAGGGTATGGTATGGTCCCGACGGAGACATATGGACGCGAGTTCACCGGGCCTGCCTTAGTCGCGAGAGAGAAGGTGTGTACGTGGTTGGAAATGAAATGGTAGATTGTGTGAGGAATGAAAGCGTCAGAGCGAAGTGTAGTGGGAGTAAGTGCAGTGAGATTGCGAGAGCTGACACCAGGGTATGACACTTATATACGATGAGTGAAGACAGATTAAGAGGCTCTTCGTGTCCAGGATGGTGGAAAGGGGTAAAGACCAGGAGGGAAATATAAAGATGGGAGTGAAGGAGGCTTTAGGGTATAGGTGCCTGAACATTCAGGAGGGTGAGAGGCCTGCTCGGGAAGGAATAATTTCGATCAGTGTACTATTGCTGGGAAGGGGGTGGGGGGGAGGAGGACGCATTATCGACGGGACTGAACCAAGTTATATAAATTTAAAGAAAAGCACAGAGGTAGTAGTAGATAGACTTTCCTCCACGGCACATCACTAATTGGAAATATTTGAAAATAAATAAATAAATAAATAAATAAATAAACGATGGAAGCTAAACTCAGCAAGTTCAGGATGTACAATGTATGTTCCTGGTTTCAGTGCATTGTATATGGCAACTGAATTAGAGTAAATGTGTGCAAACGAGGCAGTTGTCTAACTGCCTCTCTCTCTCTCTCTCTCTCTCTCTCTCTCTCTCTCTCTCTCTCTCTCTCTCTCTCTCGGCAAATTTCTTACCATATATCTTTCTTTTCAACTAACGGGTGAAACAATTCTTTCTTTACCTTTCTTGCTTCTGTGTCACTAACTCCGCTCCTGGATCCACAAAACTGTTGGCCGAGAAAGAGAACCACGGACAGATTATTGTGTGTAGCGCTCCATATACCCCGTCTCTCTCTCTTATCTGGCGTATCACTTGGCGCTACAGGCAAGAAATATATATATCTTTTTCTCATATGTTTCAGTCTTTTTCTTCTTCTTCTTCGTCTGTAGTGCCAAAGTGATCCAAGTCCTCTCTAATGTAGTCTTATTCGTGTATATCGTCCCATCTTGACGTAGTTCGTATCTACCTCATCTCCTTTTCCCTTCCTTTAGATCGTTTCTTCATTTTTTCCATTTCGTGTGTGATTCTCTTCTCACTGCTGTTTATTTCTTTATCCTTTCCTTCCCATTTTCGTTTCATTACGTGGTCCTTCGGTGGCTCTTCCTGTCCGTATCCCTTCTTCTTTGGATACTTCTATTTTCTTTCTTCGTCTTCGTCTTCTTCTTCTTCTTCTTCTTTGGCTATGTCTATCATCATGCCAGTCCCGTAACCATTCCTTCTCATCTTTTCCTCTTTCTTTATGTCAAACTTTCGTGTTCTATACCTCCAGCTGTTACCACCTTGGAAAGATTGTCCTGAACACTCGCCACACTCTGGCCAATTCACATAAGTACCATCCCTTCGTTGTCACTGCTCAATGTTGTGTCTTGTGTCTTTCGTCCCTGTTCTTCAACTTCTGTCGTGTTCTTCTGTACCGTTGTGAGAGAGTGTTTCCCTTTTATCTTGGACTCTCTGTTGTTCTATCTGCCGTTAAGCCTTTCTTACTGTTACTTTTCTTGTCTCTCCTGTGGTCTCTGCAGCTTTTGTTTACTCTTCTGTAGCTGTTAACCCCCCCTCCACCCTATCTCAGGTTATTAGCTTTGGTTAACTCCTATTCTGTGGCTCGCCATAGCGTTTAACCCTCCGTCTGTGGCCGTGGTCAACGTTATGATGTCTTCTGTGGCACGTCTCTTGTGTCAGACCCTTCAGACTAAAACGCATTTTATTTTCTCTAACTGATTCTGTGGCGACTACTTTCCTTCTTGCATCCATTCCTCCTGTTTCGTTCCTTTCCTATCGCTTCCCTCCGCTTAAGGATATTCTTACACTGTCCTTCCATTTTTAGCTCTTCCATCCGTCCTTTCTTCCTTCCTCCCTTCAGTAAACTACCCCCTTCTGTGGTTCCTCCGTCCTTAATACCACTATTTGTTTTTTCTGTGGGAATTTCCTACATCAGATCCTGACCAGCTGTGAATGCACCCGAGGATTCCTTTTCAACTGGTTTTACAACCTCTCTCTCTCTCTCTCTCTCTCTCTCTCTCTCTCTCTCTCTCTCTCTCTCTCTCTCTCTCTCTCTCTTCCAAGTCTGTCTTTTATGAGTACTGTTATTCTCCTCCATGCCCATTCCTCCTCCTCCTCCTCCTCCTTCTTCTCCTCTTCCTCTCTTCATGCCTGCAGTCCCTCCCCTTCTTCTTCTTCTTAACTCTGTCTATCTCTTCCTTTCCCTCCTGCGTCTGTTCCTGCCCTTCCCCCTTTGGCGACGACCCCTCCTCCTCCTCCTCCTCCTGACACCCCTCAAACACGCACATTCGAGGAATACTCCTCTTTGATGAATCCTTAATTTGGCACTTCCGGTCGTGTGGTTCGCCGGACAGTAAGGTCACCTTGTGGGGTGGGGCTGTGGGGGGCGAGCGCCCGCCCCGGAGCTGGGCCGGGCCAGGCCGGGCCGGGAACGCATCGCGGGGGGTGGAGGAGCAGGCAGGCAGGCAAGGGGGAGGAAGGAAGGGGGTGTAGGAGCTGGATGAGGGCGAGGGGGGCGCGGCGCGCAGGGTTCCTTCTGGTGGAACCTAAAAGGCTCGGGTCATAGGAATGGGCGAGACGACGGCAGTAGTGAGGGGCTGAGGACCATAACACGGGTCCTAGGAGGCAGGAATGGGGGAGGATAGGAATGGAGAGAGAGAGAGAGAGAGAGAGAGAGAGAGAGAGAGAGAGAGAGAGAGAGAGAGAGAGAGAGAGAGAGAGAGTTGGATGGGGAGAGGAGGTGCAGACTGTGCGAACTAGACATGGGGTGAAGAGAGGGAGATTTATTTAGGGGTGGGTGGGGTCAGATGGGAGGGGAAAAAACTTATCATGAAGACAAGGGGAGCTTAGGAGAGTAGGGAGGGAGAGGGAGAGAACGACTTGCGTCTTCCCTTTTCTAGGTTTCTTGTTGCGCAGACACTATTGATTGGGGTCCATATAGGTAACGTTTTATTATCCTATATCCAGTCCTGATGTCATTATCAAAACACATCTTTAGTGGAAGGGGGGAAGAAGAAGAAGAAGAAAAAAAAAATGGCACTGGTACATAATCAACATTCCTGTCAAAAAGTCGTCCATTATCAAAAGCTTCGCAAAACAGCAAGCCATCAGCTGTGTTCCTGGGAACGCCACTCTGTCAACACGCGACAGAGATCCGACCATTCATCGCACGTTCATTCACAAACCAGTCGAAGTACTTCGTCTAACAAATGCCTCCCTCATTCATGCTCTCAGGTACGAGAGGGCGTTAGCGTACGTCGGTTGCAGGAGTGAATGACGACGTGTGTGTGTGTGTGTGTGTGTGTGTGTGTGTGTGTGTGTGTGTGTGTGTGTGTAAAATGCTCTGCTTCGTAGATCCGACGCAGGACCTCCTTCGGGTTCACGAGGACGGTAGGTGGTGGTGAGTACGAAGGTATCGACTGGAGGACCTCGTCCAAAGGGCCCAGTATCGGAGGGGCGGCATCGGGTGAGTCAGAAGGGCGACTGGTGCGTGGAGAGCAGACCCAACTTGCGGGGCCCCAGACGACCTCAGGGCGTGACTCATGAAGCCAGGGAGGAGGAGGAGGAGGAGGAGGAGGAGGAGGAGGGAGAGAGAGGGAGGGAGAGAGAGAGAGGGAATGGTAAACGAAGCAAAAAAAGAAGGAACCAGGAATGTCACTAGGCACAGGATAAGAGGGAGGTGTTGGTTGCTCGAGTGACCTGACGACAAACAATGATCGAAGTCCTGGTGGTGACGAACACAGCCATCAGGGTTGATGGCACGGGTAGTGTGTTCCCTCCCCGGCCTATCACACGCCCCTTCATCCACCCTCTATAGCGACCCCTACAGGCGCCCCCTAACCATACATCTCCCTATACACACACCCTTGGCCCTCCATAAGTCTCTCTATACTACCCTGGCCCTACCATATATACATATACATATATATCCCTCCCCCCTATACCCGCTGGCCCATCCATACATCCCCGATATACCCCATGCAGACCCATTTCTGCAGACCCATTTCTGCCCAATCAAGAGGCCAACCTACTCACGCTCTGTTTATGACGACGTCCCCCTCCGGGAGCGGTCCTCTCCGCCGCTTCCCCTTGCCAACCCACCTGACCCGGATGTGCTGGAAGGAGTGAGTCACTCCCCCTCCTTCTCTACCCTCCCCACAACCAACCAACCTCCCTCCCCCGCTCCCCAATACATTCCTGGAACAGTCCTGGAAGACTTCCGATTCACTGATTATCCCCGAAAAATTTATTAGTTTGTTTCGTGAAGATATTTCTCCGGCGGAGGGAGAGGCTGGTTGATGGAAGGGAGGTGGGGGGGAAGAAGGACTCGGTGTCCCTCAACTAATGGACAGGTCAGAAAACCCGCTTCCTGCTGTGTTAAGACTTTGCCTAGGACATAGTTTGTTGCTACTGCTGCTGCTGCTGCGTGTGTGTGTGTGTGTGTGTGTGTGTGTGTGTGTGTGTGTGTGTGTTGTTTATATACATATACACTCACCGGTATGATTCAAGAACATTAGTCCTATAGATAGATACTTGTCTCTCAAACTGCTGTGACACACAACGCGTACCATATATGGCCACTAACGGGACACACACACACACACACACACACACACACACACACACACACAGCTGAGCCCTGTGATTACACATTTCCTCCAAGTTTTTCTGTGGCCTGGGTCGCACGGCAGACTTCTGGCGATCGCTTGGACCTACGTATTTCGCGTAGCACATAAGGAAATGAGGAGGAGGAGGAGGAGGAAAATGAGGGGGAGGAGGGAAAGGAGGAGGAGGGAAAGAAGAAGGAGGGAAAGGAGGAGGAGGAGGAGGAGGAGGAGGGTGAGGAGGAAGAAGAGGAGGACTTACACCATGTCCTCCAGACTAGCATGGTTCACCAGTCTTGGGGGAACATGGCCTAACGCCCGGTTGCGCCCGTTCAAAACCCACTTTTCCCAGCGTTACGTCAAAGAACGTAGGGAACATACGTAGCTCGTACTACCCCGTCGAGACGTAGGCTTGACTGCATCCCCCCCATGACGCATCCTCTTCCTGTAACCTGAGGATTCTTCATTTCACCCCTGAAGAAAATATCATGACATTTGAGAGACTAGTGACGCGCTGACCGATGCACGGGGTTCCCTGGAACGCCCGTTTTCAGTAAAATATTAACCCTGGAACGCCCGTTTTCAGTCAATCATACCCCCCTGGAACGCCCGTTTTCAGTCAATCATACCCCCCTGGAACGCCCGTTTTCAGTAAAATATTAACCCTGGAACGCCCGTTTTCAGTAAAATATTAACCCTGGAACGCCCGTTTTCAGTAAAATATTAACCCTGGAACGCCCGTTTTCAGTAATATATTAACCCTGGAACGCCCGTTTTCAGTAATATATCAACCCTGGAACGCCCGTTGTCAGTCAACCATACCCCTTGGAACCCGTTTTCAGTAAAATATTAACCCTGGAACGCCCGTTTTCAATCAGTCATACTCCCTGGAACGCCCGTTTTCAGTCAGTCATACTCCCTGGAACGCCCGTTTTCAGTCAGTTATACCCGCTGGAACATCCATTTTCAGTCAGTTAAAAATTCTGGAACGCCCGTTTTCAGTCAGTTCAAAACTCTGGAACGCCCGTTTTCAGTCACTTATAACCTCCAGCCCTCCCCTCCCCCTTTCCCCTGGAACGCCCGTTTTCAGCCAGGAATACATCCTGGAATCCCCGTTTTCCGTTGAATGTAAACCCTGGAACGACCTTTCTTAGCCAGATGTAAACCCGTTGAGATACACATGCATACATAACCCTGGAACGGCAGTTTTCAGCCAAGGGTTGAGAAGTCCCTTGAAAATATCCCCATCTTCTTGCCCTTATGGCGACCCACTGGCAAAGGTCGAGTTCTATTTTGAATTACGTTCGTCTCATCCTCATGATGAAGTCAAATGTAATCGGACCCGAAAACCATTAGTGATGATAATGGAAAAAAAAAAGGAAGAGTTTACAAGAATAACCGCAATTGTAGTCTACAGTAATAAAGTAAATCTACAAAGTAATAAAAAAATAATGCAAAGTAATAAAGTAACTCAACAAAGTAATCAAAAAATGCAAAGTAATAAAGTAACTCAAGAAAGCAGTCAAAAAATGCAAAGTAATAAAGTAACTTAACATAGTAAAAAATGCAAAGTAATAAAGTATCAAAAAATGCAAAGTAATAAAAATGCAAAGTAATAAAGTAACCCAACAAAGTAATAAAAAATGCAAAGTAATAAAGTAACTCAACAAAGTAAAAAAATGCAAAGTAATAAAGTAATTCAACAAAGTAATCAAAAAATGCAGAGTAATATAAAGTAACTCAACAAAGTAGTCAAAAACGCAAAGTAACCCAACAAAGTAATCAAAAAATGCAAAGTAATAAAGTAACTCCAAAAAGTAATCAAAAATGCAAAGTAGTAATGTAACTCAACAAAGTAGTGAAAAAACGCAAAGTAATAAAGTAATTCAACAAAGTAATCAAGATTTGCAAAGTGATAAAGTAACTCAACAAAGTAATCAAAATATGCAAAGTCATAAAGTAACTCAACAAAGTGAAAAAAAAAAAAAATTAAACCCCACCGTACGTCAAATAGCGTTCATACACATTTCGTTCGTCGTGGAAGGCGCAAGTGACCAGATCTGGATAATTGTATTCCATGATATCAGATACGTTTGAAGGAAGACCTACACAGAGAGAGAGAGAGAGAGAGAGAGAGAGAGAGAGAGAGAGAGAGAGAGAGAGAGAGAGAGAGGTAATGTGAGGGCGTGTACACACAGGGTGTAATGTGAAAACGTGTACAACACAGTCATGGAAAGTAATGAAGTCATGATTGGACAGATAGGGATACAGACGGCCAACACCTGGACTTGGATAGTGAAGCAGTTGTGTTCTTATGGACGACACTGAACACAACTACGTCTCAGAGAAACGAGTGACCTCCTCCTCCTCTACACCACACCTCCTTACACCCGAAATAATATTCTTAGTGCAATCAACCTAGACCGGAGGTTGTAGCGAAGCTTTGAAAATATCAAGGGGTCGAAAATTCAGCCAAGCTTTGAAATTACCAGGGTCGAAAATTCAACATCGAAGCTTTGAAATTACCAGGGTCGAAAATTCAACATCGAAGCTTTGAAATTACCAGGGTCGAAAATTCAACATCGAAGCTTTGAAATTACCAGGGTCGAAAATTCAACAGCGAAGCTTCGAAACGTATGAGATTCGGAATGAAGGTACTACGGTAATGCTATTAGCCCCCAGTCTTCGATTCGAAGCTCCGGATCCACGAAAGTGAGTCCATTTTTCAAAAGCTTTAATACCGACCCAGCGACATGGTTGACTAAAAAGTTTATAAAAGCGTAGCCTTATTGGTAATGGAGGTGCGTGTGAACTCCCGCGGGCCTACGCACCTAGTAACATACGCAGGAGACGCAGTTCTTCCTCAAACATGTGGAGACGGGGGAGTCGGGAGACAGGGAGAGTGGGGGGGAGAGGAGCGAGTCTCACTCAAGTCTGATCAATAACCAGCACGATGAAAAGTCGCAAGACTATTGATCTCACACTCCGTCTGGGGAAGCCTGATCCATGGGGCGTCATGGCAAGCAAAATCAGACCTGAAGAAAAAAATGTGATAAAACAAATACGACTCAAAACACCATCTTTAACCCTAAGGTGACGAACTGAGTGAATCGGTTTCAGGGTCTTTCGAATCCAAGATTGGTATTGTCGAAGCTTTTTGGATGGGTAAAACCCTAAGCTTTTCCTTCTTTTTTTATGGGACATTGATGCTTGTGATTGGAAATTCGATCTTGTGACTGGATACCCCAACTTCGCAGGCGTAGTCTGATGTGATTGTGAGGTGGCGGACCCACACGGTATATCAACGATTGTAGTTGTTGTTGTTCGTTGTTGTTGCTGATGGTGGTGGTAGTGGAGGGTTGTGGTGGTAGTGGAGGGTTGTGGTGGGAGTGGAGGGTTGTGGTGGGAGTGGAGGGTTGTGGTGGGAGTGGAGGGTTGTGGTGGTAGTGGAGGGTTGTGGTGGTAGTGGAGGGTTGTGGTGGGAGTGGATGGTTGTGGTGGTAGTGGAGGGTTGTGGTGGTAGTGGAGGGTTGTGGTGGGAGTGGAGGGTTGTGGTGGTAGTGGAGGGTTGTGGTGGTAGTGGAGGGTTGTGGTGGTAGTGGAGGGTTGTGGTGGGAGTGGAGGGTTGTGGTGGTAGTGGAGGGTTGTGGTGGTAGTGGAGGGTTGTGGTGGGAGTGGAGGGTTGTGGTGACGGTGGCAGTGGCTGATTGTGGTGGTGTTGTTAGTGACTGATCGTTTGGGAGATGGGGAAGGTAATGGTTGTTGTTATTGTTGTTATTATTGTTACTGTTCTTAGTGGATGATGGTCGTAACGATTGTAATCGGGTTGGTTGGTGAGAATGGTTGCGTTTATACTAGATCGTAGTGGTGGTAGTAGTAGTAGTAGTAGAAGTAGTAGTAGAAGTAGTAGTGGTAGTAGAAGTAGTAATAGCAATGGGTGCGTTTATACGAGATTGTAGAAGTAGTAGTAACAGTAGTAATAGTTATAGTAGTGGTAGTAATAGTAGTAGCAGTCATGGTAGTAGAAGTAGTTGTAGTGGTTGTTTCGTGGTTATGGTTCGCAGGTGGTGGTTAATAATGATAATGACGGAGGTGTTGATGACAATGTGTGTGTGTGTGTGTGTGTGTGTGTGTGTGTGTGTGTGTGTGTGTGTGTGTGTGTGTGTAAGCAGAACGTAAGGAGGAAGGAAAACGGGAGTCGTGCTGGACATGGCCGTGGTTGGCGGGGTTGTATCATGACGAAGATGATGACGACGATAAGGCCAATGATACACTTCGCTCCGCTTCCCTCATGCACCAACATTTCCTCATTACCCACACCGGCCGGGCTATCAAAACAGTTCCAGAGATCAATGTCCTCACTTCCAGAAAATCACTTTCCAGATACGGTCAAGCGTACGTCTCGCCTCCAGATCATAAAGTCCTGGAAGTCTCATTAACTGGCCTGTTACGTAATACAGCTGTACTCAAGAGATACAATGTCCCTGGATTACTCATCGCAAGAATGATGGTCGACACTTGAGTTATTTATCTCACGAGTAAATCTGCTGCTGGTGTCAAGTTTCATCGCTCTGATTGCCATCAAATTGCCCAACAAAAACACAGAGGATGAGAGGTATTACTTCCCTACAGGAGCTGTGGGTGTGGATGAGCCACAAAGGTCAGAAACGTGGACAGAAACCCCTCATGACATATTGTCTTTCGATGGCGTTCCTTCTTCACGTCTGAATCTTAGCAGCCCAGGAGGAGGACAAGCAACACTACTGTTCCTCTCAACACTTAGATATCAACACTTTATGCCCCCTTTTCCTCTTGTCTTTCGTCCACGGAGCCGTCAACCATTCCTTGAAGTCCTCTCCAACTATTTGTCACCCAAGGTAGATGTTTAAGTTTAGTCCCATACACTAGCTGTATGCCCCTCTTTCAGGCACATGATATGATGGCCAAGCCGCTTACTACTTCCATCAGGCCCGAGAGGAAGAGGTACTGTTTCCATTAGACGGTAGGCGGAAGCACGACTATTTGAAACGATGCCATTGATCCGTCCAGCAGAACTCTTGCCACACGGAGCACGTCATCAGCCATACTAGCCAGCCACGTCTCTGCTGCAGATTCAGTGGCACTCAGAGCAGATGGGGCGGCAAGGGCGAAGGGCCATATACGAACGCATGAGCATGTGGGGTCAAGAGGAGTGTCGAGTTCAGACAACTTGTAACAAGTCCTTTGCATGGAAAAGGGGGTTTAGGGTTGTGGCCTGGCAGCGGTGGTCCCCTCCATGATATGCTTTGTTCCAGCAGCCATGTTTCCCGAAGGATTGGTTCTTGAGTTATCCGTCCAGCTGTACCAAGAGCTGGGCTACTCTGAGTTCAATTGAAGTTCGAAACACTTTCCTTTCCAAAGGAGCTCTAATGAGCTTCTGGGAGAGAGGACTTCAGACGCTGGGTCACTGGAAAGTGTACCAGGTGATGAAGAAGTTGGAACTGTGACTCTGGAAGGGAGTGCGACTTCCTATAACCCCTCCCTTCCTCAAAGTCCGATCGAAAATATGTTGCTTTATTCTTTCTATTTAGGATGCGTCTCAGGCTCTTAGGTTCAGTGTCGTTAAAGGTGTATTTCAATGTATCATCTTGTTCCCTTAATATCTTATTGCACAGGGTCACGATGCATGGGTACGAAGGTGCCATTTCTAAGT
>NC_092226.1:68110290-68150290 GCF_036320965.1 Panulirus ornatus | reverse complement strand
GTGTGCGTGCGTGTGCTGATGATAATACACAATAATGATAATTATATCAATAACAGTTAATGTTTCGTCCTAAGAACTCGGTACATGACACCAATCGAGTTTAGATTCCGAGTAATAGAATCTCATTTTTTTTTCTGATTACATCTAATTGCTCGTCTCGCTTTAAGGAGGTAGCGTCAGGAACAAACGAATAATGGCCACGTTTGCACACACCCAGAATCCAGCAGCTAGATGTCCGTACACTGCAATGGTTTTGGGGTATGGAGAGGAGATGCAAGGAAAGACTTGACAGTGAGGATCAAAGTCCTAAGTGGAGGAAGAAAGGGGAAGGAGGAGAGCAAAGAGATAGAGCGGTGAAGTGAGGAAGTCTTTGGGGTATCGGGGCCTAACATTCAAGATGGGCGAGAGGCGTGCTTGGGAGAGCTGTTATGCTGCACTGCACTGAAACCAGAGCATCCCCCTATTCACACACCCAAGACCCACAGACATTTACGTGGTTGTCCCCTGACTGCTTCATATGTCCTGGTTCAGTCCAATGATCACACGTCGCGCCTTCTATACCATTTCGTTTGCAAGTGCTGCATCCCATGCACTCCTCACATCCTCCAGAAAGTTCGGACTCCGAATAGTCAAAGCAAATTTCTTTCTGTTCACTCTCTACCTTGTTGCTGTTTTCCTCCTCTCCTTCCTCCTACCACATCGAAGACAAAAACCGTCTTAGGTACTCCTCACTCATCCTCTCCATATGTCCAAACATTTCAGCATACCCTCTTCAGCCCTCTTATACATATTCTTCGTATCACTACATCTCTACCTTACCCCTGTCATTCCTTACTGGATCAACCCTCCCTACACCACATACTATCTGCAAGCGCCTCGCATCTTTACAACACCGTTGGGACCACTATACCATCAATCATACTCAAATTTTTGCCTTTACATACACTCGCCTCTTCACGTGTTCCTCAGTGTAACCTGGGCCTTCTTAATCCAATTGCCTATCCTGTGGCTTTCTGGAGCTCCTACGGTTCCATCCAAAAGGCATGTCCTCTCCCAGATATCTAAATCACTCTGCTGCCTCCAAGTTCTCTCCATTCAAAAGCACACTTCCGACAGCCTGTCCCACTCCCCTGCTATGTTCAATAACCTAACCTTGCTCGTACTTACAGTAACTCTCAACTTTCGCCTTCCACACACACTCTTCCGGACTCAGACTCCACAGCTTCTGAAGATTCATATGTTAGACTCAGCGAACAGCAACCGGCTCACCTGTTCGACCCCCTCGCTTCCCCCACCCCTCAGCAGACAGCAGACCTGCCCCTCCCTCTCAGACTCTCGTATTTACAATCTCCCTCACTACCGCATCCGCAAACAGATCAAACAGCCATGATGACATCACATACCCTTGACCCAAGCCGGATTTCAGCTGAGGGCCACAATACCCTCCTCCCTTCCAACTCTCTCTCTCTCTCTCTCTCTCTCTCTCTCTCTCTCTCTCTCTCTCTCTCTCTCTCTCTCTCTCACACACACACACACACACATACTATATTCTCTTCGTAGACTCTCACGGCTTCTGGTAACTTTCCTCTCCACGCCACTGGCTCACTACGCCTTCCACAAGGCATCTACATCAACCCTACCACAACGCTTCCCCCATCATTGAAATGTCTTCGTCTATAATCGATCCAGACCTTCTTTTTCTGGCATGGGTGCTGGTGGTGTCACTCCAGAATAACTCCCCTCCCCCCGCTCCTTTTCCAGGAGTTCCTGCAGCTCCAAGGCTACAACTCTTTCCAGTAGCGAGGGACAATGATGGACTCGTATTGCCATGAGGGAGTTTCCATGGCGGGACTGACTTGACTCACCCCCCCCATTCGTCAACAGACGGTGACACAGCCTCGATGCGGGGTGACTTTTCACTCGCGGCGTGACCACAGGATAGGTGGAGTCCGGTAACACCTTCTCTCTCTCTCTCTTCTCTCTCTCTCTCTCTCTCTCTCTCTCTCTCTCTCTCTCTCTCTCTCTCTCTATATATATATATATATATATATATATATATATATATATATATATATATATATATGAATGGAAGACACGCTTTTATAGTCTTCATGGGACAAGGATGAACACCTAGGCCAGTTTCAGCTCCCGTGATACAAAGGCCACACTCGCCCAACTCTGAGTTTCTCACATGGGAGACGCCCTCACAACCCATCCCTCACACGGGAGACGCCCTCACAACCCACCCCTCACACGGGAGACGCCCTCACAACCCACCCCTCACACGGGAGACGCCCTCACAACCCATCCCTCACACGGGAGACGCCCTCACAACCCATCCCTCACACGGGAGACGCCCTCACAACCCACCCCTCACAGGGGAGACGCACTCACAACCCACCCCTCACACGGGAGACGCCCTCACAACCCATCCCTCACACGGGAGACGCCCTCACAACCCACCCCTCACACGGGAGACGCCCTCACAACCCATCCCTCACACGGGAGACGCCCTCACAACCCACCCCTCACACGGGAGACGCCCTCACAACCCATCCCTCACACGGGAGACGCACTCACAACCCATTTAACACTTTTTCCTCCTCGTCATCTGTTCATTTTTGCAAAAAGCCACGCACGGACGAGCCTGTGGGACACCACACCCTAGACCAACCACTGTGGAAAGCCACGTTCGGCTACACTGGGCCTGCCTCTCGGTTTGGCTCCCGTGAAAATGACGTTTAACACAGGGGTAATGGCTTCAGATCCGCGTTTAAATGACGTCTGGCAAGAGAAAAAGGGCTTCAGATCCGCGTTTAAATGACGGCTGGCAAGAGAAAAAGGGCTTCAGATCCGCGTTTAAATGACGTTTGGCAAAGGGTAATAGCTTTAGATCTGCGTTCTAATGACGTTTGGCAAGAGATGATGGCTTCAGATCAGCGTTTAAATGGCGTTTGACAAAGGGTAATGGCTCCTGATTATGTTTAAATGGCGTTTGACGAAGGACAATGGTTTCAGATCTGCACCTAAATGGCGTCAAACACAGGGTAAAGGTTTCAGATTTTACGTTTAAATGACGTTTAACACTTTCTAACAGTTTCGTATCTACGTTTAAATGACGTTTAACACTTTATAATAGTTTCGTATCTACATTTAAATGACGTTTAACACTTTATAATAGTTTCGTATCTACGTTTAAATGACGTTTAACACTATAATAGTGTCATATCTACGTTTAAATGACGTATAACACTTTATGATAGTTTCGTATCTACGTTTAAATGACGTTCAACATAGGATTAGGGGGTTCCATATCCACGTTCAAATGACGTTTAACTGAGTGTGTATATACATTCATTTCTACCCTACGCTCAAATAACGTTTAATTTAGGACCATCAAGTCACATCTACGTTGAAATAACGAGTATAGCATCGGTCAGCGGATTTTTATATCAAACTTGAAATGATATACGGCATATAAGGAATGGTTACGTGGGTACGTTATAATACTACCAATAGAAAAACGAAAGAAACAGACTTCCTCATCTACCACATCTACTCCTTTCATCACGTCTACCCACACAGCCTATCACGACCTATCTACATATCCTATCTACTTACGCATCCTATCACTATCTACCTACCTAAACATCTTATGTACTTATCCTGTCTACTCTACATCCTATCTACCAACACATCCTATCCTTTCTACCTACACGTCCTATCATTATCTACCTTACATCCTGTCTTCCTACACATCCTGTCACTATCTACAGTACATCCTATCTACCTACGCGCATCCTGACCCATCTTCCTTACAACCTACCTACCATACACATCCTATCTACCATACACACATCCAACCATGCAGTATCATTCTTTCCCCCCTGATCATCCCCCACACAAACTCCCCCTTTTGGGCACACTGTAACATCTCCCATCACCACCTGAACGCAGCCTCCCTCTCTCCTCTCTCTCTCTCTCTCCTTCTCTCTCCACAACAGAGCAAAATCTCTCTCTCTCTCTCTCTCTCTCTCTCTCTCTCTCTCTCTCTCTCTCTCTCTCTCTCTCTCTCTCACTCACTCTCTATTTCTCTCTCTCTCACCGTCCCTGACCACCAACACCACCAACACCACCGTCGCCTTTCGGATGTGCTTCCGTTCGTACCTACGGCATTTCCCTCACTCCCGCAGACCTTTGTGCGCATTTCCCGGCTCCAGCACACACACACACACACACACCTGCTTGGCCCTGTCATTTGACCCGCATGACAATGATCTCGTTATCATAACAACGCTCGGACCACAGCCAGTATCGTCCTGTTATCACAGTAACAGCTCACTCACCTCGACAAATGTATTCTCCAGCTTTGAGAAAAGTTTCCGTCATGGTGAAAGTGTTCATATATAATCATCATCATTTAATTATCTTATTATTATACTTTTTTTCAACATAGGAGGCTCCAGGCAAAGGACTAGAGGATGTCCCCACCAAGGCCGGGTTTTAATTGAAATAGGAAGAGGTTCGTGAAATAGAAAATAGAAGAGACAGGGACAAGTATTGACGTTTGGAGGACGTGGAAATGTTTTTTTTTTTTTTTTTTTTCAACTGCCAGGTCATAGTTACTGGGAAAGACATGAGAAGGTAGAGAGTTCCAAAGCTTCGACGTGCAGGGAAAGAAACAGTTATCAAAACGGCCCACCCTTGAGATGCCAACGGCCACACAGTAATCATGGGACGTAGCAGTTTGGCGAGTATGGCGAGGTCTAGCTAGTGATGGGGGGGCACACAAGCAGCCAGCTCTCGGGAGGCAAAAACCAAAGCTTTGAAGTCAGTCTGGAAGAGCTGATACGTTGAACTGCTTTCGACCCAACTCTGTCCAGTAAGGATGCAGAGCTACGACCACCCTTCAAAGGGTCAATCCTTTGCACAACAGAAGCAACTGTTCGGAAGAAAATAGGTGTCGACACCAACACAGGACCTCGCAAAGCCTTTTAGCCAGAGAGACCAGAAAGACCTATCAGTGGATGAAGAGGAGAGGTTATCGTACTTCACTTGAATAAAGGAACGGGTGAAGAGGAGAGGTTATCGTACTTCACTTGAATACAGGAACGGT
The DNA here is from genome assembly GCF_036320965.1 of Panulirus ornatus. Classification (NCBI taxonomy): domain Eukaryota; kingdom Metazoa; phylum Arthropoda; class Malacostraca; order Decapoda; family Palinuridae; genus Panulirus; species Panulirus ornatus. The sequence goes on along the minus strand of NC_092226.1, from coordinate 68,145,174 downwards.
GTGCCTCGCAGATAACGTACTTGCAAGGATTACAAGATGGACTGTAATCGGGCGAAGGAGAAATTTCTTTCCAAGCCATTGTCTGAATGGCCTCAGAACAGGCACGAAGGAACCAAGGACTGGAAGAAGAGGTCTTCTGGGAGGAGGAAACAGGAGGAGGAGAAGGAGGAGGAGGAGGAGGAGGAGATAAGCGCTTCCATTCCCGCGTCTGGCGGAGAAGACACAAGCATCACCACATACGAGACAGCGATACATCCACGGAAGAAAGACAGACAAGAATTGTCGCAAGTTATTCCAGTCGGCTTGGTTAAGGTGCCAGTATCTGAAAGGTGGTCATGATCTCGTGGGAGGCATTGAAGATAATCGAAGAAAGTTACTAAATTTGTAGTGGGCGAAGCAATGGACAGACAGACCTTAAATATTTGGGTTTTCATATATGTATGTATACGACTTGGGTGTGCGTGTGTGTGTGTGTGTGTGTGTGTGTGTGTGTGTGTGTGTGTGTGTGTGTGTTAACCCCTTACACTAAAGACACTTCATAAGAATTCCTAAAATAAAAACCCACTTACGCGTGGGAAAAATTTCGAACCACAATCATAAGAAGCGAAAGATCCCTTACAATCTCTTTTTGTCTTTATTCAAGCCACAACATCCCACGTCCTTCCCCCTTTACTATATCTACGGTTCCTCCCCCTTGTGTGTGTGTGTCCCTTTCTCCACCAGCTGGGTCTTCCAGATAACCAGGATGAGTTATGCATTCCAGGAGCTCCCACACCACTCCAGGGAATTCCAGCTAGTGAGGTAAGGAGGCGGTGGGTCTTATAAGAGAGTGTGTGTAGTAACCTGGAATTCTGGAAACAACTTGAAGAACGAGGGAAAGTTTGGCCTACTTTACGCGGCTCGCGGAAGTCTTGTATGACCTTCTGTCCAGCGTTGGCCGCCACCACGGCGTATACCAGGTGATGTGTTCCAGGGCTGCTGCCTGCTGGATGACAGGGGGAGGAGGAGGGATCCATCCACTGCTGCGTAATCTTCTGTCCAGTGTTGGGTGCCATGGCGTACAACAGGTGATGTGATGTATCTACCGGTGCGTACTGGATGACAGGAGATCTATCCTCTACTGCGTATTACCACGGGGGAGATGACAGGTGATCTATCCTCTACTGCGTATTACTACAGGGGGATGACAGGTGATCTATCCTCTACTGCGTATTACCACAGGGGGATGACAGGAGATCCATCCTCTACTACGTATTACCACAGGGGAGGCGGGGGTAGGGGATGAAGGTGTGATCTACCCACGGGGGTCAGTGCGGGCCTCACGCAGGCGACCTTCCTGGAGCATCACATTTCCCAACATCTGATCAATAGCTCCACCTGCTCAGGCAACCAAGGTGCGGGAAGGAAGGAAGTCTAGGACGGGGCGAAGTGGGAGTGGGGTGTGGGTGTGGGTGGGTGGGTGTGGGTGGGTATGGGTGTGGGAGAGATCACTGGGACAGTGAAATGAAAGGGGGAGGAGGGAGGGGGTAGGAGTGAGAGGGCAGGAGGAGGAGGAGGGAGAGTGGTGGAAGGGTGGAGGTGAGGTTGGGGTGAGGGGGAAAGAGAGAGAAGAGAGAGTAAAGGGGTTTGAACTGGGGGAGGTGAGAAGGTGAGACATGCTGACTGGTGTACATGATACTGAGGAGGAGTATCTGGTATATATATCATACGCCAGCAAGAGAAACTATACACATTAGCATATACATCAGAAACAGAAAGTATACACTTTAGAATATACATCAGAAATAGAAAGTATACACACTAGAATATACACCAGAAAGTATACACACTAGAATATACACCAGAAACAGAAAGTATACACACTAGAATATGCACCAGAAACAAAAGGTATGCACACCAGAATATACATCAGAAACAGAAAGTATACACACTAGAATATACATCAGAAACAGAAAGTATACACACTGGAATATGCACCAGAAACAAAAGGTATGCACACCAGAATATACATCAGAAACAGAAAGTATACACACTAGAATATACACCAGAAACAGAAAGTATACACACTAGAATATACACCAGAAACAGAAAATATACACATTAGTAAATACATCAGAAACAAAATATACACTAGTATATATATCAGAAACAAAATATACACACTAGTATATACACCAGACACAGAAAGCATTTATACTAGCATATATACCAAAAACAGAGAGCATACATACTCAAATACACATCAGAAACAGTTCCCAAGAAGTGAGGGTGTAGTGCAACGCATGTGGGGTAGGATATCCTGTACTGTGGTGTAAACAAGATGGTACAATGTGAGCAACTGTAAACAAGATGGTACAATGTGAGCAACCAGGCTTCCCCTCTCCCATTCCACGCCCCATGCAGGGTAAGCATGGCAAAGGCCGCTCTGTACTCACAACACCTCGTAAGTACTGACTGTCTCGCATCTTTTCTACACCTGGCGCGGGTGTTGGCAAACGGTGGCAACTTGTCTTAGTCATACGATGTGACCACTGTAGGAAGAGTCAGTCAGTCGTCTGCCATCTCTCATCACAGTCTTGTCTGTATGGGAGATGACAGAGAGACAGACAGATAACATCTGTCTGCGTGTTGCGATTACGGGTTTTAATAACTTATGCTGTCTTCTGTTTCCTCTTTGGTTGTTTTCAGTTACCTTTGTCTGTAGCGGAGGATGTTGTGTTATATATATATATATATATATATATATATATATATATATATATATATATATATATATATATATATATATATATATATATATGCAACAATAATCCCACAGGAAAATGAAACACGATAAGTTCCCAAGTGCACTTTCGTGTAATGCTCACATCTTCAGGGGAGATACAAGAATGACATATAGAACAGTCAGTTGATACACAAGGGAGAGACGAAGTTGAGATGCCATCGGCAAACAAGCGTCACAGGAGGGTGGTGTTCGGGTTGATGTGTTCGAGTCTGGCATCATGCCTGTCCTAAATTTGACTATGTGGACAAGAAATTTATCCAGACCTTAACTAATATTAATGTCACAATTCTTTGTGTATTTACTAACAGAAGATTCAATGATATTTCTCTTGGTAAAGGAATTACAGTTAATAAGTGAACTGGCATTACTCCAGTCAATACAATGATTCATAATATTTAACATGATTAAACACAAAGATCCTTACCAGTCTGCCCAACATAAAACATATTACAATGTTTACAGGGTATTATGTAAACATACCCCGCAGAGTTTTCAGGTGCGTTCCAATTACTTCGCGACCAATACCCATGAAAGAGTTCCTTGTCTTACTTGGGACCTCTTTTTATAAACTTCTGCATCCCAAGGCTGCGTCACTACCAGCAGCAGGGATCCAAAGATCCAAAGCCTCGTCAAAACGTGAGTCTTCACCCAGTGTAACCTCGAGCAGGCGGGGGTCCAGCAACACAGAGAATTATGGACCGACACGAGTCATAACTACTTACAGATAATATCTCTCAGTCTGCTCTGTGTGTTTCGCCTCCGCCGTGAACAGTGGCGTGACTGTCCGCATTTCGGGAATATCAATCCTCCTCCTCCTCCCTCCCTCCCAACTCCTCCAAACAGTCCCTCTCCCCGCCCAACGTCGTGTGTGTGTGTGTGTGTGTCTCCCTCCTTCCTCCTACACCTGCACCCTTGACCACTCGACCAGCCAAAATAGATACACTGTCCCCGTCCCGTACGATTGGGGCCCTCAAACACTTACTACCATTTACTCACGGTCATGATCACCTGTTGGCAGGCGTAGAGGAATCCTGTTATCTCTCCCTCCCTCCCCCGTCGGACACAGCTCCCCAGACACCACCCCCCTCACAGCCTGGCCCTCCCGTCCCCCCTTCGGCCCTCCTCCCTCCCCCAAGCACACAACCACCCACGGGTCACGCACCTCCAGTTTTCTAGGGAAGCGCGCTAGTTTGGCGGCATCGTTTCGGGAAGGGGCGTTTCTAGGTTAGCTCGCCCACAGGCCCTTGCTGGGAAACGCTGGTAATGAAATAATATACGGCCACCTGTATTGACGGCACCACACAATTAACTAATGGAGGGGATGTAGCAGAGCCAAGCCAAAAGTGTCCCCTCCCCCGAGAAGAGAGTAGACTGGTGCAGAGTGTTGGGGAGGAGACTGGATGGGGTCTGGATGGGTGTAGGGGAGACTGGGTGGGGTCTGGCTGGGTGTAGGAGAGACTGGGTGGGGTCTGGATGGGTGTAGGGGAGACTGAGTGGGGTCTGGCTGGGTGTAGGTGAGACTGGCTGGGTGTAGGGAAGACTGGGTGGGGTCTGGCTGGGTGTAGGTGAGATTAGGTGGGGTCTGACTGGGTGTACGGGGGACTGGGTGGGGTCTTCCTGGGTGTAGGGGAGACTGGGTGGGGTCTGGCTGGGTGTAAGGGAGACTGGGTGGGGTTTAGCTGGATGTAGATGAGACTAGGTGGGGTCTGGCTGGGTGTAGGGGTGAGACCGAGAGGGTGTAGAGGACTCTCAGTGGGTGTAGAACAGACTGGGCGGGTGTGGGGGAGACTGGAAGGGTGTAGAGGACTCTTAGTGTGTGTACAGGAGACTGGGAGGGTAAAGGGGAGAATCAGAACTCTTTTCCCTACTTCCTGATCCCCCAATATGGCCTCTTCAGTGCTAAGTCTACTGGTGGCCTTCTCTCCTCCGGTACACGCCTCTGGTTCTCTTCGCTCAAGAGATCTTAGCAAGACGTCTGCCGCAGCCCTTGACAACTCCAGAGCATTGGACATGGTGTGGCAAACGTTTCAGCTTTTTTTTTAAACTCGCTCTTCCTTTGGTTTTTGTGCTTCTCTCTGTACCCTAATGCATCGTTTCCTCTCTGCCCGTCCCTGTGAAGAGGATGATGGAGGGGCTTCCACCTCCTATTAGCAGCGGTGTTCTTCAGGGTTCCGTCCCGTCACCTACTCTCTTTCCGCTCACTGTAAATGATCGCATCAATCCCGCTTCTAACGCTTTTTCTTTTTTTCCACTCTTGTGCAGATGATTCTACTTCACACACACTTCAGCTCACTTTCCCCTCTCGCCCTCCTTCCAATACTCAAGTCTCCTTCACGTACTGTACATATTCCATCTCTCTCAGTCCAAGACCTACGCCAGCAACTTGGAGGTGGGAGGAGGCAGACACCAGCTTAAACTGAGTTTATTAACCTTTTGCTTCCTTCGGTACAACTTCACACCACAATTCAAGTCTTGTTATAACATCAAGATGTTCGGGATGTCCCCATGTCCCCCACACACACACTGTCCCGGAAGCCTCATGTGATCGATATGGTAAGTCTGCTTCCCAAAAAGCTGCGAGTGTTGTATAGAAGCCGTCATTACTGTTCTAGTGAACAGTTATTTCATACGCACACGGGTTTTGCCCGTGTTGTGTCGGTCAATATAAATATAATATATATATATATATATATATATATATATATATATATATATATATATATATATATACTATATATAAGACTGGAGGGGTGCATAGGGGACTGGGTGGGTGTAGGGAAGATGAAAAAAAAACATGCATCTGTTTACACTCAAGTGTTTCCTCCTTAACTGCTGAGGACATCCTCAAGTGTCACACCTTGCTGAGGACATCCCTCAAGTGTCACACCCTGCTGAGGACACCCCTCAAGTGTCACACCCTGCTGAGGACACCCTCAAGTGTCACACCCTGCTGAGGACACCCTCAAGTGTCACACCCTGCTGAGGACACCCTCAAGTGTCACACCCTGCTGAGGACACCCTCAAGTGTCACACCCTGCTGAGGACACCCTCACAGGAATTTGCAACAAGACAATTGAACGTTTCCGGATGCCGACGGCGAGTAGGAAGAGGATGCATGTCCACTCAGTGTAGACGTGTCATCAACCATGCAACTCTCTAACCTTAAATAGGAAACTCTGATCATATCTACAACATGTGTCTCACACAAGCACAACCCAAATGGAAGAATATTCGACCACAGTTAAACTATGTGATCTAAGTGTGTATAACAGAGGACCTGATTCCATTTATCTAAATCCTATGACATCACTAGAGTTAAACTATGTGATCTAAGTGTGTATAATAGAGGACCTGATTCCATTTATCTAAATCCTATGACATCACTAGAGTTAAACTATGTGATCTAAGTGTGTATAACAGAGGACCTGATTCCATTTATCTGAATCCTATGCCATCACTGACTTTCAAACCATTTGTTCCTATATACACCATCGAGAACAGCGAATCCTTAACCTCTTATACAAATGACAAAAAAATGGTCAAATAAATGCTCCTCGAAAACCCGTTGCCGGAATTTATCTGGAATAGTTTTCGTGGGGTCTTCTACCCGAGATGGGCTTAGGGTTTTCTACCCTCAATGCCCGAAATGGGCTCAGGCTGCTGGGTTGGGGTCGTTGGTCGACCATGCTGTTGGAAGCCCCATCCTGGCTGGCCCACGCAGCCACCACATCCTGGCTGGTCTGGTACACTTCGTATAGGCTTGTTCATAATCTTCTTGAATTTCCCTATTGTGCATCCCTTTGTGTTTTCTTCTTGATGGTTGCACGCAATGTGCTGAATAGTCTTCGGCTCCCGGATGTTCAAGGTGTTCTATCGCGCCTTTTGAATTCTGAGGTAATGTTGTGGGAGCTGGGAATTATTTCTTGGCGTAAGTGTGAGGCCTATTACGTCCCCCTACTACGATCCAGAAGAGTACAGCCTCAGTGATATCATTCGTTCCCAGTATGACTGATCCTTTACCGCGTCAATAAAGGCCGTGAAAGGTAATCAAACAATCTAACTGAGAAGTTTCGCCCAACTTGTAGGCTGAGGACAGTATATACATCAGAATTCTATTCGTGAGAGTATTAGCACCTTGAAGAACGCCATCATTCGTTTTTCTTCCCTTATCTTGAAAGTCCGCAGGATCCATCTCACCAACTTTTGGGAAGGGGCACCTGTTGCTTCGTTTTGTTCACTTACTGCAGATTATGAGACATCATTACTCCGATATGTGACAATACCTGTTTACGTCCGAAATTCTTTACAGTTCATGATTTCTTCACTCTCCCCAGTCCGAAGAAGCTGAAGTTCATCCTCATTAAAAAGTATGTTGTCCTCGGCGGCCCAGAGGAAGACTCCCGTCCATTTCTGTTTTTTTGGCCTCACAGTCTCTTCTACCGACGAGACTTCCATACTTATTAGTCTTAGTGTCATTTTCGAATGAATGATATGAAACTGTGACTCGCACTCATGTCACTATCAGGCATAAGAACGAGGAAGAGGAAAGGAGAGGTGCTGGCAAAGTTCTTGGTGGGACAAGGAAATGACCTTTTTTTGACATTGGAGACACTGGAGATGGCTCGGTCTACATCAACAAGCTCTGATCTATTACTCAAAGAGAAAAATGATAGTGTGGAGCCATCTTCCAATTGCCTCGGGGCCACTCCCAAGTAAACGCGCTACACGGTCCTGGAACCTGTGGATTTAAGCCAACGCTCTCGAGTGGTAATTTAATTTCCCCTCCCCTCCCTCACGAGGAAGGGGCCCCCTAACCAACCTGGACCTCTCTTTTCCTAGACGGGTAATGACGGCTGGCCTGCCCGAAGCGACAGGGGTGTGGTCGCCGCTGCTACACCTGGGTGTCCCATCTGGTGTGTCCATGGCTCATGATAATGTGGCCCTGTGTGTGTGTGTGTGTGTGTGTGTGTGTGTGTGTGTGTACAGAACCAGGGTGTAAAGCTACAGCCACCCTCCGTCGCTCTGTCGAACGCAGCTTCGCCAAAACTCACCCTCGTCTACTTTGACCACAGCACACGATGGCCAGACGGAGGGCGGTGCGCTGGGGTGTCTGCGGGCAGCAGGAGGCGGGGTTGTGGGCGGAGGAGTGGGTGGTGGGCGGGATCACGGGAGCCAGGCGTCGCCAGGTAGCAGACTGGGGGGAGGAGGAGGAGCAGTAGGAGGAGGAGGAGGAGGAGGAGGAAGACTGTGGGAGGCGCGGCGAACGCGCCGATCTGCACGGGGGATCGCTCGGCAAGACTTCGATCTCGGCGGCGAAATCTTCCCGTGGATGATGAGGGGGAGCGAGAGAGGTGCGTCATCTGCACAGGCCATCGGAGGAGGGTAGGGGTGAGGGAGTAAATGATTATATATCATGGTATACGCTCGGTATAGGGGGGTATAATACTATACCTCGTGGGAGTATAGGGTGCGACTATGATCTTGCTACACCCTGTAGGAGTATAGGATGGGACGGTGATCTTGCTACACCCTGTAGGAGTACAGGGTGGGACTGTTGTGATCAGGTTTGGCGAGATTGGGAAGTTCGCTTGTCTCACACACACACACATAGTATGGGTTTAATGGGTGTTGGCTAAAACTGGTTTTATGACACGGTGTGGTAGGATAGGGGGATGAATGGAGACTGATTCTGCTGCGCCATGAAGCCAGGATGATCTGACCACACAGTGTAGGGTGTATATGTCTGGCCACACAGTGTAGGGTGTATATGCTTGGCCACACAGTGTAGGGTGTATATGTCTGGCCACACAGTGTAGGGTGTATATGTCTGGCCACACAGTGTAGGATGTATATGTCTGGCCACACAGTGTAGGGTGTATATGTCTGGCCACACAGTGTAGGGTGTATATGTCTGGCCACACAGTGTGGGTACATAAGGCAAGCAAGACTGACCAAATCATGGCAATACCATCCCAGGGTTATTGGGGAAGACAGGTAACACTCTTCTCTGAGCCGCGTGGCAGTACAGAATGGTTAATTCTACGAGTAAATCACCAATTAGGCAATTAGGATGATGGGGGTGTGAGGGGGAAAACACTATGATCTCTCCTACACTGCATGGGAGTGTAAGGTGAGGTTTTCCCCTCCTTTGTTAGGCTGTGTATACACAGACCACCTCTGACGTAGGAGTAATGCCCTCCCATGTATAGACACAGACCACCTCTGACGTAGGAGTAATGCCCTTCCATGTATATACACAGACCACCTCTGACGGGGGAATAATGCCCTCCCATGCATATACACAGACCACCTCTGACGTGGGGGTAATGCTCTCCCATGAATATACATAGACCACCTCTGACGTGAGGGTAATGCCCTCCCATGATGTATATCCACAGACCTCCGACAGCCATCTTCAATGTGATGCTCTGTTTGATGGCCTTTGATCCCCCTCTCCACATTCCCCCCCCCCCCCACCCCTACCACACACACACACACACACACAAACACACACACAACACATATCCACTTTGCTGGTCTTTTGTCGTATTGTCGTGCTGGATTACAAAGCAAGTCCTCTGATCTGTATTACCTACAAATAACCATGATTCAACTCCCAGCGCCCAACGCTGCGACGGTACGAGCCCTGAGGGACGACGGTGCGAGCCTTGTGGAACGACGGTACGAGCCCTGAGGGACGACGGTACGAGCCTTCTGGACGACGGTACGAGCCCTGAGGACGACGGTACGAGCCCTGAGGACGACGGTACGAGCCTTGAGGACGACGGTACGAGCCTTGAGGACGACGGTACGAGCCTTGTGGACGACGGTACGAGCCCTGAGGACGACGGTACGAGCCTTGAGGACGACAGTAGGGAAATTTCAGACGAACCGAATCGAATTGATTCAAGAAAGCTTCATTGAGAAGACTACCAAGGTAGGAAACTTCAGATGAACCGTCCGTATCATATGTTAACGCGCATATCCGCCATCATTGCCACGTTCCTCCATTTGGTTAAGACCGACTCGGGCGAAATATCGACCCAAGTCAAAGAAAACTTGATAGAATCAGAATTGATCAATAACGTTCATCAGCGTAACAAAATGCTTCGATCACTATTTTTGTTTAATTTACGTAAGTTTAATTATTCCATAGAAGAAACAAGTCTCTCTGTGTCTTACCCAGGACATCTCTAATTGACTCCAGCTGCCCAGGATTGCGCTACTTCCAGTAGCAGGGAAATGCATTCTCCTTTGGAGTGAGTATGTTCTGCGACGGAGACTGTGCGCTCAATGATACAGCCTCGCCAAAGGCGACTTTTTCACTCGGGATGTAACCTCAAGCAGGTGGAGCCCGGTAACACCAATTTGTCTTTATAGCAGTTCAATCGGCACAAACAAAAACAAACACACAAAAAATAAATGCCTTTATCAAGGCCATCTCGGAGATAAGGAGAAATAAGGAGTATGAGAGAGAGAGAAAAAAAAAGAAAATGAGGGAGATTAATTCATCTACTCTGGTGTACTGTAAACCTAACGAAGAAACACGGGAAAGTTAAAAAAAAAAAAATAAGGAAGGGAAGAATTCCTCCATTGCTTTGCCGTTCGCAAAAAAAAAAAGAGAAAAAAAGGTAGGCATCATAACGGTCAATCCGCGATATGCCTCATCGCCACACACACAAACTATGGGAAACAGCAGCGAACCCCTTGGGGGGTGTCTTGATCGGGCGAGGTCGGTCGTTGTGGCTAGGGACGCACGGAGACACCTCACGAGAGCCGCGGCCGATATGAGAGAGAGAGAGAGAGAGAGAGAGAGAGAGAGAGAGAGAGAGAGAGAGAGAGAGAGAGAGAGAGAATGGAATGGAATTGGAAACTGAACGGCCGAAGAGAGAGGTGTGTTAGCAGGGGAGTTTTACAGCAAGGCAAGAGGCGTCTGTGTGAACCCAAGGCTTGGGTGGTGATGAGAAGGGTAGAGGAGGGTGAGGGTTCACGCCACATGCGTGAGCTGGTCTCCGAAACTGGTTCGAATACGACCGAAGCCAGAGGCAGATCTCCAGACATGAGTGATCAAGGGGGTTCGAATCAAACTGTGTATGGAATTTCCCTCCTTTCATATAGGCCTCCCCTGAGCATGACAGGGTTGATGCCTTGGCCAAACATGCGCCTCGTAAAGAGGCTGTTGAGAACAACTCTGGGTTGTGAGTCACAAGCCTCAAAACCGTAACTGGGAAGGAACTAACAAACCTTTTTGAAGCAAATGGACGAACGAGTTCAGTCACGTACGCCCAAGTAGACACGTTTTCCATGACGGTGAAATGTGTGTGATGTCAAACAATGTATGTGGAGAAAGTAATAAGATCAGCAGATTACAAGATATGAATTACGAGCCAAAAGTCGAGCTAAAGGAACTATTGGCGCTTTGGCCTAACTGGAGATGCCAACCATGTGAGGTGCAAAGTTGATGGCCAGAGATCTGGACACAAATGAGAACACTTTCTCGTAGACTGGGGATAGAATGTGCCTTTTAGGGATAGGCTAAAGAGACTGTGGAATAGGATTAAACAAACCTTGCTAGAAATGTCACAACACCTTATTTACTAATAACATGATACATATAAACAATTCTAGGACGGTATTCACCTTCTGCAGCGAGTCGGTAAAACTTACGCTATGAGAGACTGTTAGCTTAAGTAATGAAATTATTTCTTTTAACAATTTCTTGTCATAAGCAACTTTCACTGGGCTCTGAGTAAGACCCCTTTGCGACCCCTTTTGCGCTACCGCTCACAGGACGAACATGGGATGCACAATGACTTTACCCCTTATTGCGGGTAGATTAAAACTATTGTCATGAACCCAGAACAAATAAAAACCATAGTCCTATTTCAGTAAAAAAAAAAAAAATAAAGGTCTGAAGTTAAAACAAATAAAACCATTTTTTTTCTTTTTAGATTTTGAGCATAGAAACAAATAATGCCAATTTTTTGTCTCTAGTGTATGAGCTATATAAACTGACAGACGTGTATATACATACAGACGTGTGTCTCATCCAGTCACCCAAATTTTTCATTGTTAAATATCAATAAATGCAGAAAAAAAAAAAAATGATCTAGACTTCCATAAAGGATTCCATAAAACATCATCCAGGAGACTTACTTTATGAATCCATACCATAAGGACCATACCTAGGAGACTTACTTTATGATTCAATACCATAAGAACCCAGGTATGCACCTCACCGACAGAATGCAACGCGTGTCATTACAAGGCTAATCCTCAGTAATACTGGAACAAGGCTTCATAGTTAAGAACACCGACCACAACATGCCGGAAAGGATTCTGATCCCCCTTTTAACGCCTTAGTAAGATCACACGCTGTATATGCAGTCCAATTGTGATCCCTAGGTTACATGGAAAGATCTGGAAGAACTGGAATAAGTACAAAGAAGGGTGTCTCAACTGATTCTATCACTGAGACACCTGGTGTTTGACGAGAGGCTACCAAAATGTTTTCTTTAAGAAGCGTAGACTTCGCGGCGACCTACACAAAAATTGTTCTAAATTCTGAGTCAATTTCCATAGCGTAAAGCACGAAAATCCTTTACAAATATCAGAAAACAGAGACACTGGGACAACTGCAGTAAAACGTAAAGTTTACAAAAAAAAAATATATATATATATGGAAGACCGACATTGGACAAAATATATGTAAGACCGACATTGGACAAAATATATGTAAGACCGACATTGGACAAAGGTGTCTAGGCAAATAGGTGCACTGAACACTGGAACCAGTTGCCATCAGACGGTGCTTATGTGAAAACTAAGAAAAACTTTAAGAAAAAAAAAAAGAGGCGAGATCAATTCATCCTTGATTTACATATGTCCCGAATGAACAACACGGTCAAACACACGTATACATTAACTCAATCTAGTCCCTATGAAAATGCTGTGGTGAAACAGACGGGATAATGTGTCCATATATCACAAAGGGATTATTATTTTTCCCTTTCGTTCAAACCTATCATGGTTCATGCAGGTTTAATTCACTAGTGTATTTTTCTTCTATATTCTCTTGGATGATACTGATGGAGGGAGCGGAGGGTGATGAAAGAGCCATAGTGTCTATATATATATATCAACAGATAACCTAGAGATGGACGAAAGCGTCATCAGTGATCCGTCTTTCCCACCTACGCCTTCTAGCAGAAGCAGCTCACGAGAGCCGCCTGCGTATCGTGCCAAGCGTACGGGACAGGACCGCCTGGATCGACGATACGCCAGGCGACAGAATGCGAAGGACTTGCTGTCCCTCTCCTCCCGGGCGATGAACACGACGTACGCACACATCCGTAAAACGCAAGGCACCCGGTATAATGAACCAGCCCGAGGATGCGTACTGGTGGGACCTGAGGTTGCAAAACTAACTAACTAAACCCACACACACACACACACACACACACACACACACACACACACCACACCCACATAGGACCATAGATGCTTCATGACTTACTGACACGTCCTTGGCCCGTAGACACACACACACACATGGGAAGGGGGATTCCATGACTACATGTAGGGAGGTAGAGACGTGGAAGCGGCGCGTATGATGGTGGTAAAGACAAAGATTCTCTCTCTCTCTCTCTCTCTCTCTCTCTCTCTCTCTCTCTCTCTCTCTCTCTCTCTCTCTCACGAATTTCGTCTCCTTCGTCACCAGCCCCCCTAGGGCAGGTGTATATCGTAAGACTTTATATGAACTTTATAGTTTAAAATCAGTGACAGTATCCCCAAAACATGATATTCTTTTTTTTTTTTTCTTATTATTAACCTTCTGGAAACACCACCATCATCTCAAGCGATTCTCTTCCTGCGTTCGACATTTTTTTTTTTCTTTCATCTTTCATCTCTTGCACAGGTTGAAGACTCCGCCTCGGAACTCGAATCATTAAGCTCACGTCTTGAACTGTTATTATCATCATCTCAAGCGTTACACTCCGCTCCCGTTATCTCCCCTTGTTACCACCAGCCACTCTTCATTACGACGCTGTGGAGCAATATTCTGCACGTGGGGGGACGACCAATCAGCCATCGTAAAATCCCGGTAGAGTGATAAATACCCAGGTCTCCTGACTTAGGCTTATAGAAATTCCACTAGCACAATTCCTCCTCCTCCTCCTCCCAGTATGTGTGTGTGTGTGTGTGTGTGTGTGTGTGTGTGTGTGTGTGTGTGTGTGTAGTAACCAGTTCTCAAGCTCCAGTCATTGCCTCCCTTCGTAAAAAGGAGGATTCGGATGGAAGAAAATGGAAGAGAAGAGAAAACAGATGAGAGAGAGAGAGAGAGAGAGAGAGAGAGAGAGAGAGAGAGAGAGAGAGAGAGAGAGAGAGACTCAATGTCTCCTGCCCTATGGTGGCCCGCTCGTCCGGACGCCTTCAAGTCTCCAATGCCGAAGGTTCTTCTCCTGAAGAAGTCCCTACCTACCTCCCACCTCACCCTTAGCGACTGAGAACTCCCAGCCATCCGCTGACGATGAGCTGTGACGGAGGCGCTGAGACGAGCGAAGGAAGGAAAAGAGGAAGATGATGATGAGGAAGAAGAAGAGGAGGAGGAGGAGGAGGAGGAGGAGGAGGAGGTGTTTTCTTGGAAGACGCTTTCATAGGTCGTCACCCCTACCACCACCACCACAATGACCAACACCTCTCTTAGCGTACTGACGCCGACAGCACGCCGCCACCATACCACTCCCCCTCACACACACACACACACACACACACACACACACACACACACACACACACACACACACCTCATGGTCTCCCGTCGCCCGTTTTCTTTTTTTTCTCTCTCTCTCTCTCCTAGGCTCATTTATTGATTAACTTTCCGTTCTGGGAAGTGGCGTCGTTAAAGAATGGCCTGTGTCAGCAGACCCACTGTGCTTAAAATGGGACTGGAATGCGGGGTATGCCAATTATGTGGTTCTGTTCCGCACAGGGGTCGAGTATATATATATATATATATATATATATATATATATATATATATATATATATATATGTATTACCGGACTGCGCCTGCTTTAAAGTTTTATGGCGAGGGTAAAGTCACCCTCTGCATCAACAGACGCAAAAGAGACGACAAGTCCCGTCGCATACCTCGCTTCAGATGAGTCCACCCCACCCTCCCTGCTACTGAACGTAGCGCAGCCTCGTAGCTGCAGGAGCTCCGAGCTCCCCCTGGGGGAAAATGATCTTGGAGTAAGACCAGGAATATATTACTCCGTAAAGGTAATCTTCATGCAACTATTCCCTCGCTTGGCTTATCAGAGATCCGAATTAATCATTTGGATTAATCATTTGGAGATGGTCCCCCCTCCTCGCTCGCTCCTACTGTCTTAAGTGAGTGTAACATTAATTCTTCATTCATTGCATTTCCAGACGTTCACATTCATGAGCCAGCCTCTATCGTAATTCCCCTCTTAGAGTGCGCGTGTCCTTTGGAACGGCGTTCCAAGCGTACTTTATCGGCGTCATCGGGCGTCCGACGATCGGTA
This sequence comes from Panulirus ornatus, assembly GCF_036320965.1. Lineage (NCBI taxonomy): Eukaryota > Metazoa > Arthropoda > Malacostraca > Decapoda > Palinuridae > Panulirus > Panulirus ornatus. The sequence goes on along the minus strand of NC_092226.1, from coordinate 68,129,838 downwards.
TCGGTAACAGCAATCGGTGTCCGGATAGAAATCGACGTTCTCTCAGAATTTCCATCCGAGTTTTTTTTTTTTTTTTTTGAGAGGACGTCCGTGGGTATATCTGACTGAGCTCTCAAATTGGGTCATGACAACCATGGGTTTCGCACTTTACGATGGTGAGGAGGAGGAGGAGGAGGAGGAGGAGGAGGAGGAGGAGGAGGAAGAGGTGGAGGAGGAGGAGGAGGAGGAGGAGGAGGAGGAGGAGGAGGAGGAGGAGGAGGAGGAGGAGGAGGAGGAGGAAGAGGAGGAGGAGGAGGAGGAGGAGCAGGGTGTTCGAACTGCAGGGGAACCCAAAGAGGGTGATTGGTAATACTTCAATTGGGCGGCGGGCGGCCTGGCTCTCTCTCTCTCTCTCTCTCTCTCTCTCTCTCTCTCTCTCTCTCTCTCTCTCTCTCTCTTTTCCTTGAGAGAGAAGTGGCACAGTACGACAGGAGTCGTTGGCGCGAGCCTTATTTCGATACCGCCTTTGTTCGACAGCTGGCACGATCATTCCTCTGCCACTGCTGTAGCGGCGCCTGCGTGATCTCTCGATGCAATCCTTTGCTATAACCTTGACAACGTCTTTTCCTTACCCTTGATTCGGCCCTTGTAAATGGCGCACTACGATATTTCTTATATATATAATAAGTTTATGATACGCTCGTTGTCTGTCTTGGCCAGTCATTTGTTTACCAAATGGCGTCTTATTTTTGACACATGGAATCATCTGCATTTTCCGACACTGTTTTGTTTATCACTTTTGTTTATCAGTTTGTCAGACGTTGTTGATAACATTTCACCGACGCCCTCCGGTGCCACTGGCCTCCCCAACCCCTTCCCCTTCCCCCCACATCGAATCACCTACCGAAGACGAGGTAGTTAAGGGAGGAGGAGGAGGAGAAGGAGGAGCAGGAGGAGGAGAAGGAGGAGCAAAAGGAGGAGGAGGAGGAGGATTATTACTACTGCTGCTGCTGCTGCTGTGTGTCTCCTCCAGCCGAGGGGGACAAACCTGACGAAGCCGTGAACCTCTTCCTCGTCTTCGGTGTCCTCAATTCGTGATCCAATAGCCAGCCTTCCACTCGAATGCTTCCTCTCCAATCCTCTTCCCTTACACTCTCATCCCGGTATACACACACACACACCACACACACACACACACACACACAGACACACAGACACACCCACGCACACACACACACACACACACACACACACACACACACACACACACACACACACAGACACACACACACACACACACACACACACACACACACACACACCACACAGACACACACACACACACACACACACACAGACACACACACACACACACACACACCTGAAAATAAAATGTGACACAGGACGCCATCACCATGAAAATCCCTTGAGAAAAAAAAAAAAAAAATACTGGTTTCATCCACGTTAGCTAACGCACTAAGTCGCCGAGGGCCTCATCCCTGGGTTCGTGGGTCGTTAGGATTTAGTCCACATCATCGTGTACACACACACACACACACACACACACACACACACACACACACACACACCCTACGCCGTCTTGTGCCAGGCGAGAGGTGAATGTCATGTGGCGAAAGTCAAGATTCTGCGTGATGTGGTGGTACACCAGCGGGAAACGTGGTCTTCATACGTTCTTGGCAGTGTAGTCGCTGTGTGTGTGTGTGTGTGTGTGTGTGTGTGTGTGTGTGTGTGTGTGTGTGTGTGTGTGTGTGTGTGTATCGGGGGGAACAAGACCGGCTTATTATTCCCTTCTGAAAATAGTGCACGTCTAGGCGAATCATCCAAGCTATGTGATATCCACGCTTAGGGATCGGGTTTCGGAGGGTACAGGGATTTCTCCATGGGTAATGGGTGGTATGGGGAAGATATATGAACATATATATATATATATATATATATATATATATATATATATATATATATATATGGGTTGGTATGGGGGATATATAGGTTGGTAATGGGTTGGTGAGGGGGTGTGTGTGTGTGTGTGTGTGAGCGTGTGGACTGGCATAGGTGGAGCAAGGGTGTCTAGGCTGGGAAGAAAAGAAGGGGGAAAGAGATATGGTATATGAGAGAGAGAGAGAGAGAGAGAGAGAGAGAGAGAGAGAGAGAGAGAGAGAGAGAGAGAGAGAGAGAGAGAGAGAGAGAATGAATCTTAAAAAGACGGTAGTGACAGAAGGGGCCCCTCACAGATGGCAGCACCGTCAGTGGGGCTCGGGAGCCGTCCGAAAGACGACTAGGGTGTCTTCGTCTTCACCATCGGCCCGAGTCACGCCACTCTTGAAAGCCACTTTGCACACGTCGGGATCAGTCGTCCTGACTCCCTCTTTTTTTTGGAAGAATCCCTGAGGCACGCCTCCCGCCCAGGAGGAGCGGTGGGCCCCCAAGACGACGACGCCCTACGGAACACACCTCTCTTCCATTACAGAATACCACTCGCAATTGACCGTGGATCAATCCACGAACTAAATCGTTACGATCTCACCGTCTACACTGCTGAAACCCACCACCTATTCCTCCTCACATAACACTTCCACACAGTAACTCTCGTAATTACCTTAAAAGAGGAAAGAGAGAACTCTCTAAGACACGAGACGAGACTGAAAAATACCCAAACCTCTCAATGAAACAGCGAGACTTTCGTCAAGGCGTTAGACAGGGAACATGTCTCCTATTCTTTTTTTTTTCCCGTCTATGTAATAGAGCTGGGAGAGGACAATAATAAATAATGAGAATGTAAATTCTTTGAGTACACAGCACGGGACAAAAGATGCAATTATGTCTAGGATAGAGTCGTAATTATGTGCACATATTTACCAGGGAACACACATGTAAGCGGACGGCAAGGACACGACCGTTAAAAGATATTTACGTCAAGATATTTTCTTTTTTTATGTAATGTCGGTTCTTTTGTTGTCATGCAAATCTTGCTCCTCCTCCTCCTCCTCCTCCTCCCCCTTTTTGTTGGGGTCAGAAACTAATCCATGGCGTCTGATAACCCCACAAACAACGTTCAGCAAAGGACGAGATCTCTCAATTGGGTACAAGTTCCCTTCGTTCATCCAAAAAAAAAAAAGAAAGACTCTAGTCTCTTTTGAACATCCCACGAATTAATGTAAATCTACTACCGTCCAGGTCTGAGGGACGAGTCTCACAATATATCAAGTATAAATAGAAAAATCTCATCCCACATACGACTTAGCCAGAGTCCAGTATTCCTGTGTGTGTGTGTGTGTGTATGTGTGTGTGTGAGGTAAGCGCCTTGAGGACATTCGGGGAGATATGCTCGATCTAGTGAACCTCAGACTCACAGGCAGTGATAAAAGGGGACATATTTTCCTCCGTGGACATCTAATACTTTATTTCGAAGCGCTGTGGATATCCAATACTTTATTTCGAAACGTTGTAGACATCCAATACTTTATTTCGAAACGTTGTAGACATCCAATACTTTATTTCGAAACGTTGTAGACATCCAATACTTTATTTCGAAACACTGTGGGCATCTAATCCTTCATAAAAGTCACTAAAAGATTGATGGAAATTTGATTTTTTTCTATCTCACTGCTGGTGGTGCGTAAAGCACCCTCCACTTCTCCATATCAGAATTCATCTGCCATTTGTCCGCCTTGTCTATGAAGTGCGGGAGCTCCAGTGATGGAGATCTGTTTACAAGCTTGAAATGATAAGCCCGACGCCATCATACCCATCATCATCTTCATAACAACTACAGCAGAAGCTGAACTCGTCATGATGATGATGATCATCATTGTCATCATCATCATCATCATCATCACCATTATCTTCAGCAAAAGAGAACTAGATATGAGTTCCTTCTGAGAGCCATCCGTTGGCATAAGGATTGTGGTGGAGGAAGACTAATCTCCATCACAACCACCATCACCACCAAAGACAGACTCGAGACCTCCTTCTGTTCGTGAAGACCATCTCCTCCACTTGGCGCTGGACTGCCGACCCGCTGAGCATCATCGCTGGCTTCCCCAACGCGGCCACCGAAGCCCCTGCAGGACTCCCCCAAGCCAACAAAACCTTCGTCTCATCCGATGAGAGAAGGTCGGTCGGTCGTCTGCTGCAGACTCCCATCACAGTCAAGACCCAGGTGTTCCTGCCACGGCATCGCTCACCCATTATCATACGCGTTAACGGTGGCCATCGAAGTCTAAGACAGATCCCTCAAGAGTGAATTCCTTTTTCCTTTGTCTTCGGCGATCTCGGCATTGAATCTCTTTCGGGATGTCCTGATACCCGAGGCTTGGGATCCTCCACCGAAGTTTACAGGTTTCGTATGGGGTGTTGTAGAGTCTGGAGGCTTCGTATGGGGGCTATAGAGTCTGGAGGCTTCGTATGGGGGCTATAGAGTCTGGAGGCTTCGTATGGGGGCTATAGAGTCTGGAGGCTTCGTATGAGGGCTATAGAGTCTGGAGGCTTCGTATGGGGGCTATAGAGTCTGGAGGCTTCGTATGGGGGCTATAGAGTCTGGAGGCTTCGTATGGGGGCTATAGAGTCTGGAGGCTACGTATGGGGGCTATAGAGTCTGGAGGCTTCGTATGGGGGCTATAGAGTCTGGAGGCTTCGTATGGGGGCTATAGAGTCTGGAAGCTCCGTATGGGGGCTATAGAGTCTGGAGGCTTTGATTTGTACCATAACCACATCCTGAGAAACTTGAGGCGATAAATGTGATCGCCTTTTTGTAATCACCTATTTGTATCGTAGGGAGAGGGAGTTCTACAGTGCAGTAGGGAGAGGGAGGAGTTCTACAGTACAGTAGGGAGAGAGGGAGTTCTACAGTGCAGTCAGGAGGGAGAGTTCTAAAATACAGTAGGGGGAGAGAGAGAGAGGAAGTTCTACAGTACAGTAGGAGAGAAGGAGTTCTACAGTACAGTAGGGAGAGAGGGACTTCTACAGTGTAATAGGGAGAGAGGGAGTTACACAGTACAGTAGGGAGCGGGAGGAGTTCTACAATACAGTAGGGAGAGGGAGTTCTACGATACAGGAGGGAGAGCGAGAGAGAAAGTTCTACAGTACAGCAGGGAGAAGGAGGGGTTCTACAGTACAGTAAGGAGAGAGAGAGAGAGAGAGAGAGAGAGAGAGAGAGAGAGAGAGAGAGAGAGAGAGAGAGAGAGAGAGACAGAGACAGAGAGAGGAAGTTCTACAGTACAGTAAGGAGAGAGAGAGGAAGTTCTACAGCACAGTAGGGAGGGAGAGAGGAAGTTCTACAGTACAGTAAAGAGAGAGAGAGGAAGTTCTACAGTACAGTAAGGAGAGAGAGAGAGAGGAAGTTCTACAGTACAGTAAGGAGAGAGACAGGAAGTTCTACAGTACAGTAAAGAGAGAGAGAGGAAGTTCTACAGTACAGTAGGGAGAGAGAGAGAGAGGAAGTTCTACAGTACAGTAGGGAGAGAGAGAGGAAGTTCTACAGTACAGTAGGGAGAGAGCGAGGAAGTTCTACAGTACAGTAAGGAGAGAGAGAGAGAGAGAGAGAGGAAGTTCTATAGTACAGTAAGGAGAGAGACAGAGAGAGAGAGGAAGTTCTACTGTACAGTAGGGAGAAGGAGTTCTACAAGTGATTATTTCCACGTATTTACATCACCGTGTCCCGTCCTAACCCCTGGCCACCTGACTGTAGGCATATTCTACAGGAACAGTGTGACGGTAGCGAGAACGCGCCCTCCTGTACTGAGAATAGATTTCTCCTATACGCTGAAGTGCCTGACGCCCACGCCATCGTCTGAGGAAGAAGATTTTACGCATTTTCTGGCGTCTCGAAAATGAGATTGAAAAGAAAATGTGAATTCTTCTTTTATATATATATATATATATATATATATATATATATATATATATATATATATATATATATATATATATATATATTTGGTAAACATGTTTACCAAATGGCGTCCTAGCTTCGTCTCTTCGATGCATATCAACTGACTTATATTTCTCTCTTGTGTCTCCCCTGATGATGTGATTATTACACGAAAGTACACTTGGGAACTTATCGTGTTTCATTTTCCCCGTGGACTCATAGGAATATCTTGATCATACGCAAAATTGTGATATATATATATATATATATATATATATATATATATATATATATATATATATATATATATATATATATATATATATTGAAGTGATACGTTCATTTTTGGTATCATGAATCCATCTATATCCATCTACCCATCTGTCCATCCGGAGCGAAGCCATTCTGCACGTTGTTTTCCACCACGTCTATATATCACAAAGCCTCTTCGGCCTCTGAGCGTCCGTCCAGAAGCCCGTCCTTGCGAGTGGCGTCTGTCAACAGCATTATTGACAGACTCAACTCCCCCTGACGACGTGGAGAGGAAGGAGAAGAAGAAGAAAGACTCAATAAAGAGGATCGCAACAACACGCCCTCTGTCGACATGTGCCTTGTGCCTTATATTGAAACTGATATATTTCCCAGCGATACACACACACACACACACACACACACACACACACACACACACACATATGTATGTATATATATATATATATATATATATATATATATATATATATATATATATATATATATATATATAAATATATATATATATATATATATATATATATATATATATATATATATATATATATATATATATATACATAACAATAAGCCAATGTGATAGAAATTATCCACTAAAGCAATAAAGATTATCTTTAAAAACGATAAACCAATAAAATGAAAATTATCCAGTAAAACACTGAAGATATATATATATAACAATAAACTAATGTGATAGAAATTATCCACTAAAGCAATAAAGATTATCTTTAAAAACGATAAACCAATAAAACAAAAATTATCCAGTAAAACACTGAAGATTATCTGTAAAGATAATAAACCAACATTGGAGAAATTATCTAATAAAACACTAGAAATTTTCTCTAAAAACAATAAACCAATACAACAGAAATTATCTAATAAGACACTAAGAATAATAAACCAATAAAGCAGAAATTATCCAATAAAACACTTAAAAATAATAGACCAATAAAACAGAAATTATCCAATAAAACTTAAGAATTATAAACTAATAACATAGAAATTATCCAATAAAACACTAAAAATTATAAACCAATGAATCGGAAATACTCCAATAAAACACTAGAAATTATAAACCAATAAATCAGAAATTGTATGTAAAAACAATATACCATTGAAAGAAAAGTGATCCAAACACTAAAAATTATCTCAAAAAAAAACAAAATTGAAACCAGACGACATGTCACTTATATATATATATATATTCCTATGAGTCTACGGGGAAAATGAAACACGATAAGTTCCCAAGTGCACTTTCGTGTAATAATCACATCATCAGGGGAGACACAAGAGAGAAATATAACAGTCAGTTGATATACATCGAAGAGACGAAGCTTGGACGCCTTTTGGTAAACATGTGATTGTGACATAGGAATATCTTGATCACGCGCAAAATTGTGATCCTTTCCAACAATATATATATGTATATATATATATATATATATATATATATATATATATATATATATATATATATATATATATATATATATATATCAATTTTAGCTGGAATGAATCGTACACACTTGGCAAACGTTACGTAGACCTGACTGGTGAAGAAGAGGATGACTTCGGAGAGGACGAGAACACCCCCGATGGCTTCGAAGAGGATAAGAACACCTTAATGACTTCGAAGGGAACGAGAACTTCCTGGTGACTTCGAAGAGGATAAGAACACCTTGATGACTTCGAAGGGAACGAGAACTTCCTGATGACTTCGAAGAGGATAAGAACACCTTGATGACTTCAAAGAGAATGAGAACATCCCGATGACTTCGAAGAGGATAAGAACCCCCTGATAACTTCGAAGGAGATGAGAACCTCTTGAGTGGCTTCGCAGGGGATGAGAAACTCCTTGGATAGCGATGTCTTACCAAAGACGCGTCGCCAGCCAAAGCTCCATCCACGCCAGCAGCATTAATACACCGTCAGTGCGCTGACACTTCCAGTGAAAAGCGACTTTACTGGGGTCTATATTAAGTCTGCTCTGTGGCAACAGCGGAGGCCATTACAAGAGGATTTCGTATGTTAGTAGCGTTTGATGCATAGCACTGTTTTCCACGATGGTTGGAATGCGCAGGGAGGCTGAATGCGGAAGCGTGTGTGTGTGTGTGTGTGTGTGTGTGTGTGTGTGTGTGTGTGTGTGTGTGTGTGTGTGTGTGTGTGTGTGTGTGTGTGTGTGTGTGTGTGTGTGTGTGTGTGTGTGTGTGTGTAATTAACTGTTTGCACTGTACGTGGAGGGAGTTTAACACTCGTGGGTGGTGGAGCCGGGCACCATCTCTTGCAACATTCTCGACCATCATACACCTTCATGAATCTCTATACACTGTCTACATTAACCATGTCCTCCAGTCTTGCTATTCCACTCACCCACCATCATTCTCATGCCATAAGAATACCTCTTCACATCGTTTTCTTTCTTAAGTTTTCTTTCTTAGTTTCACGTTAGGTCCTGTGCTTGCTCTATGCCAACATCTCTCAAGGAAAGTGTTCGCTGTTCAACTGATCACTATTTGTGATTGCCACTTGCCTGTAACGAGGAGGGGAGTAGTATTACACGTGTGTGTTGCCCAGTCTCTTAACCTTATGCATATGCATCAGGTCTTTACTCTTATGCATGCACACAGACACAGACACACACACACACATCATCGCCTGGCATAAAGTGCGTGTGTGTGTGTGTGTGTGTGTGTGTGTGTGTGTGTGTGTGTGTGTGTGTGTGTGTGTGTGTGTATGTGTGTGTGTGTGTGTGTGTGTGTGTGTGTTCAATAACAGTAACAGTGAACGGTTTTACTGAATCTAATTAGCCATTTGGCTATCACAACTCAGTCGAGACGTCATAGAACTTGGGAGGACATAATATAGAAACTCGTTATTGAATCAGTGCAAGAGTCCCACACCAAGGCATGGCTGGGAGTCTTTCCCGCACATGTGTGAGGCACACATCTCTCCACAACGTCCAAAATGGGAGGGCAGATGTACAGGTAGTTCATAACAGAGGGTCCATACATTGCACATTGGGTGGTGGACGTTAGATGATTATGTAGCTTCGTGGTGACTGAGGGTACAGTGATATACTCCTTCATATACATATTGTGGTGAGGGACGTCGTGTGTGTGTGTGTGTGTGTGTGTGGTAGAGGTGGCTGAGTTGTTCCAAAGCCTGGAACGGTGGCATGGGCGAAGGGCGAGATAGGGTGGGTGTGCTGAGCTGAGGGAGTAGGTGGTAGGCTTGGGATGGGGTGGGTTAGCATTGGTTGGTTGATGGTGGTGGTGGTGGTGGTTGTAGTAGTGTGGGTGGGGGTGGTTGACGGGGGTGGCGTTGGTGGGGGCGTACGTGTCAAGCTGTTTCAATCAGATGGGGAGGCGAAGATGACGCCGGCCCGGCACGCCGGTTGGAGCAAAATGGCGGCTTCCAGGAAGCAAACAAAGGCTTCATCTGGACCATCACGCGCTGGAGATCTCGCGTCGCACCGGACCTCGCGGCTCCTCCTCCTTCTCCTCCTCCCTTCTTCCTCCTCTCCCTCCTTCCTCTTCCTGAAGGAGAGAGGAGTAAGAGGCAGTCTCCCTCAGCCTCCACCCTCTTCCTTCCCTTTTTGGCCCTAATAGAACGGAGTAACTGTGGAAGAAATGGCTTTCCTGGAAACACCGGCAGCTAAAAGTCCATCTCCTCGTCTTCCAGTTTCTATTTGGAAATAAGAATAAAGTTACATCCTTCAGCCTGCGTCCGTCCCATTCTCTCTCATTGTACTGGGAGGGAGCAGCCCTCCATCAACCCCTACGTCTCTTCCCTCCCTCCTTGTAACTGGAATGAGCAGCCCTCCATCAACCCCTACGTCTCTTCCTCCCTCCTTGTAACTGGAATGAGCAGCCCTCCTTCACCTTACGTCTTTGACTCCCTCCTTGTAACTGGAATGAGCAGCCCTCCATCAACCCTACGTCTCTTCCTCCCTCCTTGTAACTGGAATGAGCAGCCCTCCTTCACCCAACGTCTTTGACTCACTCCCTGTAGGTGGAATAGCAGCCCTCCATCAACCTACTTCTTTGCCTCCCTCCCTGTAGGTGGAATGAGCAGCCCTCCTTCACCTTACGTCTTTGCCTCCCTCCTTGTAGGTGGAATGAGCAGCCCTCCTTCACCTAACGTCTTTGCCTCCCTCCTTGTAGGTGGAATGAGCAGCCCTTCTTCACCCCATGTCTTTCCCTCCCTCATTGTAACTGGAGGGAGCAGCCCTGCTTCAAGCCAGCGTCCTTCCCTCGTCTTTCTTTTTAGCAGGAGGGAGCAGGGTTCCCCTCCATCCTTCGTACATCTCTCTTAAGAGACGGCCAGCCATGCTACATCATTCCCCCTCCTTGTAAGAAGAGGGAGCAAGCGTTCTTGCAACCTTCTTCCTTCGTCCCTGAAGGAGACTAAACATCCCTCCATCGATTTCAGCGAATTCCTTCAATCACAATACGAATACAGATAAATATATCATGAAACAGAAGCTCCCTCTATATACCCATCTTGAAACAGAAGCTCCCTCTATATACCCCCATCATGTCTGATGAGAGAGAGAGAGAGAGAGAGAGAGAGAGAGAGAGAGAGAGAGAGAGAGAGAGAGAGAGAGAGAAACCAGTTATCTCGACTCTGTCTCTCTACCTCCATCTCCCATCCAACCACCTCCAACGACTTACAAGAGAGAAGCCACACAGAGAGACTGGAAATAACTGATGGACACGGAATGTCTGACCATAACACAGAATGAAGGAAACGAAGGAAGACATGATACTGAGTGAGTACGACTCACAACAACAACAACAACGGGTTGAGTACGACTCACAACAACAGGTTGAGTACGACTCACAACAACAACAGGTTGAGTACGACTCACAACAACAACAGGTTGAGTACGACTCACAACAACAACAGGTTGAGTACGACTCACAACAACAGGTTGAGTACGACTCACAACAACAACAGGTTATGGACGACTCACAACAACAACAGGGTGAGTACGACTCACAACAACATACTGAGTACGACTCACAACCACATTTCCAAACACAGAGGAGACAACACCCAACTTTACACCCAGCCACAACTTCCCTTCAACGAGACCTTAGAATATTAAAAAGAAAATAGTCCCACAACACAACACAAAGAAAACAGGAGAGAAAAAGACGTGGAACTTAAAAATACGGACGTCAAAGGAAAATGGAATTTCGGTTGGACGAGAAGTGGGAGGTGGAATGAGACCCGGGAGGTGGAATGAGACCCGGGAGGTGGAATGAGACCCGGGAGGTGGAATGAGACCCGGGAGGTGGAATGAGACCCGGGAGGTGGAATGAGACCCGAGAGGTGGAATGAGACCCGGAAGGTGTAATGAGACCCGGGAGGTGGAATGAGACCCGAGAGGTGGAATGAGACCCGAGAGGTGGAATGAGACCCGGGAGGTGGAATGAGACCCGGGAGGTGGAATGAGACCCGGGAGGTGGAATGAGACCCGAGAGGTGGAATGAGACCCGGAAGGTGGAATGAGACCCGGGAGGTGGAATGAGACCCGGGAGGTGGAATGAGACCCGGGAGGTGGAATGAGACCCGGGAGGTGGAATGAACCGTTCCTTCCTCGACTGTCGAGAGGAACGGAGAACGGAACAAGAACCTTTGGCAAATAATTACCACATGTGCGACTTGCATCACCGAACAGCCACATGTATCAAACCACATGTAGCCATCACATAGCCACGTGGATCACACACATGTGGGCATTATGTAGACCCCTATGTAGTCAGTTATGTAGGAAAATACGTTACTGCCATTCAGGTATATACGTGAGAGGTGTGTAATGGTGCTACTAATCTATCTATCTATCTGTCTATCTATCTATCTATCTAGGCATCGGTGCATTACACATGACAGCTAGAGAATGGATGTATACAAATACGGCCTTTCTAACCCTGCCCCTTGACGCTACTTCGCCGACACGGGAAACGGCGATCAAGTATGAATATATATAGCCAGGATATAGCCAATGGTGGATGCTATACCCAGCCAGGATGGTGGAGATACGCGCGCGCGCGCGCGCCTAGCCAGAGAACAGGCAGGACCCAGCCAAACATAGCCTGGGTGTGTGGCGTACCCAGCCTCACGACGAAAGACCCGGGCGATCATACTCACGTCTGTCTAACAGCAGTTTGACAAGCGCCAGCCAGCCACTCTCGCTATATGGCTACAGTTAGCGACAAAGTGACAAACTGCCGGATCAAGTTAGCGAGAAACTGCTGGATCAAGTTAGCGACAAACTGCCGGATCAAGTTAGCGAGAAACTGCTGGATCAAGTTAGCGACAAACTGCCGGATCAAGTTAGCGAGAAACTGCCGGATCAAGTTAGCGACAACCTGCTGGATCAAGTTAGCGACAACCTGCTGGATCAAGTTAGCGACAACCTGCTGGATCAAGTTAGCGACAAACTGCCGGATCAAGTTAGCGACAAACTGCCGGATCAAGTTAGCGACAAACTGCCGGATCAAGTTAGCGACAACCTGCCGGATCAAGTTAGCGACAACCTGCTGGATCAAGTTAGCGACAAACTGCCGGATCAAGTTAGCAAAAAACTGCTGGATCAAGTTAGCGACAAACTGCCGGATCAAGTTAGAGACAAACTGCCGGATCCAGTCATCCTCCTGTAATTTGGGACGCTGTAGCTTAAGAACTTCGCTAGACACAACTTACAGGAATACAGTACAAGATACAGTAGGCTTTTAGTTTAGCTCTAGCCAACAGATGGACAAACCCTTAAAATACAGTAGAATGTAGCCATCTACAGCCAAAGCTTGCAGGAATACAGTACAAGATACAGTAGGCTTTTAGTTTAACTCTAGCCAACAGATGGACAAACCCTTAAAATACAGTAGAATGTAGCCATCTACAGCCACAGCTTGCAGGAATACAGTACAAGATACAGTAGGCTTTTAGTTAACTCTAGCCAACAGATGGACATGATCAATGGCTTAACATGGAATCAAATATAAAAAAAAAAAAAGGGTTTTCGAACTGTGTTTCCTGTACTTAGAAATGTAAAATTATAATTACAAATGTAACATAATTACGAATATAATAACAAATGTAACATAATTACGAATATAATAATCACAAATGTAATATTATGATGAAAAATGTAATATTATGATGAAAAATGTAATATTATGATGAAAAATGTAATATCATAATTACAAATGTAATATTATAATTACAAATGTAATATAACTACAAATGTAAAATCATATTTACAAATATAATATCAATCACAAATGTAATATAGTTACAAATGTAATATCAATTACAAATGTAATATCATAATCACCAATGTAATATTATAGTCACAAATGTAATATCATAATCACATATGTAATATAATAACAAATGTTATATTATGATCACAAATGCAATATTATAATTACAAATGTAATATTATGATCACAAATGCAATATCATAATTACAAATGTAGTATTATAATCACAAATGTAATATAATTACAAATGTAATATAATTACAAATGTAATATCATAATTACAAATGTAATATAATTACAAATATAATATAATCACAAAAGTAATATCATAATCGCAAATGTAATATCATAATTACAAATGAAATATTATAATCACAAATGTAATATAATTACAAACGTAATATCATAATTACAAATGTAATATTATAATCACAAATGTAATATAATTACAAACGTAATATCATAATTACAAATGTAATATTATAATCACAAATGTAATATAATTACAAATGTAATATAATTACAAATGTAATATAATTACAAATGTAATATTATAATCACAAATGTAATATCATAATTACAAATGTAATATAATTACAAATGTAATATCATAATCACAAATGTAATATAATTACAAATGTAATATAATTACAAATGTAATAGTCTAATTAGAAATGCAATATCGTAATCACTAATGTAATGTCATAATGACAATAGACACGTATTAGACATCTCCTATTGTCATACACAGACTGGCAACACAGATGTTACACAGAACAGATAATGCTCACGTGAAGGCACTAGTACACAGCGCTCCTAACAGTTACCCGCCATTCTTCGTCTGTTTCTTGGCGCTACCATGCTGATGCGAGAAACGGCGAACAAGTATAATAAAAGAAATATATATATATTTTTTTCGTCCAAAAGAAGGAACAGAGAAGGTGGCCAGGTGAGGATATTCCCTTAGAGGCCCAGTCCTCTGTTCTTAACGCTACCTTGCTAAAGCGGGAAATGGCGAATAGTTTGGAAAAAAGAAATATATATATATATATATATATATATATATATATATATATATATATATATATATATATATATATTTTATACATATTCGCCGGCGTACATACAATTTTAGACACCCCAAAATATTCCTATATGAAAGAACTAGTCATATAGCATATAGTCAATTATAGCCAAGTTCATACGCAAGTGTAAAAGTGAAAAAGACAAATGGATTATATAGCTGAGGCAACCATAATATAGCTAAGTATAGCCGATATCTGAGACAACCAAAATATACGCAGTTGGCTATAGCCGATATAGGAGACAACCATAATATACGCAGTCAGATATAGCCGCTGTAGGAGACAACCACAATATACGCAGCGAGATATAGCCGATGTCTGAGACAACCACAATATGCGCACTAAGACTGCCGATATATGAGACATCCACAATATACGCAGCTACATATAGCCGATATTTGAGTCAACCACAATGTACGCAGCTATATATAGCCGGTGGTAGTGGTAGTGGCTGTAGTGGTGGTGGTGGTAGTGGCTGTAGTGGTAGTGGCAGTGGCTGTGGTCGTGCGGTAGTGGCTGTGGTGGTGCGGTAGTGGCTGTGGTGGTGGTGTGGTAATGGCTGTGGTGGTAGTGGCTGTGGTGATGCGGTAGTGGCTGTGGTGGTGGTGGTGGTAGTGGCTGTGGTAGTGGCGGCGGCTGTGTAGGTGGTGGTGGTAGGGCTGTGGTGATGCGGTAGTAGCTGTGAAGGTGGTGTTAGTGGCTGTGGTGGTGGCAGTGGCTGTAGTGGTGTGGTGGTGGCTGAGGTGGTGGTGTTAGTGGCTGTGGTGGTGGTGGTAGTGGCTGTGGTGGTGGCAGTGGCTGTAGTGGTGTGGTGGTGGCTGAGGTGGTGGTGGTAGTGGCTGTGGTGGTAGTGTTAGTGGCTGAGGTGGTGTGGCAGTGGCTGTGGTGGTGTGGCAGTGGCTGTGGTGGTGGTGTTAGTGGCTGTGGTGGTGGCTGAGGTGGTAGTGTTAGTGGCTGAGGTGGTGTGGTAGTGGCTGAGGTGGTGTGGCAGTGGCTGTGGTGGTGGTGTTAGTGGCTGTGGCTGTGGTGGTAGTGGCTGAGGTGGTAGTGTTAGTGGCTGTGGTGGTAGTGGCTGTGGTGGTAGTGGCTGTGGTGGTAGTGGCTGTGGTGGTAGTGGCTGAGGTGGTGGAGGCGGTGTGTGTGTGTGTGTGTGTGTGTGTCTTCTGTGGAGGGACGCAAGCTACCTCATCCTTGAAGACATCGCTCGCCGGGCCATTCCCGAAAGACCAGGGCGCCATTACCCTTCGTCAGGAGGTTCTTCAGTGAGCGAGTACCCACGACACGTTTTCTCTCGGTCATCAGACAACCCGCGAATTTCTGATTTCTTTCTTTCTTTCTTTTTTTTTTTCATTCTTCATTCCCAGTTCAAGACACCATCCGAGAGGGCCCCCCCCCCCCCCGTGATGGTGAGATGAAGGGGGGTGGGTCAAGGGTGCAGGGCGTGGTAAGGTCCTGATTCGTATGCCCGTTCAAGGGGAGCATAGACACTACGTCAGGGTGTGGGTTAGGGTCCTCATGCCCCCACCCCCAACCTATTCAGCCGTGTCTTGCTAACAAGAAATGCCAGATGGTCCTGTGGGGGGTGGTGGTGGGTGTTGGAGAGGGTGGTGGTGATGGTGGTGATGGTGGTGTTGGAGACGGTAGTGTAGGTGGTGATGCTGGTGGTAGTGGTGGTGGTGTTGGAGATGGTGGTGAAAGTGGTGTTGGAGACGGTAGTGTAGGTGGTGATGGTGGTGGTGGTGGTGGTGTTGGAGATGGTGGTGGTGGTGGTGTTGGAGATGGTGGTGAAAGTGGTGTTGGAGACGGTAGTGTAGGTGGTGATGGTGGTGGTGGTGTTGGTGTTGGAGATGGTGGTGAAAATGGTGGTGGTGGTGATGATGATGTTGGTGTTGGAGATGGTGGTGGTGGTGGTGGTGTTGGAGACGGTGGTGAAAGTGGTGGTGGTGGTGATGATGATGTTGGTGTTGGAGATGATGGTGGTGGTGGTGGTGTTGTTGGAGATGGAGATGATGGTGGGTGGTGTTGGTGGTGGAGATTGGTGGTTGGTGTTGGTGGTGGTAGTGACGGTCTCTTACCATAACATCCCAGACCATCACGTCACACAGACCCTTCTCCCCCAACCCCCCTACACCCCCCCTTTCTCCCTCGTATCACAGACCATCGCGTCACACAAGTCATCTCCCTCCCCGTCACACACACACACACACACACACACACACCATCACGTCACAGTACCTCCCGCGTCACTCACAGACGATCACGTCACACATACATTGTCTCCTCACAGTCCCTTCCCACCTCACACTGCCCTGTGAAACTGTCCCTTCCCCCCCGCCCCACACAACACCTCACACTAGCCAACTCACACTTAAACACCATCAGAGCCCTCGGACGTAACCCCTCCCTCACATCTCATATTTGCTTTCATTTCTTCAAACTTATCTCCATCCTCACACCCAACACTCACAACTCACACCATTCACACTGCCTCCTCAAATCGTCATGTGTAGTTCACATTATTACTCCAAGCCTCATACTATCTCCATACACTGTATACTGTCCCACCCCCCCTCATACTTTAGAAATACCTCCTTACCCCCCTCACAGTGCTCTCTCTCTCTCTCTCTCTCTCTCTCTCTCTCTCTCTCTCTCTCTCTCTCTCTCTCTCTCTCTGTCTCAACACTTTGCTCAACGCTGCATGCTCCACCCTCACGCCTCACACTACGCCATGTCATCTCACACTCCTCACAACACACAGACACACTTACACATACATACAAGGGCCCTCCGGGGTGTAGTGGTCAGTGTTACTGCGTAAGTATGGGAGGGTCTTTGACCAGCATGGGTTCGAATCCAGGAAACGAGGCTATCGGCCTACACCCAACCCAGGTGTTCATCCTCTCCTAGGGGCTGGTGTACATGCGTGCACTTGCCTCGTGCACATACACAAGGTTAAGAGACGGGGTTCAACACCGAGTATAAGACTCTCTCCCCTTAACACACACTCTCACACTTCTCCTCCTCCCTCCTCATTCCTCACCTCACACTTCCTCCCTCCTCATTCCTCACCTCACACTTGTCTCCAATGGCCCGTAAATGCATCGCCGTAATACCGGAGAACAAAAGGTGCCCCGGTACCAGGATCTGACGTAGATGGGAAAATCCGTCTCGCTAGCCCAGGGGGTTGGACTCGTTTCACAAACCACAGCCACGAATGTAAACATGCTGGGAGATTATGCACACGAAACCAGAGGTGTATATTTTCTCTCGTTTTCTCTTAGATTCCTCCCCATCTATCGCTATGCATCTGTCAACATGGTGATAACCAAGTCGTCCATGTGTGTGTATATAAACACACACATTCAGAACACGTAAGTACACAGTTACATATATAGTAAATGAATAGGTTTATAGACATGCGTGTGTGTGTGAAAGCAGTGTCATTCACTGCAATGCCTTCACAGTGGGTCATTCCTTCTATCATTCCTTCACCACCTGGAGACAGGAATCAAAGTTATCTGGTCGAAGCAAGACAAGGAAACGAAAGGTTTCCTCACTGTAGAAGCTGAGGAAACCGAACGTATTCCTGCGCCTTTTAAACCCCCGTTGAGGCAATCACCAGTCCAGGCTAGCTTCCAGACGCGTATGAATTCCAGTAGAGACGCTGTTATTAAGGGTACAGCAACAACGCTTTCTTTAGGCTCCCTGGTGTTGCTGCACCAGTCGATGCCACTTCCACTTCTGGAACCTTATCTCCAGCTTATCTCATAAGGCCTCCACACCGGTCAGGCCTCTTGTTCGTAATATCTCTATTTATGTTTTATTATCTGGGTTGATTCCTGTTACTTGAATGATTCATTGTCTTCTTGCAAGTCTTCCTTTCGAACGCTGGCGTCTTTGGTGTTCCAGAGGGTCAGTGGTAAAAGTGATAAACTTATCATAATCATTTGGTTGTCACTTATCGGACAACTTCTACAACTCGATACTCGATTTATAATATATTTATATTATTTATATATATACATATTTCAGTTACACACCATTCTAGTTGGGATAATATATCAGAGCGTTAAATACAACCTTCACATCTCCACGTCTGGGTGAAGGGGTTTAGCGAAAGATAAACCATTGGATAATGGAAATGAAAAAAAAATGATTGAGGGAAGTATCATGGGCGAAGGTGTGTCCATGAGCTGTGTTGTGCTGCATGAAGAGATGAGAGGAGTGAGTGTCGTCAAGGGGCATAATGAGCCTCAACTACTGTCAGGATGATGGATTCGAATCCCCCTCGGTGGGATTGGTTAGTCGCGGATAAAAGGATTTGTCATACTTTTAAATTGGCATTTGACTTGCGAGTGTTTTCAACGGCTGGATAAGAAAGGAGCTTGAGCTGTGAGAGAGAGAGAGAGAGAGAGAGAGAGAGAGAGAGAGAGAGAGAGAGAAAGCTTGAGTTGTGTGTGTGTGTGTGAGAGAGAGAGAGAGGGACAGAAAGTCTACGCTTGGATGTATGTAAGATGAGGGTCTACACTTACTGTAAACATTCATATTCGAGTTCTTAACAGAAGAACAATAGAAAGGTGTTCCGTAGAACACTTGAGGGTGTTCCGAAGAACACTTAGCGTCGCCTACAATGCAAGATAGCTCTTGGACGTGGAAAAAAAAGAGAACTGGTGAAAATATGGCTTTGTAACAATCAGAAACATCTGCAATACGTTATACGTCCGAAGGCACAATATTCTTCGTTACGTTTAAGATCGAGTTCCAGATTACATATATGAGTGACATAACTCAGGCAAAATCCAAAGAACAGTTAGGAGTCTTATGGCATAACATCGACTTGTTCAAATGCTTCGAAACATCTCGACAAGAGTGTCATTAGCAATCTGTTGCGTCAGACTCGACCTACTTAGGGGTCAAGTCTAATGCAGCTTCATTAAACCAGTGTTGTATTGTGTGACTCCCAGTGACGGACGTACGATGGGTAAGGCAGGCGATCGCGAGCCGTCCGCCTCACGCAGATAAACAAGAAAATATATCGAATCAATCAACC
>NC_092226.1:68067790-68105290 GCF_036320965.1 Panulirus ornatus | reverse complement strand
GGAGGAACCATGCGTGTCAAAACTGTCGCCTTCGTCGCCCAGGCGAGTCGAAGCCTCGGATCGTCTGGATAGAGCGACCGGGAAAGCCCGAAGCGGCGGGTCGTCGTCAACCACACACACACACACATACACACACACACACACACACACACCAATAATATCGAGGCCAATTTTCAGGACAGTTATTCTCAGGTGGGAACACACACCCGTTACTGGCATACGTGTCTCTCTGAATTATATATATATATATATATATATATATATATATATATATATATATATATATATATATATATATACACATTTGAGGACAAAGAGTGTACAGAGCCCAGGTCGGATCCGTGTTGTTCACGATTTGGTCCACTGGTGTGAGGAGCCACGATCGATTTACCGGTCTAGAGAAGAGAGAGAGAGAGAGAGAGAGAGAGAGAGAGAGAGAGAGAGAGAGAGAGAGAGAGAGAGAGAAATGCCGGGGTTTCTCAAACCGGGGGGGAAATAACGTCCAGAGGATCTGTGTCAGTGTCTGAAGGAGGGGCTGAAGGAGGGCTGAAGGAGGGCATCGCGTACAGGATGGAGTGTTTTTTCCCCCTTTCCTCCACCCCCCCCCCCCCCCACGGGGGAGATGACTGAAGGATGTGTGGACTGCAGGATGCCTTGGCCAGATGGATTTCCCTCCCCTCCCTCCCTTCCCTCCTCCGAAAAACCAGCAATCCTTTTCCTGTGGTGAAGGATGATGCCATCCACCCGTCACCCACTTCTTCTTAGGGGGGTTTCCTTGCGCGTCATCCACTTCTTCTGGGGGAGGGGGGGGGGGTTTCCTGCGCGGCACTCATCTTCTGGGGGTTTCCTGCGCGGCACTCATCTTCTGGGGGTTCTTGCTGGGCCTACATCTTCTGGGGGGGGGGGAGTTTCCTACGAGACCTCCATCCTCTGGGGGGTTTCCTTCGATGCCTTCATTTTCTGGGGGTTCCCACTCTCCTCCACCCTCTGGGGGTTCCTACTCAGTCCCCATTTTCAAGGGGGGTTCTTACTTGGTAATTGTAGTACAGCATATACCACAGTATTCCTTTTTTTCTACAAGTGATGTATCATATAAACACATCGAAGCTCGCACGATTTATATGTCTAATGTGTATGTCTTACGTGTGCCTTACGGTGTGGGGAGTATTGAGGATAGATCAATAGTTCAAGATCTATTCAGTCACATGTTGACCGCTGCTCAATAACCTTCACATATATATAATATATATATATATATATATATATATATATATATATATATATATATATATATATATATATATACATATATGTGTGTGTGTGTGTGTGTGTGTGTGTGTGTGTGTGTGAGGTCAAAGGCCAGGTCATCGTACCTGAAGGTCATTACTTACTGTCCAATGGACACACGACCATTCGTGGTCATTACCTACTAACTCGTTTAAATTCCCCAGATCCTCTGAGAAGAACGGCATTATAATAATAATAATAATAATAATAATAATAATAATAATAATGATAATAATAATAATAATAATAATAATAATAATAAAATCATTAAAGTTGTCGAGTCATTTGAATAAAGATTCGTGATTCTTGAACCAACAATTGTTTGAGTATGGATACATGTCGTCTTAAACAAGAAGTAAAGATCCAATTAAAAAAAATTTTACTATGGAAACTGAACTTGATCGGCTGTCTATCGAATCTTCAGCATCATACTGAAGATCGTCAAGGAATATTCAGAGGTCTTCGAATGACGAGGATGGGGTGAGTACGGAATATCTTTACAGAATATTAGAAGACATCACAATATTCAACACAGTGATATCACATGGAGGCCTCTTATGTATGTGTCTTGGCTCAGTTTCAAAAGGGAATTTAAACCACTTAAAGATGTAACAATACATATACATATATATGGATGAAGGCAGCAAGTACGAATATGTACATGTGTGTATATGAGTATGTATATGTATGTATAAGGTGAAACGTATATGTATGTACATGTGCGTGTGTAGGCGTTTATGTATATACATGTGTTATGTGGGTGGGTTGGGCCATTCCTCGTCAGCTTCCTTGCGCTACCTTGCTAACGCGGGAGACGGCGGTTAAGCATAATAATAATAATAATAATGATGATAATAATAATAAATATAATAATAATAATAATAATAATAATAATAATAATAGTGATAACAATAATAATAATACAATAACACACACACACACACACACACATATATATATATATATATATATATATATATATATATATATATATATATATATATATATATATATATACATATTCTCTCTTGGAAGCTGGATTCACTCAGGGAAGATGGACATCACACAAAGGAAAACGCCTTTCGGGAATTACATTACTCTTACATAACCAACCATACTGGAGAGAGAGAGAGAGAGAGAGAGAGAGAGAGAGAGAGAGAGAGAGAGAGAGAGAGAGAGAGAGAGAGAGAGTGTGGCGGGGAGGGACTGGCAGGCGAGTCCAGCAGCGTGTATTCCCCGCGTCACCTGCCGCCCCCACACCAACTACTATGATCATCACATAAGACACACACACACACACCCATGACAATCGCTGCCCACATAACAACAACATTAAAAAAAAAACACAAACTAAAATCCTTTCAGAACGCTAACCGGTACCATAGATTTGGACAAGGAAAAAAAAAGAATTCTTTAATATCCCCCACAAATAAATCTTCAGCTCCATCCTAAACTACGCCTCACCCATCCCGGCCTTCCTTCCTGTCAAAGGCCACGAGGCTGCAAGCCACATAACACCCTTAAAAAAAACCAGAAACACTCAACACATACACAAGGAAACAAAGATCCTACCTATACGATCTCACCTCAATATGCTCGGCATTCAGTTCCTTCCAATTGCATTAAATCCTTCACATCCCAATCACTCCAAATTGATCTCTAATAACCCCTGTACAGTAATACCAAGCTTAACCCTGTTTCACGCTTCAGCATCTTATACTCAAAGGCTCCTCCCTACCTTCAACAAATACGACACTGACAAATCACTACAAACCAATATGACTTCGACGAATGCTATAAACAGCCATCCAACCAAACATACACACATCTGAAACCACACTCCCCAGACATAGGCGAGTTACAATTTCTCATTTGACCTCCACGCATCACCCATCCCAATAACATGACAAACACTTACCCAACATATTTCAAGACCCCCTTCATGACCAAATTGCACCAACCACAATGAAGATACTGAACACTCCATGCTAAGTTGTCCCACACTATCCCCTAACACACACACACACACACATACACACCATCACTACATTCGACGAACTGTGGTTCGCTCGATAGACGTAGCCAACTTGAAGGGCGCTCTGAGAACCCCACAGGAGATAGATATGACTCCTGGGGTGCAGAAGGTAAAGGAAGGTTAGGTGTACACGATCGTACAGGCACATCCTAACAGTCAAAGCAACGACGAAATTGCAACACTGCGTCACACAATCAGAGTAGTGGCTCACCCAGAGAAGAATGCTTAAGGTATCTCCACTTAAAAAGTCTTTAGTAACCTATTCGAAAATACTAAAGACAAAACAGGAATCGAACCTGCACCCTCCCATCACCTTGAATGGTTACAGTCGCTCGTACTTAACACATAACGATGCAGCGACGCGTGACAGTCGTCTCCCCCATCAAACACATCATCATAAAAACAACGAGGAAAATGCCCTCAGAACAACTCACTCGTACCAGATTTGGACACGCAAAAGAAACCCTCACTATCATCGACAAGCAAGTCATCCGCTCCACCTTAATCTACGCCTCACCCTCCTGGTCATCCATCCTGTCACAAAAGCAAAGCCAATAAAGCTGCAAACATCACACACACACACACACACACACACACACACACAGAGCAGAGCACTCAGAACAATCACTGGCTGCCTAGCAACCACGAGCCCTCAACACCAACGAAACAATATTTCTAAAAATGAAATCCCACTTCAACATACTCGGCGCTCCTTTGCAACACACAAGTGGACCCCACTCATCCAAACCACGCCATCTCCAACCACAAGTCCCAAGGAGAAATAAAGACACTGAACCTTACCTTATACTTCAGAGACCCATACTAATCGATTCCCTCCCTCACTCACACGTCGAAATGACCCGACAAGCACGAGACAGTCCTCCCATCCATACACAAAAGTACTGGTGAAACGCCTTCAGCAAACATTCCTCATAACGATGCCAGCGACTGAAATACCTGGCGAACACTATTACCATTCGCTATGTTAAGGGAGGCTAAAACGAGACGCCACTACTGCGGTGGTGTATTTCGTCTAAGAGTAAAGGATAAGTCCTAGTTAACTTGGTCAAGCTGGGTAAGGTATTCATAACTTGTCCTGATATCTAGAAATGGTTCACCTACTTTTCCTTTACGTAAACCCCAACGTTTTTCACGGATCTTCAAAGCCATTCCAACCATCACCCGATATAAGAATACATTCTTTCACATAACCTATACTCCAAATCACGTTCTACGACTCTTAGTCTTTTAATCAATATACAATAGACTACCAAAGCAAAACAAAATCATTCTCGTCCTCAAGCTAATAGTGTGGCGTCACTGGACTGGTACATTACCATAACAAAACGATTAATCTATCGTGGTAGATGTACGTCGTACGGGACTATTACGTCCACGATGAGCTGAGTTATGGTAGCGGAACGCTTCCTAGGTATTGCATTTTGGTACGTGGAAGTACTTAGGGATACGTGGGATACATGGAAATACATATAGTATACATGGGAGTATATGGGGTACATGGGAGTACATGGGATGTATGAGAATACATGGGATGGATGGAAGCACCTAAAAATGCACAGTGTATATGGGGGTGATCAATACATGAAAATACATGGGAGTATATAGGAATACATGGGAAACCTGAGGATACACTGAGGTAAATGGGAGTACATGGGTATACATGGGAATAAGTGGGAGCACAGGGTACATGGGAGAGTCATATCACATAAGAACTAATGGTCTACGACGAACTTACCTCCTGGAGAAGAGTAATGCATACATAGCTGGAAAGAATATCATGACCCAACACCATCAACATACATGGATCATCGTAACATCTCGCATCACACAAATAGCTAAGTCTGCCCTTAAGAAGCTGGGAGTCCCATTTCAGGAACCCAAACAATTCTACTCTCCCGAACACTTGGTACGGTCATGGAAAGGATTGATGCGTCTTTATAAGACAACTGTACTCACATCTATAGAGTCTCTGATCCTGTATCAGCTGATTGAGTCGATTCCAAAGCATTGAAACCCGTTCCCTCTCCCAGTCTAACCTCAAAACTCAACCCACTTGCCCCAGGCCGCAAGGTTGGTTCTCTTTCACTATTCTCTAGATATCATTCCTCTTCCTGCTCCCGAGAGCTGGCTGCTTGTGTGCCCCCCCAACCCACACGACATTACCTACTACCACCACGAAAGACTTGGGCAAACCACACAGCATCGCGTGTTTACTCTTGAGGCCGTCCGTCCACAGCTCGAAGGTGGGCTGGTCGAGAGGTCTATTACTTCCCCTATACCAGTGCGATGTGGGACTCTACCTGTTCAGGTCTTCCCCAACAGCTATGACCTGCTCCCTCACCTTTCTTTTTCTCTTTGGACAAAGGCAGGGACTCCATCTCCTCCTCCAGAACTCTCAAGATTACATTCCCTCCTCTTCTTCTATCCACTTCCTTATCTTCAGAGCCCCGTTTTGCCTCAACAGCGAAGCGCAAGAGACACAAAAAAGGATCACTCTGTTGTCGTCATACGCCCTTGTCTGTCCGTTCGCTCGTCCGTTGTCACACCGAAACCTATAGCCTTGACTTGGTCGCAAGTGGAAAAGTCTGTTTATCAAATACTCGTAAAAGCGTCGCTATTGTTTTCCTCTCATTCAGGCAGCCCCTAATCCTATTATATCCATAGAGCGATTTCTTGAAAACATATTCATAAGCTAAACCTAAGTTCTCAAGAATCCACTCGAAGCTGTAGTATTCCAGAGCCGTAACACACACTACTACTTTAATGCACTCCATAGTTCAAAGGGGCCCCAAGACTGGATCTGCAAGAGTCCACTTAAAGGCATTACGGCCTAGGATCCTGTTGAAGTCCTGGACACATTGGCATCAGTGGTAGCGAAGTAGCGCAAGATGCTATGGGGGAAGACTAAAGCAGCTATATCTAGCAAGTCTATATACGAGGATCTTACCTCACAATGATTCTACGACCAGAAGAGATAATCCTATTAGGTATGAATAGCAAGCTGGAGTGAAACCCACGAGAGCAACAATCCACACAGGATGAAAAGACAGGAGTTGAAACAAAGCGTTCCTCCTTCAGCGGGAATCGCCATTTTGAGAATTGATTCTTCGCGGACAGGGAATTAAGCGCACTGCGATGAGCATATGGTCGCTTAATGGAGAGGAGATTTGCCCCAGTGTGTGTGTGTGTGTGTGTGTGTGTGTGTGTGAGTGACATGTGCAGCTCGTATTATTCCCAGGGTGCAATGGACTGTCCGAATGTCAAAGAAATAGAGGAGTCTCAGGGTCAAACATGGTTGATGTAAAGGGAAACAAGAGGAAGATAATCGTAATGGGAGAAATTTCAAGACGAGAAAGTGAAAGAGAGTGATGATATATTTAAAGAACTCCAAAATGAATGTTTTTATGAATATGGTTTGTTTTCTTCAGTTTCTGGGTATCTTTTAAAGGAAGGCAAATAACCTAATTCCATCAAATAATTCTAAGTTTTTTTTGGTATTTTCTTATGCTAAAAATCCTCAAAAGTCATAATTAGGTTCAAGTATGGGCAAATTCCACAAGATGAATCGAATCCCAAAGCGACTCAAAACAGAGACCGACGCAAGACCCAATGCCATAACCCTAGTTATAAACATCTTTACAGTAGATACGTGGCTAGTGAGTGGCGGGCTTCGAACCACCCTTGCCTCCTGACGAAGGTGTTATAGACGCTTCGGAGGGCTGATGAAGGTGATTACCCTTGACGCTGACGGCCTTAACGACCCTGGCAGATGATATAGGCCTAAACAACCATGATATCTTTTTTTTTTTTTTGCCCCGTTATAGAAAAAAAAAAAATGGTTTATAGCTGGAAGTCAACCCGGCTCATAAGTCGAGAGTGAATTCGACCTTTGGGGGCCATAGGAACTTAATTAATTGCCGCTTTTTTTTTCTTTTCTTTTCTTTTTTCTTTTTCTTTTCCAGACATTGCTTTCACCAGCTGGCGACGCTGCTGTACCTTAGGCCACCCATCTGGTCTCTGCTTCATGCCTGGCCTCGACCAAGACCCTTGTCAAGAGGCCGCAGCCTTCAGTGCAAAAGAAGGTAGCAAAACAGAAGGCTCCTCCCCCAACCACAGGATAGTAAAACAGAAGACGGCACATCAACGCGTAGGAACCTAAGCTACGACAGAACACCATGTTGTGCACACAGAGACAACATACTGTCCTGGAAATTCTAGAGGAAAGGACAGAAGCAGGAAAACCCCCATTCTAACTTAATCAAATCTAAATTTAACCCCGTAGACAAGGTACTTCAGCCACGGTGAATGAACCCTTAGTCTAATTACGTGCCATGACACCATCTGGAGCGAGGTTAATGATGCTTAACGGATCAATACATTAACTGATATTGACTGTGTGATATACAGACTATCAGTGGAATGTTAGATTATCTTAAACATATTGGTAAGTCTTGACTGTGGACGCATTTCGTACGGTCGTCCATTGTAATAGAGCCAATCAAAAGAATCAGTCACTGATGTTCCCCATGTACATAAACAACCCAGTGTCTCAAAGTGATAGATCGCTATACTGATCACTTTAATCCGGTATTCAACCCAGACCAAACTGATTCTAAAAACTCATATCAGTCGATCGAATTATACCTATAAATTGAATATTTTGAATAATTTTCTATCTCTTTGAGAGGGCACAGAAAAAGTACACACCCACACACACACTTATATATATATATATATATATATATATATATATATATATATATATATATATATATATATATATTTTTTTTTTTTTTTTTTTTTTTTTTTCATACTATTCGCCATTTCCCGCAGCGAGGTAGCGCCAAGAACAGAGGACCAGGCCCCTGAGGGAACATCCCCACCTGGACCTCTCCTCTGTTCCTTCTTTTGGAAAAAAAAAAAAAAAAAACGAGAGGGGAGGATTTCCAGCCCCCCGCTCCCTTCCCTTTTAGTCGCCTTCTACGACACGCAGGGAATACGTGGGAAGTATTCTTTCTCCCCTATCCCCAGGGAATATATATATATATATATATATATATATACGTATGGTAAGACATGGCCAAGTGGCTTATCAGTGAATAAGGGAAGGGGGGAGGAATGAAGAGGGTGTTAAATGGTTCCTGGGGAGGAGGGATCTGTTGAGGGCAGGGGGCTGGTGTGTGAGACAAGGGGCGTGGGGTTCAGGTGACCACAGTAGAGGCATCGTCCCCCCCTCCTCCTGCCTCCACCTGCCTCTCCCAGACAAGCCAGTCACCACCGTTCTGCGAAGTGCTCGGGTCACCTCTGGTGCTGGTAACACTGCCGTTACCACCAGCAACGCCAACACTACCTACCACCATCGCTGCTACTACCTACCACCATCGCTGCTACTACCATCCGTAGCACTGTACCTACCACCATCGCTGCTACTACCATCCGTAGCACTGTACCTACCACCATCCCTACCACCATCGCTGCTACTACCATCCGTAGCACTCTACCTACCACCATCGGTAGAACTGTACCTACCACCATCGCTGCTACTACCGTCCGTAGCGCTGTACCTACCACCATCCCTACCACCATCGCTGCTACTACCATCCGTAGCACTGTACCTACCACCATCGCTGCTACTACCATCCGTAGCACTGTACCTACCACCATCCCTACCAGCACTGTACCTACCACCATCCCTACCAGAACTGTACCTACCACCATCCCTACCATCTTCCCCTGACACCGCTCTTGTGACCATCCCTACCACGTCATCGGCCAAATACCATCCCTACTGCTGTCATAACTACCACAATCGCTACCATCCCTACCACCATCACTAGCATCCCTACTACCATTACCAGTATCCTTACATACCATCACTGGCATCCCCACCACCATCACTAGCATCTCTACCACCATCGCTAGCATCCCTACCACCATCAACAGCATCCTACCACCATCACTAGCATCTCTACCACCATCGCTAGCATCCCTACCACCATCGCTAGCATCCCTACCACCATCACTAGCATCCCTACTACCATTACCAGTATCCTTACATACCATCACTGGCATCCCCACCACCATCACTAGCATCTCTACCACCATCACTAGCATTCCTACCACCATCACTAGCATCCCTACCACCATCACTAGCATCCCTACCACCATCGCTAGCATCCCTACCACCATCACTAGCATCTCTACCACCATCACTAGCATCCTACCACCATCACTAGCACCTCTACCACCATCGCTAGCATCTCTACCACCATCACTAGCATCCCTACCACCATCAACAGCATCCCTACCACCATCGCTAGCATCCTACCACCATCACTAGCACCTCTACCAACATCGCTAGCATCTCTACCACCATCACTAGCATCCCTACCACCATCAACAGCATTCCTACCACCATCACTAGCATCTCTACCACCATCACTAATATCCCTACTACCATTACCACCATCATAACCATCCTTACCACCATTACTAATAACCCCACCACCATAACCCTACCACCATCACCACCAACCCTACCACTATCACCACAATCCTACCACCATCACCACCAACCCTACCACTATCACCACAATCCTACCACCACTAGCCTTCCTGCCATAATCACAACCATCACCACAACTACCACAATCATCACCTGCACCAACTCGACCAGTACGACCAATCACAAAGCAACTACCAACATCACTTTACCTACCACACTTGCCCACAACCACAACCACAACCACAACCACAGACCACGAGGACCACAACAACACTGAGACACCAACACAGCATCATCACCACCACCACCAATTCTCCAACACTCATCACCACCACTACCACTACCATCACCAACATCACGCCAACAACCATCACCACCACCACCACTTCTCCAACACTCATCACCACCACCACCACTCCAACATCACGCCAACAAACATCCCCACCACAATTACCACAACTCACCACTCCTACAAACATCCCCACCACAATTATCACAACTCTTAGCAACCTTTACTGCTGCTACTCCACCAAGTGTCATCTCCACCATTCCGGCAACCACCTTCCCCACCACTCCAACAACCAACATTCCATTACTCCACCAACCATCAACAAATCCCCCTAAACAACCATTGCCACTCCAACAACCATCACTGATCCACAGCTACCACCATTATTCTAACAACAACCACAACCACAAACATCCTGCCACCACCACCACCACTCCATACACCCATACCACCACAGCAACCACTCTCCACACCACTCCATACACCCATACCACCACAGCAACCACCACCACTCCATACACCCATACGACCACAGCAACCACTCTCCACACCACTCCATACACCCATACCACCACAGCAACCACTCTCCACACCACTCCATACACCCATACCACCACAGCAACCACTCTCCACACCACTCCATACACCCATACCACCACAGCTACCACTCTCCACACCACTCCATACACCCATACCACCACAGCAACCACTCTCCACACCACTCCATACACCCATACCATCACAGCAACCACTCTCCACACCACTCCATACACCCATACCACCACAGCAACCACTCTCCCCACCACTCCATACACCCATACCACCACAGCAACCACTCTCCACACCACTCCATACACCCATACCACCACAGCAACCACTCTCCACACCACTCCATACACCCATACCACCACAGCATCCCCTCTCCACACCACTCCATACACCCATACCACCACAGCAACCCCTCTCCACACCACTCCATACACCCATACCACCACAGCAACCCCTCTCCACACCACTCCGACAACCCGTATCACAACCACCACCACTGTAGCATCTACAACTATCACAACCATTCCCACATTGTCACAAAAACACCTCAAAAACTGAAAACTTATTCAAG
The DNA here is from genome assembly GCF_036320965.1 of Panulirus ornatus. Taxonomy (NCBI): domain Eukaryota; kingdom Metazoa; phylum Arthropoda; class Malacostraca; order Decapoda; family Palinuridae; genus Panulirus; species Panulirus ornatus. Next base: position 68,094,033 of record NC_092226.1, on the reverse strand, counting down.
TATTTTTTCTCTATGCTACTTGTAATAACCATCATATAATCACAATCTAATTTTACCGAATTGTAAATGAATTCTACATTTGCTATTCCACTGTTAAATATTCGATCTAAAAAAACTACAGTGGGCTGAAAAGTTTAAAGTAAGACGCACTCAGAAATGAAGACATCCCTATATTTCCATAAGGTCCTTGTCTGTTTATATATATATATATATATATATATATATATATATATATATATATATATATATATATATATATATATATATATGGAAGCGGAAGTGAATCATACGGTGGGGGAGGGGACGAAAATCCTGGGAGCCTTGAAGAATGTGTGGAAGTCGAGAACATTATCTCGGAAAGCAAAAATGGGTATGTTTGAAGGAATAGTGGTTCCAACAATGTTGTATGGTTGCGAGGCGTGGGCTATGGATAGAGTTGTGCGCAGGAGGGTGGATGTGCTGGAAATGAGATGTTTGAGGACAATGTGTGGTGTGAGGTGGTTTGATCGAGTACGTAACGTAAGGGTAAGAGAGATGTGTGGAAATAAAAAGAGCGTGGTTGATTGAGTAGAAGAGGGTGTTTTGAAATTGTTTGGGCACATGGAGAGAATGAGTGAGGAAAGATTGACCAAGAGGATATATGTGTCGGAGATGGAGGGAACGAGGAGAAGTGGGAGACTAAATTGGAGGTGGAAAGATGGAGTGAAAAAGATTTTGAGTGATCGGGGCCTGAACATGCAGGAGGGTGAAAGGCGGGCAAGGAATAGAGTGAATTGGATCGATGTGGTATACCGGGGTTGACGTGCTGTCAGTGGATTGAATCAGGGCATGTGAAGCGTCTGGGGTAAACCATGGAAAGCTGTGTGGGGCCTGGATGTGGAAAGGGAGCTGTGGTTTCGGGTATTATTGCATGATAGTTAGAGACTGAGTGTGAACGAATGAGGCCTTTGTTGTCTTTTCCTAGCGCTACCCCGCACACATGAGGGGGGAGGGGGATGGTATTCCATGTGTGGCGGGGTGGCGATGGGAATGAATAAAGGCAGACAGTGTGAATTGTGTGCATGGGTATATATGTATGTGTCTGTGTGTGTATATATATGTGTATATTGAGATGTATAGGTATGTATATTTGCGTGTGTGGACGTGCATGTATATACATGTGTATGTGGGTGGGTTGGGCCATTTGTTTCGTCTGTTTCCTTGCGCTACCTCGCAAACGCGGGAGACAGCGACAAAGCAAAATAAATGAATATATATATATATATCCCTGGGGATAGGGGAGAAAGAATACTTCCCACGTATTCCCTGCGTGTCGTAGAAGGCGACTAAAAGGGGAGGGAGCGGGGGGCTGGAAATCCTCCCCTCTCACTTTTTTTTTTTTTAATTTTCCAAAAGAGGGAACAGAGAAGGGGCCCAGGTGAGGATATTCCCTCAATGGCCCAGTCCTCTGTTCTCAACGCTACCTCGCTAATGCGGGAAATGGCGAATAGTATGAAAGAAAAAAGAAATATATATATATATATATATATATATATATATATATATATATATATATATATATATATATATATATATATATATATATTCCTCAGTTATGATCATTAAGGCCATACAAGACACGGACTGCAACATCCAGTGTCTCGCGCCCGCAAAAGCCATCATTGCTTCTGGGCCATTTTAAACCCCTTAGCGAAGACTGGAAAAGGATTTAGCTGACGTCTCTCTCTCTCTCTCTCTCTCTCTCTCTCTCTCTCTCTCTCTCTCTCTCTCACACACACACACACACACACACACACACACACACATACACTTCTTGATCACCCCCTCTTCCTCCTCCTCCTCCTCCTCCATACCCTCCTCCTCCTCCTCCTCCATACCCTCCTCCTTCCATCGACGATCAGACGGATCGGATCGATTACAGTGTCATCCGCTCAGGAGGGGTTTCTAAAGGCCATTCCACCACGGGGAAACAAAGTGCAGTTCGCCCTTAAAAAAAAAGGAAAAAAAAACCGAAGTCCCGCCCACCGGCTGCTTACCCCCCACCAACGGGGGTTCCTCCCTCCGAAGGGCCGGACCAATGATGTGCAGACACTCACGGCTGACCAATTGCATGCAAGATGTGAAAATCGGCCCCTCCCTCTGCCGGGGTGGGAAAGGAGGCCGGGGGTGGACGGGGTGTGGGTGGTGTGTGCGCGGCAGTCATTCGCTCTTCTCTTGCAACACACACACACACACACACACACCGGGGCCCCTGCTTTTGGCCTGGGGAGGTCTTTTGGGGTAAGCTGGGGGGACGTTGGCGGGCCGGCTGGGCTGAGCTCAGGACAGAGAGAGAGAGAGGTGAGGTGAGGTGAGGTGAGGTGAGGGAGTGAGGGAGGGTAGCGTAGCACTGTGGCGTCTTCAATAGCAAGGAGACGGAGCGACTCCGCTCCTACGTCTTGGCGCTGTCGCGGGCTGGCCGGCCGCTCCTCACCCTCCTCCCCACACACCTCTCTCTCTCTCTCTTAATCCTTTCTCCTCCACCAATCTCTTCTGCTCGTCTCTCCTCGCGTCTCTGATCTCTCTCTCTCTCTCTCTCTCTCTCTCTCTCTCTCTTGCTCCCTGATCCATTACCTACACTGCCGCGCCATTTCTCTCTGTGTGTATGTGTGTCTGTGTGCGTCTGGCTTATTGTCATTTGCGTATCTCTCCCGTAAGATATCTTCCTTTCTTTTTTTCTCTCTCTCTTATTTGCTTGCTTTCATCTGTCATGGCCTGATATCTCGTGATGGCATGCGTCATGATTGCTCTGCCTCTGTGATTATAAGACCCGCCTTTGCCGTGCTTTTACCATTGTGACTGTAAGAATAAGACACGTACATTTCCCTTTTTGTTTTTCTATATTTTACAGTAATTTGATTTCCATATTTCTGAACAGTCTTGACCCCAGGAATATATATATATATATATATATATATATATATATATATATATATATATATATATATATATATCATACTATTCGCCATTTCCCGCATTAGCGAGGTAGCGTTAAGAACAGAGGACTGAGCCTTTGAGGGAATATCCTCACCTGGCCCCCTTCTCTGTTCCTTCTTTTGGAAAAAAAAAAAAAAAGAGAGGGGAGGATTTCCAGCCCCCCGCTCCCTTCCTTTTTAGTCGCCTTCTACGACACGCAGGGAATACGTGGGAAGTATTCTTTCTCCCCTATCCCCAGGGATAATCTATCCCCAGGGATAATCTATCCCCAGGGATACCCTATCCCCAGGGATTCATAGTATTGCTTTCAACTGCTCTGTAATTGTTAAATCGTTCCATATGTTTAACTATCCTGTTGGAGAAAAAGTACTTCGCCTCATTTGAGGTAAAACGTTTGCCCACGAGTTTACATCTGAGGTAAAACGTTTGCCCACGAGTTTACATCTGAGGTAAAACGTTTGCCCACGAGTTTAAATCCGAGGTAAAACGTTTGCCCACGAGTTTACATCCGAGGTAAAACGTTTGCCCACGAGTTTACATCTGAGGTAAAACGTTTGCCCACGAGTTTACATCCGAGGTAAAACGTTTGCCCACGACTTTACATCTGAGGTAAAACGTTTGCCCACGAGTTTACATCCGAGTTAAAACGTTTGCCCACGAGTGTACATGAGGTAAAACGTTTGCCCACGAGTTTACATCCGAGGTAAAACGTTTGCCCACGAGTGTAAATGAGATAAAACGTTTGCCCACGAGTTTACATCCGAGGTAAAACGTTTGCCCACGAGTGTACATCCGAGGTAAAACGTTTGCCCACGAGTTTACATCTGAGGTAAAACGTTTGCCCACGAGTTTACATCCGAGGTAAAACGTTTGCCCACGAGTTTACATCCATTACCACGAGTGAAAGCCGACGACTCTATCCTTAAGTAGCTCGTAAGGGGGTTGAGCTCACCCAAGGCTTTCAGTGATTCGACTTTACGTGTGTCATAATCACCTCTTGACCTTCTCCTCGCTTCTGAGGTGAATCTAATTCCTTCTCGTCGGGGTCTCATGAGATGGGATGCTCATCCCTGGAGCCATCTCGATAGCTCGGCGATATGCTCCTTCAATCTGTTCATGTCTATCCTCAAAAGCAGGGTGACGAAAGAGAGAACACAGTGTTCATTTAAGAAGTTATTTCCATTACATTTCTCATCCTTTTTCAAGTGTCCAAACTCACTTTCATTTTTTGTTTGGTTCTTTCTTTTATTCACGAGTGAAAAACAATGTTTTTGGGATATTTGGCCACTCTGTTTTCTGATTTGTCTTCCATTCCAACTCCCCGTTTTCTTCTTTGTGATTCCATTATTACTTTATCTTTCTACCAGCGTGACTAATATTCTTCTTTCTTTTTCTTTTTCTGACAAGCTCTTCTGACTTTCTCCTGGCTTAATGGCGTCCTGTCTTCTTTCTCCAGTCTCTCTCTCTCTCTCTCTCTCTCTCTCTCTCTCTCTCTACCCACCGTTTTCTGTTACTTGCTTTACATATATACACACACACACACACCCTCTTTTTCCCCCCATCTTTTTCTAATCGTCAGCTTTTCACTTTGACCTGCCGTATGCCCCCAAAACACCCTCCCTCCACCAATTGCCTTACCCATTACTTCGTGATCTCATGACATGAGATTTCAACCTCGCTCAGTTGTTTTTTTCTTCGCCTCGCCTGGACGAACACAAGTGTTTTCGAGTCATCTCGGTCGACGGATAGGCCCAAGGGAAGAGAGAGAGAGAGAGAGAGAGAGAGAGAGAGAGAGAGAGAGAGAGAGAGAGAGAGAGAGAGAGAGAGAGAGAGAGGTAAGCACCTGGGTTCGTGACGGAAGACGACCTCCTCCTACAGAACACACGAGCTGGGGGCCGGGGCGTCCCACCTCGAAGTATTTCAGAGGCAGGGGGTTTGTCGCCCTGTGTATCGTCAGCTAAGCTTTACCATCTCCCCAGCCCCTTCCCTTCCCCTCCTTCTGTACCGCTGGTCAAGCTGTAGCCCCTGTATCAAGCTGTAGCCCTGTACCGAAGAGCAAGCTGACCCGTGTACCACTGGCCAAAAGGTGAACCCCCCACCCCCCCATCTGTACCACAGACCAAGCTGGACTTCCTGTACCGCAAGGCAAGCTTGACTCCTTGTACCGCTGACGAAGACTGACCCTCTACCACCGGGTAAGCTTGACCCACCATGTACCGCTGACTAAGCTTTCCTAAAACCACTGGCCAAGCTTGATCTCTGTACCAGACTGACCCTGTACCTTTGACCCAACGTTGACCCAGCACCGCTGTCGAAGCTTGACCCCCTACACCAAACTGACCTCCAGTCCCTGGCCTAACCTGACCTACTGTATATACCGCTGTCGAAGCTTGACCCCCTACACCAAACTGACCTCCAGTCCCTGGCCGGACCTGACCTACTGTATACCGCTGTCGAAGCTTGACCCCCTACATCCACGACGTGTACCCTCGTCCGCTGGCCAAACCTGACCCTGGTACTGGCGGCCAGGCTTAGACTTGTGCCCCAGGCTGGGCTAATCCCCAGGCCGCTGGCTAAGCTGGGGTGTCAGGACCGAGTTAATTCCCTCTGCCGTGTTGAGTAAGGAATGGATGACTTACCTTGATCGTGTAGCGTAAGGAAGGGGTGACATACCTTGATCGTGTAGTGCCAGGAATGGGTGACTTACCTTGATCGTGTAGTGTAAGGAATGGGTGACATACCTTGATCGTGTAGCGTAAGGAATGGGTGACTTACCTTGATCGTGTAGCGTAAGGAATGGGTGACTTACCTTGATCGTGTAGTGTAAGGAATGGGTGACTTACCTTTGTCGTCGAGTATCAGGGCTGAGTGACTTGTCCTCGAGTATCAGGGATGAGTGACTTGTCCTCGAGTATCAGGGGAGGGGCGAGGCGACGTCTCAGCCTTGAAAAGAAAAGAGACCAAAATTACGAAAGACATCAGCTGAGGTCAATCCATGACTGACAAGAGACCAGCCCCACGTGCTGAGGTCAAGTGCCACATGCTCAGGTCAAGTGCCACGTGCTGAGGTCAACCTACAGGCATAGTTCCGGTACCGTACACGTCGGGATCTCAAATGACTCCCTCGGCTTGTCTGTATCTATCTATCTATCATATCTTTATCTATATCTATCAATCTATCACTTTAGTGAATACGTATATCTGCGTGTTGCTAATGTGTCATGAAGGGTTAACGTATAACAGTATACCACGACAGCGATGAATCTCTATAGCAGTATAGGAGTGGGTATACCTGTATAGCAGTATAGGAGCGGGTATACCTGTATAGCAGTATAGGAGCGGGTATAGCAGTATAGCAGTATAGGAGCGGGTATACCTGTATAGCAGTATAGGAGCGGGTATACCTGTATAGCAGTATAGGAGCGGGTATACCTGTATAGCAGTATAGGAGCGGGTATACCTGTATAGCAGTATAGGAGCGGGTATACCTGTATAGCAGTATAGGAGCTGGTATACCGCGCGGAGCCTTGCAACCCTTGATCCTTCGCTGCGTCTTGCCACCTCCATCCCCCTGCTCTACACCAAGCGGGGCGGAGGAGGGGAGGGGAAAGGAAGGGGGAGGGGAGGGGGTCAAGAGGGGAGGAGGGGGTCGAGGGGAGGAAGGGAGGGGGTCAAGAGGAGGGAGGGATAGACAGACAGAGAGACAGACGTGACACGTTGGGCGTGTAGGAGGGTCAGTGGGCGGGCTTGGTTTTGTCCGTTCCCAGTACTCAGCCTAATTATAACCGGCACCTCACAACCCTCTCTCTCTCTCTCTCTCTCTCTCTCTCTCTCTCTCTCTCTCTCCTTCATTCATAAACGTCGGGCCGGCCGAGAGAAATGACACTAGATGTGTTGATATGGCGACCCTCCATCACACACCCCCTCCCCAACCAACCCCCTTCCACTCCCCCTCCCTCCTTAAATTACCGTGAGGGGTCTCTCTCTCTCTCTCTCTCTCTCTCTCTCTCTCTCTCTCTCTCTCTCTCTCTTTCCCGTGATGTACAAAAAGGCAAATTACAATGACGATGGGTAATCACACCCACACGAAGTTAGTCTGATATATATATATATATATATATATATATATATATATATATATATATATATATATATATATATATATATATATAGATGACACTGAGGACAGTTTACGAGGGCAAGACGTCCTCGCTACGGATATTGTCTAGCAGGATACAAGCTGCAGGGGGACCTGTGTGTGTGAGAGGGACATGGGAGTGGACACAGCGTCCTTCAACACCGTCGCCAGAGACCCACATTAAGAGACCCACATTAAGAGACCCACATTAAGAAACCCACTCGTGTGCTGGGATGTATTAGAAGTGGGTTTACATCCCACACTTGGCCAGCAACAGAATATGCTATTCCAGTTCGGTTGCAGCACTTAGAAGAAGCACGAAGAACTAATAACATAAGGTCCAGAGGAAGGCGACAGAGGTGTTTACAGGATCAAGAGAGCTGAGTTATTGAGAGAGGCTATAGAGACCGTCCTTCAATTTGCCAAGCGTGGAAGAGAGAAGAGTAAGGGGCGACGTGATCACACCCTTTTTGGGGTCTCCAAGCCAGATTGAAGAAGACGATGACGGTGAACACTCATCCAACAATAACAGGACAGAACAACCAAAAAGCCACAACATGGAACAAAGAACACTGTCAGCAAAGATGTACAGAAGTCCTTTGGAAACGTAGAGAGCAGTGGAGGAGAGGCATAAACTGAACGCGGATGGCACAGTAGACGAAAATGTAGGACAGCCAAACTTCAAGACATGAGAAAGGACCCCCACGTATGTAGGACGCCCTCCCCGTACAGTACAAATAGAGTAAATAAACGCCATGACTGACGGTGTCTGCAACAAATAGGAAGTGCAGTCCGTTATCTGGTTGGTGTATCCTCCGTGGTACAGACAGGTACATTAGCACGGTACAGGGAGGTACATCTGCACGGTACAGACAGGTACATCTGCACGGTACAGGCAGGTACATCTGCACGGTACAGACAAGTACATCAGCATGGTACAGACAGGTACATCTGCACGGTACAGAAAGGTACATCTGCACGGTACAGAAAGGTACATCTGCACGGTACAGACAGGTACATCTGCATGGTACAGACAGGTACATCTGCACGGTACAGACAGGTACATCTGCACGGTACAGACAGGTACATCTGCACGGTACAGACTGGTACATTAGCACGGTACAGGCATGCAAGTCTCCCGATCCAACATCCAAAATACGTTTGCTTGGCGCAAGCAACACCAGAGGAGCTGGTAATGGTGCATGATGGAACAGGTACTCGTCCTTGTGAGGAAATGACAACTTAAATAACTTAGGATGGTGAAGTAAACACCAAAGCCAGTACTGTTTACCTCCACTCATAATCGTGAAGGTTTTCTAAATTCTCACACGAGAGCCGAGAATGGAAAATGTGAGTCTATTTCTTTTTTTTTTTAAACAGAATATACGTATTCTATTATTTCTTTTGTTATTCATAGAAGAATATAGGGTATTTTTTTGTATATCTTGGTGATCACCTCGATGATTATATGTATTGGCTTGCCCATACCCATCCACACGCCTTGCCCAAACACATCCACTTGCTTTGCCCGAACACATCCGCATTTCTTGTCCAGACACATCCACATTTCTTGCTCAAAAACATCCACATTCCTTGCCCAAACACATCCACATTTCTTGCCCAAACACATCCACATTTCTTGCCCGAACACATCCGCATTTCTTGTCCGGACACATCCACATTCCTTGCCCAAACACACCCACATTCCATGTCCAGAGACATCCACATTCCTTGCCCAAACACATCCACACTCCTTGTCCGGACACATCCACATTTCTTGTTGTAAGCCATCCACATTCCTTGCCCAAACACATCCACATTCCTTGCCCAAACACATCCACATTCCTTGTCCGGACACATCCACATTCCATGTCCGGACACATCCACATTCCTTGTTGTAAGCACATCCACATTCCTTGTTCCACGCTTTACATCAGAGGGCCCTACATACACGCAGCCTGCACCCACGGCTCTTCACTCGTTCACCCACACACCCATCGCCATCACTCCCACCAGTAGACACCCACGCACCCAACGCCCACGCACCTTGGTCGTACGCCCACGCCAGCATCTTCCCTCCGTCTAACTCCGCCCACCTCGTCTTCGGCATCCCTGTCGAACCATTCCACGTTCCTAGGACGCCCGCCCGGGAATGAACCAATCAGCTCCGCGATGTGGCCAAAGGTCGGGGAAATATCCTGGTCACCACACCGAATCACCCATTACCCACCCAACCACCCCGTTAGGGAACAAGTTCGAACACACGAGTAATTTAAAGAGTTAATGGTCGTTTGAAGGGAAGGGGGTGGTGTTAGGAGTATGAGTATAGCAGGTAAGGAGACGGTTCCGCGGGAGACGTAGATCAATGAATAATGTTGGAGGGTTGGGAGGGAGGGGGGAAGAGGGAGAGGGGGGTGTGGGGGAGAAGGAGGGGTTCAGCTGGTGCGGGCGCGGGGCCGCCTCCCTCACAGCGTCATTGGCTCTCCTGCAGCTGACGGAGCGCAGCGGGACAATAGCTGTGGGTGGAGAGAGTGGTGGTGGTGGTGGAGGAGGAGGAGGGAAGTGGAGGAGGAGGAGGAGGAGGAGGAGGAGGAGGAGGAGGAGGAGGAGGGAGGTGGCAGGTGGTATGATGGAGGAGGAGGAGGAGGATGAGGGGGTTGAGGTGCGGACGGTGTGATGGGGAAGGAGGAGAGGGGGTAGTGATGGTGGGGGAGGGGGGAAGGATGGTGAAAAAAGGGGAAGAGGGAGGAGGAGGAGGAGGAGGAGGAGGAGGAGGAGGAGGAGGAAGAGGAGGAGGAGGAGGTGGTAGGTGATGGTGTTGGAGGAGAAGAATGAGGAAGGGGGAAGGAAGAAGGTGGTGATGGAGGTTGGAGGAGATGGTGGAGGAATAGGGGGTGGGGGAGGGGTTAAGAGGATGGAAGGTGTGAGTACAGGAGGAGGCAGGCAATGTTGGAGGTTGAGGGAGTAGATGAGGGAGGAGTTGTGGATGTTGAAGATGACAGAAGAGGAGGGAAAATGTGATGAAGGTTGGAGACTAGGGCACACGTTATGTGTTGTTATGGTGTGGCTTGTGGTGGTGACTATGATGGTTTGTGGTGGTGGTGGTGGGTGGGTCATCTGTGGTTGTGGCTGTTGTGGCCAAATGTGGTGGGTTGGGGTGGGTTGGTTGTGGTGGTGATTGGAGCAGCGATGGTGGCGACGGTGAGTGTTGGTGGTGGTGGTGGTGGAGACGGTGGTGGTTGTAGTTGTGGTTGTAGTGGTGGTTGTGGTGGTGGTTGTAGTACTGTGGTTGTGGTGGCGACCGTGGTGGTAGTACCACATTGCAGTGCGTGTGTTCGTGGCGACGGTGGTGGATGAGAGTGGCGGTGGTGGATGAGAGTGGCGGTGGTGGATGAGAGTGGCGGGAGCGGAGGTTATGATGGTTGTGGTGGTTGTAGCGGTAACGGCACGGCCGATGGAGGGCGGGAGGATGCGAGAAATAGATGACCTCCCTACCACCCTCCTCCTTCGGCAGATGCCAGGCCTGGCCTGGAGACGCCCATCACTGTACGTTACATGTTCACATTCTCATCTGACCCACACACACCAGGATGGTGGGGGGAGGTGAGAGATATACGGCCTGGCTCTCTCTCTCTCGCTCTCTCTCTCTCTCTCCCCCTAAACCCCCCCCCATCCCCTAGCATACAGGTCTGGTTCCCCCTAGCAACTGTAACTGGCTCTCTCTCTCTCTCTCTCTCTCTCTCTCTCTCTCTCTCTCTCTCTCTCTCTCCCTGCACAAGAGTATGATCCCTCCTAGCAGAAATATCTGGATCCCCCAGCAATCGGGTCTAGCTCCCCCCCCCAAGCAGACGTACCTGGGCTCCCCTAGCAGACGTATCTATCTCCCCCAGCAGACGTACCTGGGCTCCCCTAGCAGACGTATCTATCTCCCCCAGCAGACGTACCTGGGCTCCCCTAGCAGACGTATCTATCTCCCCCAGCAGACGTACCTGGGCTCCCCTAGCAGACGTATCTATCTCCCCCAGCAGACGTACCTGGGCTCCCCTAGCAGACGTATCTATCTCCCCCAGCAGACGTACCTGGGCTCCCCTAGCAGACGTATCTATCTCCCCCAGCAGACGTACCTGGGCTACCCTAGCAGACGTATCTATCTCCCCCAGCAGACGTACCTATCACCCCCAGCACAGGGGTCTAGCTCCCCCAGCAAACGTATCTGGCTCCCCCAGCATACGGGGAGGGAGGAGTTTCTGCCATCATCTACAAGAACGCGAGCCAACGTACTGGGGAAAAGATTTCTTGATTTTATGTGGCAGACATTCCTAACTATCCCTCATGAATGTGAAAGCCAGATAACAGAAGACCTGGTGGTCTATGACGAGGTCATCTGCTAGAGGACAGTACATGGGAAAGCCAGATAACAGAAGACCTGATGGTCTATGACGAGGTTATCTGCTGGAGGACAATACATGGGAAAGCCAGATAACAGAAGACCTGGTGGTCTATGACGAGGTTATCTGCTAGAGGACAGTACATGGGAAAGCCAGATAACAGAAGACCTGATGGTCTATGACAAGGTTATCTGCTGGAGGACAGTACATGGGAAAGCCAGATAACAGAAGACCTGGTGGTCTATGACGAGGTTATCTGCTGGAGGACAGCACAATGGGAAAGCCAGATAACAGAAGACCTGAAGGTCTATGACGAGGTTATCTGCTGGAGGACAGCACAATGGGAAAGCCAGATGACAGAAGACCTGATGGTCTATGACGAGGTTACAAAATGGAAGCAAACAACATGAAACTCTTCATCTATACACAAAAACGGGGGAGTAAAGTAGGCTCCTCGTCCCCCATCTACCACAACAGATGGAGACGGGATAGTAAAGCAAAGGGCTCCTCCTCCTAACTCATCGCTCCATTCAACACATCAACCGTTGGGAAAACATCCATGAAGGAAGACCATGGAGTACATACAGAGTATACTGCCGTGGACATTCTACAGGAAAATAGGGGCGGGAGTACACTGTCGTGGACATTCTACAGGAAAGGAGGGACGGAGGTATACTGTCGTGGACATTCTACAGGAAAGGAGGGACGGGAGTACACTGTCGTGGACATTCTACAGGAAAGGAGGGACGGAGGTATACTGTCGTGGACATTCTACAGGAAAGGAGGGACGGGAGTATACTGTTGTGGACATTCTACAGGAAAGGAGGGACGGAGGTATACTGTCGTGGACATTCTACAGGAAAGGAGGGATGGAGGTATACTGTCGTGGACATTCTACAGGAAAGGAGGGACGGGGGTATACTGTCGTGGACATTCTACAGGAAAGGAGGTGAGGGAAAACAGACTCCCGTCTCAACACAGCCGCCGGCCAGGGAGGAACATGGACAACGGCCGCTACCCGCTGAGAGAAAGAATGAAAAAAAAAAAAAAAAAAAAGACACTTGGTGGTGGCCAACTCAGACGTTCAGTCTCGAACGGGCGAAACACCAGCAGACGAGGCAGACAGTCGTCGCAAGGTGGTCTGTCCTCCTCTTCTTCCCACCGAACACTTGGGAAGGAAGGCTATGGAATAAGCAGCGTCTGTGTCAAGCCACGGAAGATGCTACTAAGGATGCGGGCTATGGCGGTGGGTCGTGACACACACACACACACTAACACACACACACACACACACACACACACACACACACACTTGAGAGATCGTGGGATCCTTGACCTCAGTGGTGGACAGACGTGTAAAGAGGCCAGTCACTCGGGCAGTGATCAGCGGAGACGAGACATTTGAGTGGTTTGGATATACACGAGGATTAGAACTACCTGTCCAGTTTGATAGGCAAGTGGCTAAGGATAGCAGAGTGCTTTATCTTATGACAGTTTAGCATTTTCATGACTTCGAGTCGACAGGACGACTCAGGTGTGTGTGTGTGTGGTGTGTGTTAGGGGAGGAAGGTAGGCTGGGACGAACAGAGGGGGTGTGTCAAGGCGGAGTATCGGAGTATCTACGTAACAGACGCTGTCGAAGTGGTCGCTGATAACCTGAAGTGCATCTCTACTGACAGGTGACTGATGCATGGACGAAGGGTGAGCAATCTGCTAGCGTATCTATCCACCTATCTATTCACGTACATACTTCAGTAGGAGTTCATACAATCATATCTAACAGGCAATTTTTCTACACATGTGGCACGACATGGTTCCTGGAGACAATCCACCACATCAGGTGTCGAGGATTAACAAAGTACAAGTTAATTGAAATCGTATGAACTCCTACTGGAGTGTGACTTCACTTCATACTATCTATCTATCTATCTCTCTCTCTATCTATCAATCAATCTATCTATCTATCTAACACCCACATACCTACCTCAACACATCCCCTCCCGATCTTTCACCATATCGCCTCCCTCTCTCCCTCCTCCTCCTACTTTATCTCCCGTGAGGACTCACAGCTCACGTCATTGTCACACCCCCACACACCCCACCCTAATCATACCTTATCACCCTAATCATACCTTATCACCCTAATCATACCTTATCACTATCTTTAGCATGTTCTTAACCCGCCCCCTCCTCCTTCCCTTCCTCCTCTCTCCTCCCTTCCCCCTCGTCTATGCATGACACTGCATGACCGTAGACACCAGGGGTTATCCGGGGGCTGTTATCCGTTACGTAACGACCATCGTAACACCTCTCGTCACACGATATCAAAAGGTATTCTGGAGTATGAATAAATCCAACAGTCTATGAATAAATCTAACAGTCTACGAATAAATCCTACAGTCTAAGAATAAATCTAATAGTCTATGAATAAATCCAACAGTCTAAGAATAAATCTAATAGTCTATGAATAAATCCTACAGTCTATGAATAAATCTAACAGTCTACGAATAAATCTAATAGTCTATGAATAAATCCAACAGTCTAAGAATAAATCTAATAGTCTATGAATAAATCCTACAGTCTATGAATAAATCTAACAGTCTACGAATAAATCCAACAGTCTAGGAATAAATCCTACAGTCCATGAACAAATCCTATAGTCCATGAATAAATCCTATAGTCCACGAATAAATCAAACAGTCTACGAATAAATCCTACAGTTTCTTTCCAGCACTCTCTCAGATATTCAATTATGAGTAAAGCGAAGGATTTATTCTTTCGTTTCGGCTTCTCAAAATACAATAACTTAATTCCTTCAGAGAACATTTCCATTTCTCACTGTTGACCTCTTCCCTTCTTACGACCATCTCATTTAAGGATATAGCCCTAAAGTATATCTGGGTTGTGGGTTACTTTTAAAAACTCGTTCGAATTAACACCAACTTATGCCACAAATGACAATATCGTCATTCATAAGTGGACAATCCCCTTAAGTATGTAAGTAACTTCTACTTAAAATGATAGCACGTATTTAAGAAATTCTAATTTAACTCGTAGTCAAGTTTTTCAACTCCTTAAGTATGTAAGTAGCTTCTACTTAAAATGATAGTACGTATTTAGGAAATTCTAATTCAACTCGTAAAGTAATTTGACTTCTTAAGCATGGAAGTAACTTCTACTTAAAATGATACTACGTATTTAGGAAATTCTAATTCAACTCGTAAAGTAATTTGACTTCTTAAGCATGGAAGTAACTTTTACTTAAAATGATAGTACGTGTTTAAGAAATTCTTATTCAACTCGTAAAGTAATTTGACTTTTTAAGCATGGAAGTAACTTCTACTTAAAATGATACTACGTATTTAAGAGATTCTAATTTCAACTCCTTAACTCCTTAAATATGCATGCAACTTCACCTTTAAAATGATACGACGTATTCACGAAATTCTAATCAAATTCCATAATAACATCAAGTATTAATTTCCCATACCTAACCCCCTCACACAGACAGGGTCAGATCTGGCATTTCCCACCCACACAGGAGCTCCCAGGTCAATCACACTTATCAATCAAGCCAGATAAGATGGCTTTCACGTCATGAGATTAGGCTGTGAACAGCAAGTGTCTCGCCCACACACACACACACACACACACAACACACACACACACACACACAACACACACACACACACACACAACACACACACACACACACACACACACACACACACAACACAACACACATATATACATCACCGGGACACGTTTATGCAGATATTATCCCGGTGATAAGAACTTATCACTGGGACATCTTAAACATCCGGGAGCGAATTGGCGTCAGTCGCCCAGGGCGTGGGAGAACACAGACACATATATCTATATATATATTCTCTATCTCTCTCTCTCTCTCTCTCTCTCTCTCTCTCTCTCTCTCTCTCTCTCTCTCTCTCTCTCTCTCCGTGACGTAAAGGCTTTGAGCAGGATGGTACGATATACGCCTTGAAGCACGACGGTACGACCCTTGAGCACGATGTTACGACCCTCGAGCACAGTGGGACGACCCTTGAGCACGACGGTACGACCCTTGAGCACGACGGTACGACCCTTGAGCGATGCTACGACCCTTGAGCACGAAAGTACGATCCATGAGCACGAAGGTACGACCCATGAGCACGACGGTGCGACCCTTGAGCACGACGGTGCGACCCTTGAGCACGACGGTACGACCATTGAGCATGACGGTACGACTCTTGAGCACGACGGTACGACCATTGAGCATGACGGTACGACCATTGAGCACAATGGGACGACTCTCGAGCACAACGGTACGATCATTAAGCACAATGGGACGACCCTTGAGCACGACGGTACGACCCCAGAGCACGACGGTACGATCATTAAGCCTAATAGGATGACCCTTGAGCACGACGGTACCATCACTGAGCACGACGGCACGACCCTTGAGCACGACGGCACGACCCTTGAGCATGACAGTGCGACCCTTGAGCACGACTGTACGACCCTTGAGCATGACAGTACGACCCTTGAGCATGACAGTGCTACCCCCTCTCTGGTAAGTACAGTGGCCTGACCTCTGACCCGACCCTTAAGGCTTAGACCAAAAGGGCCGAGACATCGTTTGCCTCAATTGTCGTGTACCGTCGTCCCTAGACCGCACCGACGTATCGTACTCGAGACGAGACAACGACGAAGACGACTACCACGACCACCATCGGCAGCCACCATCCGTCAGACGTACCTTCGCAACGGAGGCCACGTCGCTCTGACGTCAAACCTCCACCCAACCTCAACTGATGATGAAGACGCTTATCTTTGAACTCACCCTCCCTCTGTCTCACGGGAGAGAGGGAGGAAGGGACGAACGGAGGGAGGGAACGAGTGACCTCCCTCCCTCCCTCTCTCCCTCACGGCTCGTATGTGGCGCCTCTCGTATCCATACAACAGTAGGATCACTTTGGTGATACCCGAGTCGAGATCGGTTTATCCTACCTGTGTCTGACACCTCCTTCCTCCGCCTGTCAACGAGAACCCACTGCCTGTGCCTGTCTACGACCTCCTACTTCCTGTATCTGTCTACGACCTCCTACTTCCTGTATCTGTCTACGACCTCCCACTTCCTGTATCTGTCTACGACCTCCCACTTCCTGTGCCTGCCCATGACCTCCCACTTCTTGTGCCTGCCTGTGACCTCCCACTTCCTGTGCCTGCCCACGACCTCCCACTTCCTACGCCTGCCTGTGACCTCCCACTTCCTGTGCCTGCCTGTGACCTCCTACTTCCTGTATCTGTCTACGACCTCCCACTTCCTGTGCCTGCCCACAACCTCCCACTTCCTACGCCTGCCCACGGCCTCCCACTTCCTACGCCTGCCTGTGACCTCCCACTTCCTGTGCCTGCCTGTGACCTCCCACTTCCTGTGCCTCCCCACGACCTCCCACTTCCTGTGCTTACCCACGACCTCCCATTTCCTTGCCTGCCAACAACCTCTCACTTCCTGATGCTGGGTCTATGGCGTGATTCTGGCCTTTATATCTACAGCGACAGTAAAGATAATGTTTCCAACAACAAGATAAGGCTTATCAGCGCAAGAAGCTTTCCTAGAAGGATTCAGGCCGACGTCCAGATATAGTATACAAACAGGAAAAGATAAAAGGT
Source organism: Panulirus ornatus (assembly GCF_036320965.1). NCBI lineage: Eukaryota > Metazoa > Arthropoda > Malacostraca > Decapoda > Palinuridae > Panulirus > Panulirus ornatus. The sequence goes on along the minus strand of NC_092226.1, from coordinate 68,076,855 downwards.
AACAGATAACGTTAAATACACTTACAACACTTATCTCTGTGAATCCATAAGTGACCACGTATTACTCAAGAAGGCTGTGAGAGCTAAAATGCAGTGGGTCACGGTGTTGCGCGTGAACTAGTCCTTTACTGATAACCACGTGGGGGAAAAATGAAACACGGTGAGTTCCCAAGTGCACTTTCGTGTAATGATCACACCCTCAGGGGAGATACAAGAGTGAGATAGGAGATCTAGAAACAGTCAGTTGACATAGCTACGCCTCTACTTAGTATATCTCGTATCTCTCTCCTGACGATGTGATAATTACACGAAAGTGCACTTGTTAACTCGTGTTTCACTGTCTCAGAGATTATCAGCAAATACACACACACACACACACACACACACACACACACACACACACACACACATACACACACACACACACACACCCTACCTTTCCCTTTCTGACCCACGACCACCTTCCTAATCGGGTTCCTGAAGCGCCAGGAAAGTCTGCCACCTCCACCAGACGAGACTACAGGTCAAGTAGTGTGGAGGGGGTGTGGTTGTGTCCGTCTCAGTTGGGGGGATGGGTGAGTGAGGGGGAGGTGAGGAGAGGGTGCTCAGGGTTGTGAGTGTCCAAGTTACATCTTGTGATACTTCTTGTATCTGACGAGAACGTTATTCACATTTCTTAATACGACGCTGGCTAGCTGAGACAGACAGGCACATATGTCTGCATAAATGAGACACACACACACATGTATGTCTGCCAAAACTTCGTTATCTTCTTTATATATTTTGCCCAGTATCTATCTATCTATCTATCTATCTATCTATCTATCTATCTATCTATCTATCTATCTATATATATATATATATATATATATATATATATATATATATATATGACTGATATCACTGTGGCAGGCGTCAGTACGGTGTTGTCTTCTTCAAGCAAGCTTCAGTGTTTGGTGATGGTTTGAAAAATTCCTAATGTACGTTTTTCAAGAGGACCGTGTGTGTGTGTGTGTGTGTGTGTGTGTGTGTGTGTGTGTGTGTGTGTGTGTGAGTGTGTGTGTGTGTAATTACCTATATGTACGGGGTGGGAGATTGACACTCATAGAGCCCAATCTCTTGTACAAACTCTGCTTTCACTAACCTTTATAAAGTGCTGTACTGTGTTCGAATTCACATTGTCATCATCCAGTTTATTCCAATCATCCGCGAGTCTCATACGATAAAAGTACTTCCCTAAGTCTTTCCTTAAGTGTTTTACTTAATTTCATACTATGTCCTCTGGTTGTTTTACTTGTGTACCTATCAGAGAACTGTTCACTGTCGACATCATCAAATTGGTTTAGAAACTTGAAAGTCTTGCTTAAGTCCCCCTTCATTCCTCTCACTTCCATGGTCGGAAACCTAATGCCCATTCGGCTCTCTTAATTCTGGGACCGTCATTGATGTTGTCCTCTGGACCTTCTCTCTCAGTTCTTTGTGCCTCTTACAATGCTATGACCAAAGCTGAGAAACCTATTCTAGTTCTGGCGTAATACATGATGATATGGAGAGTTTACTTTAATACAAAGAAGATATATGTCTCAGAAGTGGAGGGGAACAAGGAAAACTTGGAGACCAAACTGGAGGTGGAAGGAGCGATCGGGGCCTGAACATGCAGGAGGGTGGAAGGCGTGCACAGGATAGAGTGAAGTGGAACGATGTGGTATACTGGGCTCGATGTGCTGTCAGTGGATTGAACGGGAGAATGTGAAACATTCGGGATAAACGATGGAAAGGTGTGTGGGGCCTGGATGTGGAAAGGGAGCTGTGGTTTCGGTGCAAAACACCATATGATGGAAGCTTACAGAAAACAGAGAAGGATTTCCATTCCGTGTGTGCCTCTAACTGAGAGACAGTCTCCCCGGTTGCAACTAGTCATTCATTAACGTTGGTTATCGTTATCAGTGCTCCTCGGACAACGCTTATCAGATAGACCTATCTGTAAGTTCCACGCATCTTCCCGGTCTCCTGCATCAAAGATATGACATTCTTCAGCGACACCCAGAGCAACACTTCAGGTGGTCTGTATCACGTGTATCTGTCACACGTCCTCGGCACACGATGGCGATGCTCCATCAGGACCATCTTATGGGGCCAAAACCATTCAGAATTCTGTTTACTGTCCTCTCTTAAATATTCCACTGCTTGCCAAGCCCTTTCTCCTCATCAAGGACTTGGGAACCTCTCACTGTCGAAACACTTTTCAACTCCCCGTCATTCAGTTCCACACATAACGTATCAAAAAGACGCCATCCTCTATAGCTCTTCTCTTCCGAATTCTTCGGCCATATTAATTGTCTCTTTGAATCCTTCGGCCATATTAGCTGTTCTTTAACCAACAACTTACTTGTGATGAATCTGTGGTCATGTTTCGGATCGTCTCTTTCCTCTTCTACAATATTCGTTTCAACGTTTCTTTGCCCATCTTTTCTTCTTCCTTTTTTGCTCCACCACACCTTTCAACGGTTGTGCGTGCTCCTTCGTCACAGAAGATCGCTAAGGTCCTCTAAGCTTTAGCATCATATACTTCCTAAAACCCTTCTTACTCTTTCTGAGGCTGAAGGTAACCCACACGTCCACCACAATACCTAGCTAGGTACCAGGAAACCCATATGTCCACCACAATGCCTAGCTAGGTACCAGGAAACCCATATGTCCACCACAATACCTAGCTAGGTACCGGTCTACCGAGAGCCATTTCTCAACTTGGTGCTACCACAGAAATGGTGGAGTTCTGCATCAAACATCCTGGACCACATCTCTTCTTGAGTCAGGGTCTCGTCGCTGCCCTGTTTACGTCTTCAAATAACGGTTAACATTAAATAATTTTCTTTTTTTTCTATTATCATCCACTGGCGTAACCACACGTGATGATACGTGTGAAAGATAAGCGGTTCTGATAGTGACGGTGTGGTATTCTTTCTGGTGAGTGTGTGTGTGTGTGTGTGTGTGTGTGTGTGTGTGTGTGTGTGTGTGTGTAAGTGTGTGTGTGTGTGTGTGTGAGTGTGTCCAACCACGTCAAGTGAAGGCACGTGCTTGAGTGCATAAACTTATGATGAATGTTGTGGTACTTCCGGCCCTCTGGTCGCCTCCAGTGAACTCAAACATAATTTTATTCTGGAGAAAATGATCAAGACTTCTCAATGTATTCTTTTTGGGGGTGTGTGTCTGAGCGTCATCCCTCAGCCTTCAAACGTCTCTTAAACATCAACCCAAGAGGTCTCCTCCTTCCCAAATGGCCCTTAAACATTTCCCTAACATCACCTTAATTAGTTCCCCAAACATCTATTACAGAGTCGTCACACATTTCCTTCTTACTTATCTAATCTGGCGTTACATGGCCCTTCTAACATCCTCTGCTCAGCCTCGTAACATTAATCCACTTCGTTTCTTAGCATCACTCCACCTAGCCTCCAAACATTATTTCACTCAGCCTCCAAACATCGCTCCACTCAGCTCTTCAACTTAGCCTCCAAACATCATTCCACTCAGCCTCCAAACATCGCTCCACTCAGCTCTTCAACTTAGCCTCCAAACATCATTCCACTCAGCCTTCAAACATCGCTCCACTCAGCTCTTCAACATCCGTTCTCTAACATACCACTTCACTCAGCCTCCTAACTTAACCTTTCTACTCAGCCCCTAACATCTTTCACCACGTCTCCCAGCACTCCTCATATTCTACTAGAATACCTGTATCCATAACATCCTTTTCCAACCAAACATCACACAATGTGCATCGTTACACCTCCTCATTCCTTCAGCATAACTCCATCTCCCAGTCCTTCTTCACCATCCCTCCTTCCCTCACTCCTTTTCCACCATCCCTCCCTCCCTCACTCCTCCTCCACCATCCATCCGTCTTTGACTCCTTCTCCACCATCCTTCTGCTCCAGTATCATTTCATTATCTATATAAAGCAGGAATCTAGAATACTATTACTGCCCTCCATCAGATAACCTCGTCATAGACCATCAGGTCTTGTGTTATCTGTCCTTCCCATGTACTGTCCTCTAGCAGATAACCTTGTCATAGACCATCAGGCCTTCTGTTACCTGTCCTTCCCATGTACTGTCCTCCAGCAGATAACCTCGTCATAGACCACCAGGTCTTCTGTTATCTAGCTTTCCATGTACTGTACTCCAGCAGATAACCTCGTCATAGACCATCAGATCTTCTGGTATCTCTCTTTCCCATGTAATGCCCTCCAGCAGATAACCCCGTCACAGACAACCCTGTTATGTGTTATCTGGCTTACTCATGTGACGTCCTTCAGCAGATAACCACGTCATAGATTTCATCAGGTCTCCTGTTATCTGGTTTTCTCGTGTACCGTCCTCCTCCAGCAGATAAAAGTCGCCATAGACAACCATGGTGTCTGTTATCTGTCCTTCCCACGCACTTTCCCTCTCACTGCTTCACCAATCCCTCCCACACTGTCTCACCATCACCCCTCTTTGCCTCTCCACCATCCCTACAACCCACCCACCCCTTCCACCGTAGACATCCACCTCCCTTAACAATCCTCCACCTTGTCTCTCCAACACCCGCCTCCGCTGGATCCTGTAATGTCCCCTACTCGACGCACTGGAGGGGGATCCTTTCCTTGCGCCCTCGCCCGAGTCTCACCCACGTAGCACCGCCCTTCTGGGCAGCTAACGAGCGTCTGTCTTGTTGCTGGGTCTTCGTCTCTCTCTCTCTCTCTCTCTCTCTCTCTCTCTCTCTCTCTCTCTTACACACACACACAGGTGACGCCCCTGGCTCGCTGGTCAGCCCACTAGCCAAACCCCTCCTAACCCCTAACCCAGCTGGTGGTCGTCCTCGTCTTCGTTCCCCCCCCTCCCTCCACAACCTCCTCCTCCTCCTCCAACCCCCAGATGGTGTGCACAGCAGGGGGATGTCCTCCAGCTGAGGGAGGGGGGTAGTGGTAGCAGCAGCAGGAGCCAGACGCCTCGGTACCAGCTTTAAGACGTCGGCGGGCCCTTTGCCTAGGTCGCACTTATAGGGCACCCACCGTCCTCATTGTGCCCTAACAAGCTGCTTCTGTTTCCTGATGGCCACTAACCTGAACCATGCCTCGGGGCAGCGTTCTCTCTCTCTCTCTCTCTCTCTCTCTCTCTCTCTCTCTCTCTCTCTCTCTCTCTCTCTCTCTCTCTCTCTCTCTCTCCACTTTTAATACCTGGACCCTATAGAGTCTTGTTTTTTTTTTCCATTTTTTTTTTCTCTCCTCCTCTAAGTGTCACTCTATCCCTCGGATCAGGTCAATGACCCCAGTCTGTACAACCAGCGGTTGGAGAGAGAGAGAGAGAGAGAGAGAGAGAGAGAGAGAGAGAGAGAGAGAGAGAGAGAGAGAGAGAGAGACGGTCTCTCTCGTAGATCGGCTTAGCATAGCGTTATGTGGTTCCTTACACACACACACACACACACACACACACATGGGAATGCTGTGTTAGCTAAGGTTAGAGAGGGAGGAGTACTAGGCTGTCTTGTTTTAACCAGTTTAGAGAGCTATGTTATGTAGGTGAGGCAAAGTTAGACATAGGAGAATGTTATGTGACCCAAGTTATAACAGAGGAGGGTGCCTTGTCTCCCAAGAGTGCTATGATACCCAGAATATAACAGAGGAGAGTGCCATGCTACCCACGTTAAAACAGAGGAGAATGATGTTAACCTGGTTAAGAGATAGGAGAGTGCTATGTTACCCTGGTTAAAATAGGAAAGTGCTGTTACCCAGATTAAAAACAGAGTGCTGTGTTACTCAGGTTAAAACAGAGGAAAGTGTTGTGTTACCCAGTTTAAAACAAAGGAGAGTGCTATGTTATCCAAGTTATAAGAGGAGAATTCTCTCTTCCAGGTTTAAATGAAGAGAGTGCTATTCAGGTGGAAAAAAAAAAGGGTGCTATGTTACCTTGGTTTAAACAAAGGAGAGTGTTATGATACCTAGCTTCTAAGAACCTTACAGATACTTCCCCTCCACCCACACACTTCACGTACACACACACACATACATACACACAGACACACACATGCTTCACACACACACACACACACACACCCATACACACACTTCACACACACACACACACCCATACACACACTTCACACACACCCACACACACACTTCACACCACTCAGCAGCTGGCTTACCTTCCCTCTCACTGGCATTTTTCTTCCTTGATATGACCCCTGAGGGAGTGTCCTCTTCTTGCCCCGGGAGCCTGACCTATGACCTCACACAACAACACCCTCCCCCCTCTACCTTAACTACCTCGTGACGTCATTAACCACCTTCTCTCTACCACCCCCTCCTCAGAACATCAGAACCTCACAAAGACAGTGACTTCATCAGACCCCTTACCTCACCACCTCATGAAAATACCATCAACTCATAATTTCACCACACCACAATTTCCCCCAGAAAATTTCATTTCAGTTTACCTTAATCGCTTTTCACCTCACGGATCCCCCATAACAGTTCACTCGTGTGTAACTCAACTCCTGTGATTTGACCAACCCATGTCTTCACCCGTTGCAACTTTCAACCCCATAATCTAATCAGTATAGAATGGCGTATCTAAATCTAAAATCTATGGTTGGTCAAACAAAATCATTCTTTTTAGCTGTGTGTTCAGCTGGACAGATTGCATCACTGCTATACAGTGCGTCCTGTGTTCTCCAAACTCATATTTGAACATGAATTACAGGAACTATCCGTATCAGTCACTATTTGTCTTCGGTACAATCATTTCACCGTCAATATAGTTTCACAGTCTATACATATATAGTGCGACTTTCCCCCATACATAAAGCCTGAGGAAAGGTTTTGGCATTAAGGGTCATGAAAATGTTATAATGTCAGATTTGAAATACGAAGTAAACGGGTCAAAGATTTTGTTCATGCATGTTCGCCGTTTCCTGCTTTAAAGAACATACGAAGAACGGTCTTATTTTGTTCACATTCAGTGTCATGAAAAGGCACTGAAACGGTAGTTAACCATCCACAGCCAAATCCCAGAGATCAATATCGTGGCTTCCCCTAATATCTTCATGTGATTAACAGAACGTCCCTCCCCGTATACCACATCGCGCCATTTTGCTCTTTCCAGTGCACGCATGCCTCTCACCTTCCTGAACATGTAATCTTCGGCATCTCAAAGCCTCTTCCACTTCATCCTCCCATTCCCTCCACTTACTTCCCTTTCCTCTCACTCCCTCCATTTCTGCCAAAAAGATCTTAGTCAATCTCTCTTCGCTCATTCTCTCAATATGTTCAAACCATACTGCACACGAGGATCAACTCCCTCTCTCTCTCGATCACTCAACGCTTACTGCTACACCTCTCCCTCCCAAACTGTGATTCCTCATGCGATTGACCCGCCACCAACCATACACTGTCTCCAGGCATTCCATTCCCAAGACATCAACCCTCTTCCATTCCTTTACATTCGGAGTCTAAGACTCGCATCCATACAGCACTCCTCTCGGAACTCCCAGACCTTCAAACGTTCCCATCTTTGCCCTACCAGACAATGTCCTCTCCCTCCACACATATCTCATTGCTCCTAAGACCACTGTCTCCTCTCCAATCCTAAGACGCACTTCAGCTCCCAAAGGTTCGTCTTGCTGTCACGTCCACTCCCAGCTGATCTAGAGCACCCAGCTCCCTCCATGTTCTACTACCCTTTGAAACTCACACACAAGCCATCCTGCCTCACCACCCGCTTGCACACATCCCCCTCCCCATAGTCACACTTCATTTCCTTACTCATTATACTCACAGTAACCCTCACAAATGAGATACCAGCTTTGAGAGTTTCTCTTTCGGAGTCTTGGACTAAATCCTTCATACTCATTGTTGACCTTATAAGCCTCACAGGTCCCTTGACACAAAACCCTTAAAACACTAAATCCTCAACCCACACACGGTCATCAGTCCAACATCCAGTATGAGGTGAAACAAATGCAAGGAAATAGAAGAAAAAAAAAGAGAATGTTTTCATTTTTGGTTCAAAGTGGCCATTTTTGACCCAGTGTCCCCCTACTTTGAGACATGAGTCAGTGTCAAGGTTACGGAAGGGAGGCGACTGTGGCAGTGTATTACGTGTCTCATTATATCCTACCGTCTCTGAGGATAATGAGAACAGAAGGAAGAGAAGGTAATTGATTAAGAGGAGGCGGAGGAGGAGGAGGAGGAGGAAGAATAGAGTAATAAGAGGAGTTGGAGGAGTAGGAGAGGAATTCAGAGGAAGAGGAGGAGGGTAATTAAGAGGAGGAGGAGGGTAATTAAGAGGAGGAGGAGGGTAATTAAGAGGAGGAGGAGGGCAATTAAGAGGAGGAGGGTAATTAAGAGGAGATAGAGGAGAGGAATTAAGAGAAGGGGAAGAGGAGAATAATCAAGAAGAAGGCAGAGGGGTGGAGAGAATAATTAAGAGGAGGAGGAGGAGGAGGAGGAGGAGGAGGAAGATCGCACACGACCAGACAGACATCTTGGCTCGACATACGTCTGGTAATTGTTATGGCAAATATTTTTCCTGAGAAGGAAGATGGACACTCCCTCTCTCACCGCCATGATGGACGGGAAGGATCATCCCTCACTCACGTGAACCTTCGACACGAGACGTGAGAACCAGACGTAGGTTCCCCCCCTCTCCCTCAAGTAGAAACCAAGGAGATGCGAGAACCAGACATAAGCCCCACTCTCCCTCAACTAGAAACCAAGGAGATGTGAGAACCAGATATAGGTTCCCTTGTCCCTCAACTAGAAACCAAGGAGATGTGAGAACCAGACATAGGTTCCTCTATCCCTCAAGTAGAAACCAAGGAGACGTGAGAACCAGACATAGGTTCCTCTCTCCCTCAAGTAGAAACCAAGGAGACGTGAAAACCAGACATAGGTTCCCCCTCTCTCCCTCAAATAGAAAACAAGAAGAGGTCAGGGTAACGAGAAATAACAGAGGTTCAGATGAGGTGGAGTGACTGTGAACAGTGACAAAATCCAGTCGCCTCTCCTGAGGACCTGGGAC
>NC_092226.1:68047790-68062790 GCF_036320965.1 Panulirus ornatus | reverse complement strand
CTCCTGCTGCTGCACACACACCTCTTGAAGGCAGGGGAGGCAAGGGGGACGCGCGGTACACACACACACACACACACATGGACTCTTCCCTTGCCTAATGTGTACCCCAACCTTAGCCTTCCATGGTTTGTCTTCATGCTGAAATCTCTCTCTCTCTCTCTCTCTCTCTCTCTCTCTCTCTCTCTCTCTCTCTCTCTCTCTCTCTCTCTCTCTAAGTCGGCACACTGCGAATGTCAATGTGTTTTCTCTTGTTTCCCTCCCCTAATAAATGAACACATTATGTTAATTTTCCCTTCTTCTTTCCTTCTTTCTTTTTTTTTCCCCTCTCAAGTAACCGTCTGAAGACTGCTGATGTACCCTTAAGGCAGTCCATCAGGACTATCAAAAGTCCACCTCAAGTGTAAGTAAAGGTAGAACATTATCGCTACAGTCCTTGTGTTATCATGTCCCCTCGGAGGGGTTCTGTGCTGGTAAAAGGGGTCCTTGAAATGTGGTTACTACAGGACTTAGCATTCTCAGTGTGTCATGAGCATGTCTATGGATAAAATGTGTGTGTGTGTGTGTGTGTGTGTGTGTGTGTGTGTGTGTGTGTGTGTGTGTGTGTGTGTATGTGTGTGTGTGTGTGTGTGTGTGTGTAATTACGTATTTTTACTGTACTGGGAGAGAGTTCTACACTCGTGGGGCCGCACCATCTCTTGAACTTTCTCCACAATCGTACAACTTTTTCAACTTCTGTACGTTGTTGTCCACAATCAGTCTCATAACTCGGTTCATTTCATGCATCCATTTCTGTCGTATTATAAAAGGACTTCTTTCCATCCTTTGATAATTACAAGTTTCTTCTGTAATGCCATGTTTAGCCCCCTGACTGCCCTATCCCTTCATCTTTAAAAGAACTGGTCGCTATTGGCGTCATTCAGCTGATTTGAAAACTTGAAAGTTGTGGTCAAGTCACTCCACACTTCTTCTCTTCCATGGTGGGCAAATTTAAGGTAGACTGAGCCTTTCCCTGTAACTTGGCTTTCTTAATGCCATTACCACCCTTTCTCTCTTCCATCACCTGTGCCTTCTGTGTTGGTTCTTTGGGGGCTTCTTCAAGCGCAGTCGGGGGCCAGACTTGGAAAACACTCTAGATCTGGGTTAATGGAGGAGGTGAAGAGCTGTCTCAAGATTGCCTCAACTATGAGCCCGAATGTCTCTATAATATTTGCCAAACGACAGTTTACTGTTCCATAGACGTGGGACACCTGGTGACATGCTGGGAAGGTGATGATGTTGACTTCCAAGTCCCTCCCTAACACATGGGACTCTGGCGAAAGGTTTGAGACGATGTCAACTCGATCCCCAAGTCCCTCAAACACGCAAAGTCCTGTAGTATATTCTTGCTGGGTAAAATTCCTTTGGAGGGCATCTTTTTCACTGTGTCCCATCCTCATTACATTACCTGTGAGTTCGTCTAGGTTCTCATGTAAACTCATACAATCCTCCTCCTTACTTCCTTACTTCTCTCGTGCCTTATGCATCATCCGCAAACATCTTCAGGCAAGAGTCCATACCTTCTAACAAGTAGTTCGCAGAAATGAAAGAAAAAAAAAAGTGCAATAATCCCAGGACAGAACCTTGCTGCACGCCACTGGTGACCTCAAATCCAGTTGGGAAAAAGGCTCCTCCGACACGCGTTCTTTGTTCATAATAATCTTCTCCCCATCGAAGGAACCTCCCCCGTCATTCCTGCCTGGAGATGCAGCTTCTCCACCAGCTTCCTTTTGACTATATTCTCTGCCTCTCTCTCTCTCTCTCTCTCTCTCTCTCTCTCTCTCTCTCTCTCTCTCTCTCTCTCTCTCTCGTCTTCCGCTCGACCAACCCCCTGAGGATTAACCTAGCCCAACTCCACAGTGTCTTCAAGTTCTCCAGCCTGCCTTAAGTGCCTCCCGGCAACGGTAGAGAGGTTCGCTATGGGAGTCCCTGCTCGGTGCGTTGATAAAGTCTCGTCTATTCATGGGAACGTCTGGGAGCAAGAGACACACAGACACACTTTCAGCAGGATGATGTGCAAGGGGGGTTACCAAGTGACACCGATACGTTGATGATGCTGACATTCGTAACTGAGAACGAATATATTGGAGGATCTTTGACAATTGAACAACGTTTGTAAGAGTACTTAATTCACCGTAGAGGAGGAGGAGGAGGAGGAGGAGGAGGAGGAGGAGGAAGAGGAGAGAATACTGAATATGTTAGAGTACCTAATACACCGAAGAATAGGAGGAGGAGGAGGAGGAGGAGAGAACACTGGATACGTTTCTGGTATACGATCGTCCACAGGAGTGATGAAGGCCCAGAGTTGTCCGCACACACACACACACACACACACACACACACACACACACAACAACAATCACGATGACGTCATTCATTGTCTGTCTTCCAAAAAAAGAAAAACAAATACGAAGAGACAATATCAAGAGTAACTGATTTTTCTCTCTCGAGTCACACGACTTGGCATTCAGAAGTAAGCTGAAGCAATGAAGTACGTTCCTGAAGCTTTCCTGAAAGTAAGTTTCCTCATACGATCACTGCTGACGGTGGGAAAGCAACGCGAGGAGAAGAGTGGAGAGGCGTGGAGAAAATGGAGAGGAATGCATCTCGATAAGTAATAGGAGAATCATATAGTGGTTTCAAACATCGGAAAAGCTCAAAATATCTTTTTAAAAAAAACCCTAACAATAAGCAGGCATAAATACCCCCCAAAAATGGCAGGAAAGTGATGAGGTTGTAAAGCGGACCAGGACCAGGTAGCAAAAGGCTATAAAGCGTAAAAAAAAAAGGGCTGTAAAGCGTAAAGCCAAGCGGACTAGAACCGGGTAGCAAAGTTGGAAAGTGTAGAGCCAAGCGGACTAGAACTGGGTAGCATCTCAGAAAGTGTCGTGTACTGGAACATGACTGTGTGGCGGCGGTCAAAAGCTCTTAGATACGAGGAGACTGGACGAAGGTGGTTGACCAACAGAATCGCAGGACATATGGCTAACTAGAAGACTCAAAGAAGATCCAGTGCTCCCGCGGTGCGTGTGGATGTCACCGAACCGAACCAGAACTGGAACACAGCAACTTAAATATATTCCATGACGGGCTGAATAAACAGACGAGGCACGCATGGAAGCCACCCACATTAGCATAGGAATTTCCAGTAATATAAGAGCAGGTGTCAACAACTGGTCAGCATTGGCGGGCAAAGACTGAGGCGAATGACTGAGTCAAAGGGGTGGAGCCAGCCAGTCAGTCAGTCAACCGGTAGTGATAATCAAAGGAATAATGAGGAGTCCGACCATTGCTTGCTTGTATACTACGTCTCGCTTAGTCTCACTTTTATCTCGTGCTTTTAAAAGGTGACTTTTGTTGAGTCAAAACGCCAAAGAAAAAAAAGTCTCAGGGTTAACGCATTTGTTTTCATACACATCCTATTCCTTCTTTCCATACGTGTGTGTGTGTAAGTGTGTGTGTGTGTGTGTGTGTGTGTGTACCGGACTCCACCTGTCTAAGGTTACGCCACGAGTGAAAAGTCACCTTTATCGAGGACACATCACCGTCATATCACGAAATGGGACACAGTCTCTTCCTCAAAGACCCTGTCGCTAGCTTCGAAGGAATACATCATGACCCTGCTACTGAGTGGAGCGCACCTTTGAACTTGCCAGAGTCCCCGGGGGGGTAACACCAGGACTCCGATCGGGAAGAAGTCCTACTGTGATGATCTACGTATCAATTTTCTCCTCCTCACCTCCTCTCTGCCTGTCACCACGCCACCACCCGGGCGTCCCCTTAGCACACTACCAACGCTGGTCTTATGGGCCCAGACACTGCTACTACCCCTCCTCCCTCTCACACTACTACCCTTCCTCCCTCTCACACTGCTACTACCCCTCCTCCCTCTCACACTGCTACTACCCCTCACCCTCTCACACTACTACCCCTCCTCCCTCTCACACTGCTACTACCCCTCCTCCCTCTCACACTACTACCCCTCCCTCCCTCTCATCTCCCCCTCCCACACACACACACATACACACACCACTGTGGCGGAGGTTCTGGTGTTCTGCAAACGAGCGTGAACCATGTTGGCATCTTGTTCGATAAACTACGTTCTAAGTTGGAAAGGAATGTCATTTTTCGCACCGAAGTGATGATCCCTAAAAGGTGATCTATAAACCGCTTGAAAACCAATATCCATGAAAAAATATCTATAAGAAACAGTTGAGAAAAAAATTGAATCTTTTGATATACATACGTAAAAGAAACAATAAAAACAAGCGTAGCTTGTAAAAAAAAAGATCCATGGAAAACATACCTATTCATTGACATCATCTATACATTTCTATGCATTTACATCTATAAATTTCTATACATTTACATCATCTATGAATGTCATAAGAATCAAAGCATCAATAACGACATGAGAATATATCAAGATGAGGACAACACACTACCCACTTGCGTCCTACCGTCCCGAAGTAGCTGTTCCCTGGTATGCGACACTGCTTGCTTCAAGTCAACACGGACCTGCTGCTTTTCCCTTGACGAGGTCATCCTTACGAGGTCATCCTCCATCCAAAAAAGGTCATCTTTACGGTAACTCCTCCTCCTCCTCCTCCTCCCCCGAACGGTGAACACCTCTTAAAAGTAAGTCTCCGGACCCCCATAGATGTAGCAAGCCACCTGTGACGAACACTTTGTGATGTCTCCGTCCAAGAACTGAATGTTTACACTTTGTTTCCAGAATACTTCTCTTCCTTTTTTACACTCGGTGTAAAATACTACCCTACTGTTTACAGCTACGGTCCTCGTATTCACTGGTATTGAAAGAGTTTTTTCCACAACACTGAAGAAACGCTGCCTAAAAACGGGTCAGGAAACATTTGTATAAACACAGACACACTGGCTACATCCGTTAAGTGGCAGTGTTCTGGGTTAACTAACACCAAAACTGGATCAAGAGAATCTGACTAAGAAATGTAACTCCATCAGATGTATGAGCATTTATGGAGGTGCCAAAAGCCGACGACTGCGCCATCTCATGGCTTAAGCTAGCAAAGTCGCGAAGGAGAAAGTACAGAAAACGTTTCGCGTTTCCCATCTTCTGTGCAAGTCCAAATCTCACTTGGGTATCCAGTGTTTGATCTTCGTTTACGATGCCAATGCTTCATTCATGCATTCACGGGTGAAAGTTAGGCTAAATGAGGTAATTTCTCTTTCATACCCATCCCTCAGTTGACGATACTTGGTCGTACGAAACAATGCATGACTAAATCGTACGAAACAATGCATGACTAAATCAATCATTTATTCTAATAATCATCCACCATATTCATAATACGTAACATCTTCATAATAAAGGAATTCGGGGTCGGCTGGGCAATCAGATATATATAACCTGGAAGAACGAGTGTGCCTCGAGATTTTTACCCCGCGGTGTAACCTCATGCAGGAGGAGCCCGGTAACACCACAATATATATATATATATATATATATATATATATATATATATATATATATAGATATATATATATATATATATATATATATATATATATATATATATATATATATACCTATTTATATGTAAATACTAATTTGCTGTCTGCATAAATCATGTATTAAAGCATCTCATTCCACTCATCCACCACTTATTTACATCTTTTTTAACAAGTTTCTTGCTTAATTCCACGATATGTTCTCTGGTGGTCCTATCCTACCCCCCCCTTTTTTTTTCTCTACTTCAACAATCTGGTTCCAAGAATCTCAATGGTTGTGATCAGGTCACTTCCCACTCTTCTCTCTTCCAAGATGGGCAAATTTAATTCATCTCGTCATTACCTGTGACTCAGATCTCTCAACTGTGGAAACATCTTCGATGCCCTCCTCTGGACCTTCTCTATTAGCTCTTGTGTGTGAGTGTGTGTGTGTGTCTGTGTGTGTGTGTGTGTGTGTGTGTGTGTGTGTGTGTGTGTGTGTGTGTGTGTGTGTGTGTGTGTGTGTGTGTGTGTGTGTGATTGCAAAGACGTAACAGAAGACAGATGATGACTGCAATTGACCGTCAAAACATCCTGATTTGGTGGAGTTCTCTGACATTTAACAATCCTAATATACATGACTGATAATTAACCATCCAATTCATATGGCGTTCTCAAATAATCAACCATCCTAATTGACGTGGAGTTCTCTAATGAACCATCCTCATCTACGTGGTTCTCTAACAATTAAACCATCCTGAGTAACATGGAATTCTCTAATGAACCATCCAAATTCACATGCTTCTCTAAGAATTAACCATCCTGACTTACGTGGAGTTAACCATCCTGACTTACGAGTTCTCCTCTCATAATGAACCTGCCTAATTAACACGGTTCTCTAATAATTAACCTGTCTAATATATACACGTTGTTCTCTAATCATCCGGACTGACGTGGAGTTAACCAACCTGACTTACGTGTTCTCCTCTCATAATTAACCATCCTAATTAACACGGTTCTCTAATAATTAACCTGCCATATACACGGTTCTCTAATAATTAACCTGCCATATACACGGTTCTCTAATAATTAACCTGCCTAATATATACACGTTGTTCTCTAATCATCCGGACTGAGGTGGAGTTCTCTTCACAACCACGATGGCCAGGAAAGAAGAGAGAAGTGAACGGCTTCTTAACTTTGGGGTCTCTAGTGTGTGTGACCAAAGTCTCTCATTTGGCTCATCCCGCTGAGGTTTTGTCACCAGGACCACAGCTCTGGCAGGCCACAGGCGACGGACGCCCCAAGGATAGGAAATGCCAGCCTACATCTCCCCCCTATCCACCACCACCATCTTTTTCCCCCGTGAACCGTCTCAGTAACACACACACACACACACACACACTCACACACACACACACACACACTCACACTCACACACTCACACACACTCACACACACAGAAAATGGATCAAGGATGATAAAGATCTACGGTGTCTGGTAGGTTCCTAATGGTTCATGAAAAGTGGGTTTTTGATAGAAAAAAACAAAAAAGAGGGGGATCTTAGAAAACTGAACGTACGTGGTCAAAATTCTGGGATTTCTTATTTTGACATAGAGTATTTATCAATTGTTTTTGTCTATAGATTATCGAAATACCATGATTAATAAAGGATGTTGCATCATATTCATGGTTGTTTGTCTATAGATTATCGAAATACCATAATTAATTAAAGATGTTGCCTAGCATCATATTCATGGTTGATTGACATATGGTGATTTAATTCATTATATGGGCTACCTATTTATCTATGGTCGAGTGATCTACCAGGATCGATAAAAAATATATGGGTTACCCATCTTTATTCATGGTCGATTGCCATACTGTGATTTTATCACATATATGGGCTACCATTCTATAAATGGTCGATTGATATACTAGGATCGATAGAATATAGGGATACCATTTTATCGTGGTCGATTGGTATACCGTGGTATACACATATGTGGAAAAGAAAGGTATTTTCTACAGTAAAGCTACTGTTTCTTTAAGGCAAACTAGATCATCAAAAGAGATGGTATTATGAGTGAAGTGTAGGTTCTCCAGTTACAAATTTCCTAAGTGATATGAGATTATGAGTGACTTAAGATCTCCTTCCCTCATATATACACTAATACTGTCACTTTTCCATTCTCGTATCCACCCTGTGTCATCTTCACTCTACAGTACCTAGACTGAATAGGTTCTTATTCACATCAACTCTTTCTTATCATCATTTTCATCACCAACAATAATCTCTCTACATTAGATTATCTTTCTCACCATCATCTCACTTTTCCATTCATTCCCATTCGCTGCCTTCCCGCGTTAATGAGGTAGCGCCATGAATAAACACAGAGGGACGGCGTCATTCGATCACTTGCACTCTCTAACTGTGTATGTATAAGTTCCCCGAAACCAGAGCCCTCTATCCACAACCAGGCCCCGTGGACATTTCCGTGGTTTCCAGCGACCGCCTCACACGCCCTGGTTCGGCCCATTAACACACCACGTCACACATCGCTCCCTCCTGCTCCATCCTGTGCACACGCTCCTCTTCTTCCTACCTGCACACGCGCCTTACTCTCCTGGTAGAATCTCCTCACTGCTTCTAGTAGCTTTCAACACACTCCATGTATTCGTATCACGCTCTATAGAGCATCTCTATCAACCTTATCGTCCGCATTCTCTCCATATCCACAAATACCAGGTACAAATCCTTCCGTTTTCTGTGTAAGTTTTTCACAGACGTTCTTCAAAAAGTGAAGTTTTTCACAAACGTTCTTCAAAAAGCGAACACACACCTGATCCACACACCCTCTACCATTCGCGATACCACATTGTTCCTCCCACTGTCTTATGTTTTATGCGTCCCACCACCCTCTTAATCACCACTCCTCTCCCTACCCCTATTCAACTCGACCCGCGACTTCCTTCAATCATCTATCTCGCTCATATTCATTTTACTGTACAAATGTTAAACGCAACGAAGTTAACACGGGTTGTTGACGTTAGTGGAGTTAAACGTCTTGTTCTACCAGTTTTATATCGTATGTTTACATATTGGTTTTAATTTGGGTCGTATATTGCAGCTGTGGCACACTGGGGATAACCTGGGTTGTATTTCAAAACTGGGATACTGGTTCTGGCTCGGCTTTGCCTTAGTTTCGGTTCTAAAGGAAATCAGACTCGAGCATGCCTCGCAAGTTGTCGTTGGGGGCACCGCTGGTAGTTTACGGTAGTCAACGAAATGGGGGTAGTTAGAGATGAAATACAGTCCTTGTTAGAAGTTAAAGGTGGGTTCTTAAGAGACAGTCAGAGATTCTTGTCTATATCCTAAAAAAAGAAAAAAAAAAAAAAGACGCTCATGTCTGCCCGTCCTAGATCTCAAGAGACAGAGAGGAAGTTGCCAGACTCACGATGACTAACCCCCATACAGACGGTGGCAAATAAACAGTGTGGTTGTCAATGAGGAAGTGAGTGGTGGTGGTGATAGTGAGGGAGCGTGTGGTGGACAGGGTGTGTTAGCTCTCCGTAGGAGCAAGAAGACGAGGGGCTGGAGGGCCCGAATCTGCTAGTTTAAACTATAATGAATAGTGAACACTAATGACTTATTCAAATACTCGTGCTTCATGAGGCTAAAGATAAGATGCTCCGAATGGCTCAATAAATGAATCACTACTAATATTTCTTTCCTAGAATTTAGAAAATGGCAGAAATAATATTATGGTTTCTTTGGTTGGTGAGGCTACTCCATTATAGGAGACAATAATGCCTAAGAAATTATAGCTTTCTCTTGCCTCTGAGGTTGCCACACAAGCGTTCTTTTACATCTAAGTTAGCATTATAGTAGCATATATTTTCCTTCTAAGGTTAGCGTTACAGTATTTCATATAGTCTTGCCAGAAGTAGTGCTATTGCAGTGTACAGTCTTGCCAAGTTAGTCGATATGAAAATGGAAAAAGTTTGATAAGGTAAAATTGATTCTGCACTCGATCAATGTCCATTTTGGGAGGCCCGTTGTTCATGGCGACTTTAAAGCAAACCAGCGACTTTCAGTGGAGTGTCCACCTGATACATGTATTGGTCTCCGTGGTTCTGGTGAGCGGGATCGTCTAACTAGGTCCTGCATGGGCCGGAGAGCTCAAAATTGATGGCTTCTGGTATCAGACACCCCGATCTTCATCGAAGGACTCGGCACCACAATACCAGACGCGTGGTAGAGGATGTTGGCCACATTCTTTCAAACAGTGGCTCCAAGATCCCGAAAAAGGACAGGTTGGCATGGTTCTCTACATCACAGATGACATACCTTCTGGTACCCCTTCGGCTGCGCCTGAAGACCAAGGGATTCCCAGACGAGGATTCATGGAACTGTTCCTCCTGAGGGGCTTAAGGGAGAGGCGAACCATTCGGGGCAACCGCGGTGTGGCTATCTCTAAATAGGCTGAGTGTGTTCAGCCTGACTTTGGGCCGTGATGAATAGTGGGATCCCTTTAGGCGTGAAGCCCTGGAAGTGTCGGCGAAATAGGAGAAAATTTATCCGACATTTTCTCAGAAGTAAATGGTGGAGGTTACTGAAGAAACGCTACCTGTGGATTTCACAAGTGGGTTGTCTGGAGAGTCGAGACGAATCCATTTGAGACCTGGCGGTTAGGGAAGGGTTTTGGAAACTACTGGGAGGTGGAGGGATGCGTCCTGTGAAGAAGACCCTCTCATCCTATCGAAATGATGAATCCTGGACCAGTTCTACTCGAAGTCAGCAGCTCATGATGGCTCTGTCCCGCAAAAAGATGAGCGTCTGTTGGTATACGTTTATGTCGTATGATCGCACATCAGGTGAGTACCTGAAGAAATTGTCGGAGGTAAATATGTGCCTTCTGCTGGTATGAGGTTTCGGGGTGATGACTCACGGATCAATGAAGCTGTTGCCTTCCACTTAAACGTCGAGAAGACCTAATTGTTAGACAACGTGTCTCTGAGATAAAGAGGGGCTCTGGCATCAGTGCCTCTGAGTATGGAAGGGGAAGAAGGGCGGGCTCTGACACCAAATGAAGGTGTCTGACATGGGATAGCTATGACGTCAGCGAGGGGTGCCTCTGACAAAGGAAGGGATATGACATCAATGAACGTCTGCTCGGAGGTGGGCAGGGCTCTGACATCAGCGACGGTGCGTGTGAGGTGGTAAGTGTTGGGGGCAATTTAGTTTATAAAGATGTTGAAGATGATAAAAGATTGTGTCATTTGCAGGAAGATGTTGAAACCTGGAGATGATGTCATGATTCAGGGGGTAGCATTTGTTTATGTCTGACAGTTGGATCATGTGGGGAGGTGGTCGTTCCTATCTAAAACGAGGAAAAGAGGACAGCTCAAGCTGTAGTAACTATTTTGGACTGGGCGCTACTCAGTGCGCCTGGCGTTGACCGGGGATGCGACACTGTCTGGATTAGACAATGTTTGGATTGGGTTCTCTGTGTGCTTGGTAATGCTAAGGCTGAGTTCTGTTCAGCAAACCACAGAGGGTCCTTTGCTTATCTGCGTCCAGAAAGGGTCCTTTGCTTCCGAATCCTTAAAGGATTCTTTGCTTATCTGCGTCCGTTAAGGGTCTTTTGCTTATATGTGTCCGTAAAGGGTCTTTTGCTTATATGTGTCCGCAAAGGGTCCTTTGCATATCTGCGTCCGACGCAAACGTAATGACACATTTGTAAAAATAAAAAAACACGTCAACCATATAGCTGTATCTTGCACTCACAGCCTTGTAGGAGAGCATGCGTTGGTTACAACAGGAGGTACTCACAATGAAGGCAGAATTCAAGGCTGTCCATAACACACTGTATCGTGAGATCAGAGAGATTCTCCTATGGATCCCACTGTATCTTGTTCATCATCAATCACTTCGAGTACGACAACGCACCAGATTGGGTACGACAACACGACCATTGGGTATGATGACCTGGTCTGTCACCTGACCCTTAAAGGTAAGGTCATCAGGGGTTTGAAAACAATACAGACGAGGTCAAGAAATTTAAAGAGACTCTTCGTCTGGTAAGTACCCTCAGGACGTATCTCATACCCACTTAGCTATCTCTCTCAGGGTATAACAGGGATGACAATCACCGCTTGAACACTCTCAAAGATTCACAGTGTCGAAAGTTTTGAGTCACGTAACAGGTCTCGCTCTGAGAGGAAGGTAAGTATAGAGTTACGTTGAGAGATGGCTTCAGCGAAGTCCGCCACTTGACACCGTCAACAATGCCGTAACGTCTAACATGTCTTGGGCACACCCCCTCAACTTTACCCAGAACGTTAGGCCTGTTTCTGAGAAACTTGTAGTTCTCTTCAGATGCGCAATTCTGCCTTCCAAACAGAGTTACCCCGAGTGTACAAAGGGCCTGGTTCATCCTTGCATGGAGTGCTGTATTCATATCCGAGGTCTACCTCCACGTACTAAGTTAACGGGATTGGGTCAAAGGACGTCCAACTGATCAACTCTTCTAAAGTGACCCATAAAACTTGAAAGTGGGTTCACTTTTTACTCTTCTACAGCTATCACTCCGGGTTTTTTTTTTTTTTCTCCTTACATCTAGCTGCTTTAGCGACCTCCATCATTTTCTCGGCCAAGTGATACTCGACAAGCCAAGGGTGGGTAAGCCGTTTCTTTTCATTTCACGGCTAAACTTTGGGAGTCTCCACCTCTTCTTCTTCACATTCCTCACAGCTACGGCCTATCCTTTTCTTAATAGGCAGGTTTTCTATGTGAAAAAAATCTCATATATCACGTTTTCTTCTAATCATTTTCTCATTTTCTTTATTCCTTTCGACACCATTCGTCTAAGGTCTGACCTCAATGACGGAAGACTTTAACGTTAACCGGAGACTTCGAGCCGTGACCCGAGACTTTAACCGAAACCGGAGACTTCTGACCGAAACCGAGACTTTAACCGAAACCGGAGACTTTAACCGAAACCGGAGACTTTAACCGAAACTGGAGACTTCTGACCGAAACAAAAGACTTTAACCAAAACCGGAGACTTTAATCGAAACCAGAGACTTCTGACCGAAACCGGAGACTTTAACCGAAACCGGAGACTTCTGACCGAAACCGGAGACTTCTAACCGAAACAGAAGACTTTAACCAAAACCGGAGACTTCTGACGGAAACCGGAGACTTTAACCGAAACCGGAGACTTCGATAATTATACGAAACAACACACATACAAAAAAAATCGAAAGTGTGCGGTGTGGTGGTTGCTGGGGCGGCGGCGGCAGCGGCAGCAGGTGGCTGTGAAGGGGTCGTTGTAGACAGACGTCTGGAACGGCGGGGAGGAGGAGGAGGAGGAGGAGGACGCGTTCCCCAGGGCACAGTCCGGGAAGAGTCCCTCGGCGGAGGGCAAAAGGGTGAGTGCGTCAGCGCGCTGCCCTGGCGTATGCCTCAGCGCGCATGCGCCATTAACGATATTCGGAGGATCAAAACAGAGTAAATATATATATATATATATATATATATATATATATATATATATATATATATATATATATATATATATATATATACCGTTTAGTAACCTTATATCTTCTTGAGGCTCAAGCGAGCTAAGATACTCTGAACTCTTAAGGTATGCAAGAGTTTAATCTCATTAGGAAACCCATTAAACGCGTTAACAAGTTCCTGAAGGCAGTGTAATGACCTGACCTTTGACCTGATCTTTAGGGCCGTACCGTCGTTCTAAATGGAATTAACTTGTAAAGTCATTGAGAGATGTTTCCGACATTATAACTTGTAGCAAGGACATCAAACTCATGTAAGACTATATATATATATATATATATCTTTTTCTTTCAAACTATTCGCCATTTCCCGCATTAGCGAGGTAGCGCTAAGAACAGATGACCGGGCCTCTGAGGGACTACCCTCACCTGGCCCAATTCTCTGTTCCTTCCTTTGGAAAATTAATTTCCGAGATAATGTTCTCGACTTCCACACATTCTTCAAGGCTCCCAGGATTTTTGCCCCCTCCCCCACCCTATGATTCACTTCCGCTTCCATGGTTCCATCTGCTGCCAGATCCACTCCCAGATATCTAATATATATATATATATATATATATATATATATATATATATATATATATATATATATATATATATAGGTGATTACGAGCAGGTGATGACAAAGGACACCTGTGCACCAACGAGAGAGAGAGAGAGAGAGAGAGAGAGAGAGAGAGAGAGAGAGAGAGAGAGAGAGATATTGTGTGGGGCTTGTACGCTCCTCGTATTCTGCTCCACAGTTATGCCTGGACTCATGTCATGACTCTTCGTTAAAAGTGATCCATCAAAAACAACAGGATACTCCACCATCTTGAGAAATGAGTGAGAGTAATGAGTGAGAGTGATGAGTGAGTGGCGAGTGAGAGTGATGAGTGAGAGTGAGGAGTGATGTGAGTGATGAGTGAGAGTAATGGGTGAGTGATGAGTGAGAGTAATGAGTGAGAGTGATGAGTGAGTGGCGAGTGAGAGTGATGATTGAGAGTGAGGGAGTGATGTGAGTGATGAGTGAGAGTAATGAGTGAGTGATGAGTGAGAGTAATGAGTGAGAGTGATTCATCTAAGACGTCTACCTTCTCCTGATGTGACTTAGACCAATTCTGAATAATAACAATAAAAAAATTCCACCCACCGATATACTAAAATGAATCCCAGATATTATAGATAATTTCATTAATCATAACTGAAAGGTAAGGGGGAAATACTGCCTATATAAATGTTTATATATATACAAATGTGTGTGTGTGTGTGTGTGTGTGTGTGTGTGTGTGTGTGTGTGTGTGTGTGTGTGTGTTTGTGTATGAGTGGATGGGCCGTTTTTCGTCTGTTCCCTGGCGTTCACTCACTGACACGGGAAACGGCGATCGAGTATTAATAAAATAAATAATATAAATAACCACACAGTGGGGGTCACCAGCTTACAGCTGTTGTGTGTGTGTGTTCTTACCTGGTGTACAATGTAAGGTCTTGCTAGGTGTATAATGTAAGGTCTTGCCAGGTGTATAATGTAAGGTCTTGCCAGGTGTATAATGTAAGGTCTTGCCAGGTGTACAATGTAAGGTCTTGCCAGGTGTACAATGTAAGGTCTTGCCAGGTGTACAATGTAAGGTCTTTCCTGGTGTACAATGTAAAGTCTTGCCAGGTGTACACTGGAAGGTGTTGCCAGGTGTGCACTATAAGGCCTTTCCTTGTGTACACTACAAGGCCTTGCCTAGTGTACAATGTAAGGTCTTGCCAGGTGTACAATGTAAGCTTTTGCCAGGTGTACACTATAAAGCCTTGCCAGGTGTACACTATAAGGCCTTGCCTGGTGTACACTATAAGGCCTTGCCTAGTGTACAATGTAAGGTCTTGCCAGGTGTACAATGTAAGCTTTTGCCAGGTGTACACTATAAAGCCTTGCCTGG
>NC_092226.1:68032790-68042790 GCF_036320965.1 Panulirus ornatus | reverse complement strand
GGTGACCAATACATCAAGACGAGACGAGAAGAAAACGGGTGGAGGGGGAAAAGTTAGTTTACTTGTTTGTGTGTGTGTGTGTGTGTGTGTGTGTGTGTGTGTGTGTGTGTGTGTGTGTGTGTGTGTGTGGAGTGCCAGCAGCCCGCGGGTGGGCGAGGAAGAAGGAAAAAGATAACAACCAGGGCTATGGAGATGAGTCTAACAGTCACTGAACTGTTGGATGAGAGAGAGAGAGAGAGAGAGAGAGAGAGAGAGAGAGAGAGAGAGAGAGAGAGAGAGAGAGAGAGAGAGAGAGAGAGAGAGAGACGCGCTGAAGATTTGTGCAAGAGGACACAAAAATAAGGCTTTACGATTCAGTCACATTAAAATCAAAACAACCCCTACACTGAAAAACAAAACACTATCGAACAACACGATCGACGAAGAAAGATGAGACCCATTCGGTTCACACCTCAAGGAGGAGGCAGAGGCTATGGCCCAGATCTCGGAGACAATGATGACACAAACCACAGACAAAGAATCCGACAGTCCGGACAACAGTACCGACATGGCAACAACACCCTTGGTTCCCTCGAAGCCTCAAAAAAAGCACACAAGGAGGCGCCAGTCACCCTTTGGTATACACGATGAACGAAGTTTAGCTTGGCTTAGCGAGTCTCCTTCATCAATACAGAGATAAAACGCTCATACATACACCCCCTCCCCACATCCCATGTGTATCGAGGGGTGTATAAATGAGGAACACCCCCCCAAAAAAAAAAAAAAACTTTTCCAGATAATCAATCGCATCGAAAGACTTATACAAAACGTCTGTACACTTAAGTCTTCCATTCCTTTTCAAACTATCACTAAAGTCTTCTCTTCCTTTTCAAACTATCCCTTCTCTTCCCTAACTACCTCATCAAAAAAGAGGTAGTTCAAAACTCCCATAGTATACAGGGCTTCGAGTCGTCCATAGGAGAAGGAGGTATGACAGAAAACGGGAAGTAAAAGCACAGTTTCAGGACTTCTCCGTCATGTTGTGAATGAAAGTCTAAAGCTGACGTCACCTCCCGTCTCATACTCTCGCTCTCACGCAGCTCGATTAACGAACTGCGGTTAACTCCGCAAATTGGCTAAAAAGCGCAATGTTGGTGGTTAAGAGCGAGAGGAAATGAATGAACTTCTCGGGGTCAGGTTCAACCATGAGAGGATGGCGGAGGGGGATCACAGTGACCAGAGGACCGTCAGTCGCTTTGTTTACTCATCCGTTACAGTTCACTAAATTCGCATCAGATTGAGAGTCTCACTGGACAGATATTATTTGCAAATGGACGGCTAGAACACGGATGTGTGGGTATCTACTGAATGTTTCGCTTTCTATTCTTTTTCTGAAAATCTCAAGAGGAAAATCCACGCTTGGCTCCTTCTTCTGTTCCTTCTTTTGGAAAGTAATACAGGAGGGGAGGATTCCCAGAAGATTTCTGCATACTGATTTAAACTGCAATACAGGCCAGTTTGTAGTTGTGTACACACACAAACACACACAAACAAACAAAAACAAACAAAAAAACAAAGTCTGAAATGATATAAATGAAGGAAATCATACTCGACAAAGAAGGCAGGTTTACACAGAATGAGACATGGTCAGCAGAACTGAGACGACCTTACACAAACACACACACACACACACACACACACATACATTTCAAAAGACAGGTTTTTCACTTCCTCAAAAATTCGTAAATACTTTCCCTTGTCTTTTCGTTTTCCCTTTCATCAACCTCTCAACGTTTCAATTAAGGCCCGGCCTTGATGTGGACTTCTGTCTGTGACCTGAACCTCAACATGAAAAAAAAAAAAAATACATATATATTCTTAGAGAATAAACACAAAATCAAATCGAAAAAAGAAATAAAAAAAAGAAAATCTAGAGGAAAAGAGAGAGAAGTAAAAAAAGAAAAGGTGTAAAGGTTCATTTACATGCATGTAATACAGACTGTTGGACAAAAGGAACGATCCACAACACAAAACAGATACAAACAGTAGAGTGTGGGCGGAACGAGGAATGAAACAAACCTGCTAGTGCTGTTGATCCGACCCTTGAGCATGAGGACCGGTCCAGTGGAACGGGCAAGGACTGAGGGACGGTGAAACAGAAGAGGGAAACAGGGAACCAAGTCAAGCTGTAAGAGAGAGAATTATGCGCTGTTTGACTAGAGAAAAAAAAAAGGGATTTTCATAATTCAGTAGATGTCTGGATTTAAAAAAACACCACAGATTATATATGATTAATGCAGATAATCCATGATCAATGCAGATGACACATGATCAATGCTTGGTGGCAAAGAGAAAAGAGAGGAGATTTTGGAGGTAACCAGAAACATGGGAGGAGAGTGGGAGGGTAATGACTTCAGATTGGCTACTGGAACACGTATGGATTCACGCAAGTCACTGATCACTCTTTGGGCTGGAAGATCATATTCCAGATATAGACGAAAGGATGGAGGAAGAAGAAATGGTGATGACCAAAAAAAAACGCCCAACCACAACCATAATCAGAACTCGAGGTTTTAGTAGGGATGTATTAGAGATGGGGTGATGGTGTTACGATGGTGTTACGAGAGATGGGGTGATGGTGTTACGATGGTGTTACGAGAGATAGGGTGATGGTGTTACGATGGCGTTACGATACTCAAGGAACTGAACGACCATTTCAAAAGTAGCGTTTGCACAGTGTCAGAAAATTTTGCCCATTTCACCAGTGAGGTGGAATGGACAGGAGACACCTGAAACATCTAAGGTAAACGTAATTGGAATATTGAAGGACCTTAAGACTATCAAGGTTCGTAGGGGGTGATGTACCTTCTCCCTCTTCCCCAAACGGGCTGATGAGCGCGGTCTGTAAGCTACTGGAAAATATCATCAGGAAATAAATGAATGTCTTCGTCGTAAAGAGGAGGATATACCTGACTGAGAGACAATTTGTCTTTAGGGAAAGGAGTTCATGTGTAACGAATTTTTTGTCTTTCAGATTTCTAAGAGAAAGTGAGCTCTGTTGAAGACAGAGGAGGTTTTGTTTTGAGTGTCTGCATCTGGACTGCTGGAAAGCATTTGACACCGTCTCATACACGAGGCTGGTAAAGAAGACAGGTCAACAGGCTGGATATAAAGGGGGTAGACCTAACTAACCCGTTGGAAACTATCTTAAAAGGAAGAGATGCAAGGAGGAGGACTGTCAAGGGAGACTTCTCGAAGTGGGTGGAAGTCACTAGTGGTGCGCTGTAGGGTACTTCATCTAAGTGAATGACTTGCCAGCAAGATTGGAAAATACGGCCTGAACGTGTCTTCACGACCCGAGGTAATGAAGGGACGCACGAAGCGAGGAGGAGGAGGAGGAGGAGGACGAGGAAGGCATCAATTCACAAGGGGACAGAGACAAACTCCAAAGCAGGTCTGATCCATGGTCGATGAAAGTCAATCCGAGAAAGCAGTGTATACCAATGAGGATTGGAGAGAGAGAGAGAGAGAGAGAGAGAGAGAGAGAGAGAGAGAGAGAGAGAGAGAGAGAGAGAGAGAGAGAAAAGGGGGGGGGGGGAAGAAGGCCTCAAGTATGTATATCATCTAGCTATAAATAAGTTGCAGGAATCCATATGTGTGTGTGTGTGTGTGTGAGAGAGAGAGAGAGAGAGAGAGAGAGAGAGAGAGAGAGAGAGAGAGAGAGAGAGAGAGAGAGAGAGAGAGAGAGAGAGAGAGACCCACCCACCCACCCAGACAGACACTGATACTGACACACACACTCCCACCCTCCCACACACAGACATAAACACACAGACACACATACAGACACACACACACACACACACACACACACACACACACACACACACACACACACACACACACACTTACTCAAAGCTAGTGACTGTAAATTCGTTAAGTCTCTGCTTATGTCCAGAACAACAATGAAATTGCGAGACGAGATACAACCTCTTCATGGCTCCTGAGGAACACCTCCCTCCTACGGGTTGATATGGTCCAGAAAGCAACACCACGTGACCTGGTGATCTTCTAACTAAGGTTAGCTCAATGCTGTATGTTGCCGGACGTGCATAGTGTGTGTGTGTGTGTGTGTGTGTGTGTGTGTATGTGTGTGTGTGTGTGTGTGTATAAGTGTTGCAGTGGAGGGGAGGCTGGGGCCATAACACAGGGCGCACGCTTGAGTAAGTGTGTGTGTGTGTGTGTGTGTGTGTGTGTGTTATGCCCTTTCGGTGCAATTGCCCAGTTCGTCATCCGGCCACTCTTAACTACCCAGTTCATACACAGAGCATTTTAACTGCCCAGCGCATGATCTGGGTGTGCCGCTATACCTTACCCAGTTCGTCTGTGACGGACAAAAAAAAAAAGAAGAAAAAAAATTCACCTGGGTAAAAATTATTTACAGCCCACACACCCCCTAAAAAAAAAAAACGCTCAAATTGCATTGTGAAAAAAAGAAAATAGGATACGACAGGACTTGTGTTCAGACACTAAATATTCCCGTATGTCCTTGTGGACGATACAATGATGGACACCCGACCCACAACGTTTTCATTATGAGCTATGGCACTGTGGCACACACTCCTTATCACGTGAGCGCCACCACATCCCTCCCTAGACCGGAGCACCGTCTTGTTAAGCAGGCATCAACTAACTTCTGCAGGGGCACCCTTGCATACCCTCCTCCTTAACCTGCAGATCCTGTGTGTGTGTGTCACAACAGTATCCACTGATACTCGCCTGCTCTCGTGTATTATCCCCTTGACCATTCAGGTATGGGGAGCTTCGCTCGGTGCTTTCGAGCGAAGGTTATCTTCACTGGTTTCCCATTCCCCTTTTTTATTTCTGTGCCTAAACTTAGAACACCCCTCAATCCTTTTTTTTCTTTCTTCCTTAGAGATCATAACGAAGTGAGGCGGATCCCTCCTTCTTCTCTCTCTCTCTCTCTCTCTCTCTCTCTCTCTCTCTCTCTCTCTCTCTCTCTCTCTCTCTCTCTCTCTCTTCTACGGCCAGGGTCTAAACACACAGGCACTGGTAGGGGGGGAGAGCAGCACCTCGTACGTCAACGGGAGGCAAGGCTGTTGCATGACGACCACACCACCCTCTTCGTGTGGGCCATCCTGCCACGGTGCGTCTGGCGAGATAAAAATACTCTCATCTTCATCATCATCTCGAGATCTGCCGCGCAGGTGTGGACTCTGTTGTTACTGAAATTGAGGAAGATCTCCCGCAATTGGAGTGAGTTGGTTGTACTTCTTGTCTACTGCTGTGGAGGGATGGAGGAATATGCGGTGGGTCTTCAGCCACCGTTCTCGCCTCCTCCGGACTGCCTCACGGACACGAGTTATCACTACACGTTAAGAACCATTTCCACTGAAACTCGCTTCTTGACGCTGGATGGTCTGAAGACTCTCTTGAGTAATCTCTCCACAAGCTAAAGATTTTACCCTAACTACGAACTGACAGCCGTAACTTGGATTGTAACAGTTGCAGGAGTTACATTTCTCACATCAAACGCGTTCTGAGGGGACTAATACGTGAACGTATGATACACAGAACGAATTCGATGGTTGGGATTCCATTGGTATCGAAGGATCATCACCTTCCTCAAATCCTGGAAGTCTTGTATGTCTTCCAGCGCTTCTTCGGTCGGCTCTTCCAGCACCTCGGGTCATGGCTCCCTCTTGCTCCCAGGAGTCGTGTCTTCAATAATGCGTTCTAGTCGAGTTCGCCTTCCTCACTCCTTTGTTCCTATTCTAGCGAGAAATCTGCCCCCCGGCAGCTTCGATTCGGGTCTGTGTCAGCGTTAGGCTAATGTGCCACTCTTGAGGGTGCCATGGCAGGCCGCTGCTCATGATCCACTGCACCGACCAGGCATCATAACAACTCCAGTGATTGCATCAACCATCACACCTCGGGGGGCGCTATCAGCCTTGCTTTTCCAAGTCTCAACCGTTGGTTCGTTCAACAGAGAACCTTGACTTAAAGGGCATGTCGAGGGACGCCCATTCACTGAGCCTTCAAGTTCTGGCCTTGAAACACGACGGCTCATTGATCACCTGTGCGTCAAAGTCCTCGCCAGTGTCAAAACCTCGGACGTGTGTGCAGCTCCCCCCCAATCAAGAAAGATTAGGGTTAGTCTCTTACGCCACCTCAGCAGGCAGCTGTCTTGGATCACAGCGGACGGATGACACGGACACCAAGACTCGGTGTATCGCAGGATTAGAAAAAAAGCAGTTAAACTCCTGTCTCTCACGGCCGGTAAAAGAAGCAAGAACCCCCACTTGTCCACCTTCATTCGGGTGTCTTACAACAGACAAGACGACGAGAAGCAACGACGCCATCTGAATCTCTCTCTCTCTCTCTCTCTCTCTCTCTCTCTCTCTCTCTCTCTCTGGCCTGTATCGTTCCTCAGTTCATCCCTCACACCGTCTAATGCACGGGTCTGCTGGGATGGTGCACCTCTATAGTGTCCTGCCAATCAATTCTTATCGCGTATGTGTTTTCCCTTTCCCATCCTCATGACCAGTTTTCAGAGTGGATTCCACATCACACCATCCTCGGTGGCAACGTACATGCCACATGCGCACTACGGCGACTTCATCCACTACAGCAGGAGACACGATCTGTCTCTCAAGAGTAGATTCTGACCAGTGTTTCCACGTTCTAAAACCTTGATGATAACCCCCCACCCCCATCCCTGTTCATCGCCAGTGTTCCACAGAGTAACACAGCCCCTTCTATCGCTTTCTTTTCCTTCATCTGAGTAACACACGCCCTCTTGCCTTCATCTGAGTAACACACGCCCTCTTGCCTTCATCTGGGTAACACACGCCCTCTTGCCTTCATTTGAGTAACACACGCCCTCTTGCCTTCATCTGAGTAACACACGCCCTCTTGCCTTCATCTGAGTAACAACACGCCCTCTTGCCTTCATCTGAGTAACACACGCCCCTCTTGCCTTCATCTGTCACTCCACCGAGCAACTTGTAGCCCTGAGGAGGCCCAGCGCAGAGATGTGAGGGACTGAGCAATATACACGGACTGTCGGAGGGGGTTGTGCCTCACTGGAATCCCCCACGTCATCCCCTTAGAGGAAGTTGTGTAGCCAAGTGAACAGACACTTCGCCAGCTCGTTTTCTGAGCCGCTACAATTTCCCCCGTTCCACTCCCCTCTCGTGTAGCCTCGTACGAGTCTTTTGTGTCTCCGATATGACATCGCCCATTTCATGTACTGGGCAGCGACGCTGCCCAATTTATGAACTAGGCCGTGAAATTACCCATTTTATACTGTGATTGCTTAAAATGAGTGTCCTGTTCATGAACTGGGCAATTTCTCAAACTTGTCGTTATACACAGACACAGACTGTGAGCCTCCGTGGCCTTGGGGTTAATGCTACTGTCCATAAGTCAGTACGGGCCAGCCAGGAGTAGGACCCACATTGGTTCGAATCCTGGGCACGGCAGTCGGTCCCAAACCCAACCTAGGTACTCATCTTTCCCTCGGGGCTAGTCGATAACAGGGCATCTAGCATCTTAGGCTGGTGTTTGTGTGTGTGTGTGTGTGTGTGTGTGTGTGTGTGTGTGTGTGTGTGTGTGTGTGTGTGTAAGATTGTTTGCCTCCAACGAATATGGTTGTGAAAGATATATTTACACCACAGATACCTTTGCCAGTGGACGAGTGAACCAGTAACTCACCCTGGGCGTCTCTAGAGAGGCCTACGTCGGAGCTGTGGTCGCCTCAGTGTGAGCAACAGACCACGGGGCCTCCGGGAGTTGTGACCCGACCCAGCTGGTGACCACAGGAGTGGTGACCTCACCCAGCTGGCCATGAGTTGTGACCCACCCAGCTGGCCATGAGTTGTGACCCCACCCAGCTGATCACGAGTTGTGACCCACCCAGGTAACCACAGAAATTGTGACCCACCCAGCTGACCACAGGAGTCGTGACCCCATCCAGCTAACCACAGAAGTTGTGACCCCATCCAGCTGGCCACAGCGACTGGATAACAATTTCCTCGAGGGTCAGAGGGGCGATCGCCTGACCCACGTCCTTCACCACAATCATCTCGTACCAACCAGTGATCGTACAGGTACAGGACTCGTCCTATACCTGCTACAGTGAAGGTCATGAAAACCATCCATGAACAAGGGCACGAGCGAAGCAAGCAAACAGCTTACGTATCCCATAGGTATATACGTGTGTGTGTGTGTGTGTGTTGTGTGTGTGTGTGTGTGTGTGTGTGTGTGTGTCTATGTACTGTATTACTGTAACGCAACCCGTGAGAATAAGTAAGGAAGTTTTTATTAGTCAAATTGTAATACAAGATATATTACAAAATGAAATTCTTCTTGGCTTTGAGAGCTCCCTGGTGTTTCTACATTAAAAGAATTAAAAGAATAAAAGAATATTCATCACTTTAAACGCCATTACATTACATATTACAGCAACTGTATCACTACAGTGCAACACGTATATACCCCTTCCCCATCAAGCGATGTTCGAGTGATCGCCACTCGAATAAGATTTTGCACAGCACAACTTCCTGTGTAGTGGACACACAAGTCTACCACTCGTGTGGTTGTCCCAAAACGTAGAAGCATCATCCAGACCCCAGGCATGAGGTCAAACTCTTTTGGGACTCAAGTTAACTAGTGATCATCATGGC
The DNA here is from genome assembly GCF_036320965.1 of Panulirus ornatus. Taxonomy (NCBI): domain Eukaryota; kingdom Metazoa; phylum Arthropoda; class Malacostraca; order Decapoda; family Palinuridae; genus Panulirus; species Panulirus ornatus. Next base: position 68,034,103 of record NC_092226.1, on the reverse strand, counting down.
CCCCCCCCCCCTTATCATCTCATTCCTCAACCGTGTATTTTAAGCCGAATGGCTGCCTGAATTCAATGAAACGTTCTATATATATATATATATATATATATATATATATATATATATATATATATATATATATATTATTATACTTTGTCGCTGTCTCGCGCGTTAGCGAGGTAGCGCAAGGAAACAGACGAAAGACAGACGAAATATATATATATATATATATATATATATATATATATATATATATATATATATATATATATATATATATATATATATATATATTTCTCCATTTCAGGTTGGTCTCGGATTCCACAAGCGAGTTTTGATTAAATTCTTTTTTATATAGCATGGTAAAGTTGAAGTAAAACCAAAGAATGGAAATAGGATGAAAAAATGACTAAATTCTGGGTATGAGAGAGAGAGAGAGAGAGAGAGAGAGAGAGAGAGAGAGAGAGAGAGAGAGAGAGAGAGAGAGAGAGAGAGAGAGAGAGCCCCCCCTCCGTCCTACCATTTGTTCCTCTCTTGTTATGCGCACTTCACAGCTTCTGGGAACAAACCCGGCGCGGGCCAACCCGCCTTCCCTTGAAACGGTTCCTGACTCACACACCCGCTGGCGATCTCGGCCTGAATCATGCGCTGGAAACCTTCATGATAACAAACCCACACAACCCCACACAACCCACACCCCCACACAACGCCACACCCCCCCACACACAACCCACACCACCCCCCACACAACCCACACAACCCACACAACCCCACACAACCCACACCCCCACACACACAACCCACACCACCACACACACAACCCACACAACCCACACACACAACCCACACCCCCACACACAACCCACACCACCCCCACACAACCCCACACAACCCACACCCCCACACACACAACCCACACCCCCACACAACCCACACCCCCACACACAACCCTGACCACAGACAAGACCCACAATCCCCTCCTCCCTCACCAACCCCCCTCCTAAAAAAATACCCCACACACTCCTTCCCCCTTTACGTCCTAAAACCATCATCTTCTTCCCTTTCCCCCCCTTACAACCCCCCCTTTTAATAGCCTAAGTTAAGAGGAAGATAGAAAAAATCCTCTCCCTTCTCTCTCCACTCCTATCCCTTACACACACAATTCCTCCTCCTTCCTTCTCCTTCTCCTCCTCCTTCCCTCCACTCCTCTTCAGCTCTCAAAAGGACGGAGGGCTAACCGTAGGACGAGTGTGTTCGAGGCTGGCTTCTGGCTACTGGTGCCTTTATAGCGAACACCTCTTGTATCGGGAACCGCTCCACCA
>NC_092226.1:68017790-68027790 GCF_036320965.1 Panulirus ornatus | reverse complement strand
GGTAGGGAGACGTAACGAGGCTCAATTCTCGCGACACGAAACAGTTATAATGGTCGTGTTAAACTGGGGCTGGTGATGCATAACACACACACACACACACACACACACACACACACACAGTCATGCACACGCACACACCACACAGACAGACAGACACACACACACACACACACACACACACACACCACACAGACAGACATACACACACACACACACACCACACAGACAGACATACACACACACACCCACACTCATGCACACACACACACACACACACACACACACACGCACACACACACATAAGCGCACATAGACACACACAACACATGCAAACATTCATGCACACGTACACGTACATGGAAGGAGAGAGAGAGAGAGAGAGAGAGAGAGAGAGAGAGAGAGAGAGAGAGAGAGAGACTATCTTGAACAGTAAAACTGAAAATTGAGTGAAAAAAAACCCTTATCCAAAGCCCATATTTTGACGTTCCTCCATCACATCCCCAGCAACACCACAGTGTCCCTCCCTCACACCACCAGCAACACCACAGTGTCCCTCCCTCACACCACCAGCAACACCACAGTGTCCCTCCCTCACATCACCAGCAACACCACAGTGTCCCTCCCTCACACCACCAGCAACACCACAGTGTCCCTCCCTCACACCACCAGCAACACCACAGTGTCCCTCCCTCACACCACCAGCAACACCACAGTGTCCCTCCCTCACACCACCAGCAACACCACAGTGTCCCTCCCTCACACCACCAGCAACACCACAGTGTCCCTCCCTCACACCACCAGCAACACCACAGTGTCCCTCCCTCACATCCCCAGCAACACCACAGTGTCCCTCCCTCACACCACCAGCAACACCACAGTGTCCCTCCCTCACATCCCCAGCAACACCACAGTGTCCCTCCCTCACACCACCAGCAACACCACAGTGTCCCTCCATCACACTACCAGCAACACCACAGTGTCCCTCCCTCACACCACCAGCAACACCACAGTGTCCCTCCCTCACACCACCAGCAACACCACAGTGTCCCTCCCTCACACCACCAGCAACACCACAGTGTCCCTCCCTCACATCCCCAGCAACACCACAGTGTCCCTCCCTCACACTACCAGCAACACCACAGTGTCCCTCCCTCACACTACCAGCAACACCACAGTGTCCCTCCCTCACACCACCAGCAACACCACAGTGTCCCTCCCTCACACCACCAGCAACACCACAGTGTCCCTCCCTCACACTACCAGCAACACCACAGTGTCCCTCCCTCACACCACCAGCAACACCACAGTGTCCCTCCCTCACACTACCAGCAACACCACAGTGTCCCTCCCTCACACCACCAGCAACACCACAGTGTCCCTCCCTCACACCACCAGCAACACCACAGTGTCCCTCCCTCACACCACCAGCAACACCACAGTGTCCCTCCCTTACATCCCCAGCAACACCACAGTGTCCCTCCCTCACACCACCAGCAACACCACAGTGTCCCTCCCTCACACCACCAGCAACACCACAGTGTCCCTCCCTCACACCACCAGCAACACCACAGTGTCCCTCCCTCACACCACCAGCAACACCACAGTGTCCCTCCCTCACACCACCAGCAACACCACAGTGTCCCTCCCTCACACTACCAGCAACACCACAGTGTCCCTCCCTCACACCACCAGCAACACCACAGTGTCCCTCCCTCACACTACCAGCAACACCACAGTGTCCCTCCCTCACATCCCCAGCAACACCACAGTGTCCCTCCCTCACACCACCAGCAACACCACAGTGTCCCTCCCTCACACCATCAGCAACACCACAGTGTCCCTCCCTCACATCCCCAGCGATACACACACACTTCCAGGGTCCATGACCCCCGAGCCCCAACAAGAGTGAGCGTCCTGGTCATTCCAGGCGCCTGGAAAAGTAACCGGAATGTCTTCGTCTTGACGTACCCCATATGAAGTCCTGGACGTAGTCCCGGATGTCATTATGTCGTTAATGTGTTTTTATGGAGAATGAGCTTTGTCAGCAATTACTTACATGTAATTACCTTATTCGATCCTGTACGGAGAGGGAGTTCTACACCCGTTGGTGGCCCCCCATCTCTTGTACTCTACGGAGAGGGAGTTCTACACCCGTGGGGGCCCCATCTCTTGTACTGTACGGGGAGGGAGTTCTACACCCGTGGGGGCCCATCTCTTGTACTCTACGGAGAGGGATTTCTACATACGCGGGGCCCCATCTCTTTTGCCTTATGGGGAGGGAGTTCTACACCCTGGGGGCCCCATCTCTTGTACTCTACGGGGAGGGAGTTCTACACCCGTGGGGGGCCCCCATCTCTTGTACTGTACGGGGAGGGAGTCCTACACCCTGGGGGCCCCATCTCTTGTACTGTACAGTAAGGAAGTTCTACATCCGTGAGGGGCCCCATCTCTTTAACTGTAAGGGGAGAGAGTTCTACACTCGTGGGGCCCCATCTACGTTACTGTACGGGGAGGGAATTCTACACCCGTGGGGCCCCTACCTCTTGGGACTATACAGGGAGCGTATTCTACACCCGTGGGGCCCCCAACCCTTTTGGGACTGTACGGGGAGCGAATTCTACACCCGCCCCCTATCTCTCTCGAATGTTTTCCACCATCAAACTGTTTTCTAAACTTTTAATTTACTGTCCACATTCATAAGATCACCACATCTTGCCGTCACCCCCAACGACTCCTCCTCCTCCTCAAAGTACTACATATAATCAATGCTTGACATCTTCCTCACTGAATTCCTCAGTTCGTTATCATTATTTCAGTGCCACTGCCTGTGACACTGTGCTTTGCATCTTCCGAGGAAGAACTGTTCACCCTCGACGAAGATTGGATACCCACTTGCTCTTCTCTCTTCCACTGTGGGCAATACTATGGCTTCCAACTCTCTCTCTCTCTCTTGGCACTCAGCTGCCTCAATTCTCCACGCGATCTCTGCAGCGCTCCTCTAGACCTCCTCTATCAGTTCTTTGTCCTTCTTTAGAGCGTTCGTGGACCCGTGAGTGGAAGCGATGAGCAAACGCGTGTGTCCGTCATCACAACACAGCCGAGAACACATCACTTGTTTACATGCTGGAGATTGTGTGTGTGTGTGCGTGTGTGTGTGTGCGGGGCGATGAAAATAACCAACACACGAAGCGTAAGCTTGGCCAAGGGTCAAGGTGTCAGGCAGGCACAAGGAAATAGCGGGTTGATCGCGGGAATTGGAGTAAATTAGAATAAATTTGTGTGTGTGGGAAGGTCTGTTGGGTCGACACGAGGCTCCTGCTCGTCTGTAGTGCAGGGAGGCCAAGCAGGCTGGCTCTGTGTGTGTGTGTGTGTGTGTGTGTGTGTGTGTGTGTGTGTGTGTGTGTGTGTGACTTCGTTTCTTGTGTTTGCCTATGCATGTTTGTTTGTTCGTCTATGCTTACATGTGTCTTTGTGTGTTTGTATGTATGAGAGGTTTTTGCATGTCTGGAGACATCCTTGCTTGCTGGTTAGTGTATATGTTAATTGTTTATTTGTCTTCGTTTCTTTGCTTCCTTACGTAATGGCATTTCTTGCACTGTGTTAGTTCCTTACTTGTACTCAACAGGGAGGGAGTTTGACACTCGTGGTTCCCTTTCCTCAATCTCTTGCAAACATCACACACCTTCTTAAATTCATGCATGCTCTCTGCATTACTCACTTCATCTTTCAGTCTATTCTCTTCCTCCACCGCTTTAATACTGCTTAATTCCTTCTTTACATCTCTTTTTTTTTAACAGATTTCTTGCCTAATTCATGCTATGTCCTCTGGTTGCTCAATCCTTACATCTCTCTCTCTCTCTCTCTCTCTCTCTCTCTCTCTCTCTCTCTCTCTCTCTCTCTCTCTCTCTCTCGAAGTGTTCGCTGTCCATGTCATCAATTTGTTTTAAAAAACGTAATGGTTGCTATCAGGTCACCCCTCACTCTTCTCTCTTCCAAGCTGGGCAAACTTAAAGCCTCCAGCCCTTCCTTGCAACACAGCTCTCTTAATTCTGGTAACCTCTTTGTTGCCCTCCTCTGGACCTTCTCTCTCAGTTCTTTGTGCTTTTCTAAATGCGGCGACCAAACTGGAGAAGCATGATCACCTTCTGGTCTTCTGCAGTCAGACGTATGTAGACGTGTGTGTGTGTGTGTGTGTGTGTGTGTGTGTGTGAGGTGTGAACTGTGTGGTGAGCATCACCATCGTCACCATTCTGTCACAAGCTCATCATCATCATCATCATCATCATCATCATCACTATATCTCATAAACTTCAGAGACCCAACGCATCACCATCACTCCCCTCTTCCATGAGATCACAACACGGCCATCACTATCACCATCACTATCACCATCATTATAATACACACATGACACCACACCCTCACTATACCCACACGGGCGATCACTGTACGTCACACGACCACCCGTAAATGGTAAATCCCTCACTCACATTTACGAACCGTACGAAAGCAAATTGTATGGGAACCGTAAAATGGACGTTGGTATGAGACTTCTTTCTTTTTAACTCTGGGCATCGGTGGCTATAGTGTGGACAGAGAGAAAGGGATTTTCTTGTTCTTTCTAACTATTTTAGGAGGCGAATAATGTCGGCTGGAATGGTGGAAGGGGGTGTGGGAGGTTAGATGCATGGGAGGGTGTAGAATGAGGGAGGAGGAATGGGTATATGTGCATGTATAGGGAGTGATGGGGCTTGAAGGTGATGGACTAAAGGTTAGTGGTACAGTCCATCGCATTCCAGGGACTGGAACTGGGAAGATGTCTTCTGCAGTATAGTCCACCACATTCCAGGAACTGGAACTGGGAAGATGTCCTCTGCAGCATGATACACCCACTCCAAGAACTAGAACTGGAAGTGGAGCATAATTCACCACACTCCAGGAACTGGAACTGGAAAGATGTCTTCTGAGACACAATCCACCTCACTCCAGGAACTGGAAAGATGTCTTCTGAGGCACAATCCACCTCACTCCAGGAACTGGAAAGATGTCTTCGGTGGTAAAATCCACCACATTCCAGGGACTGGAACTGCCACATAATCCACCACATTCCAGGGACTGGAACTGGAAAAAAAAATAATCTCTGTCGCATAAATAACCACCGTGGTACCACATTAGTTGCTGGCACAGTTTTGGCTCCAGGAACTGGAAAGATATCGTTTGTAGTAGTTGAAGAAGTTCATCCGGATCCTTTGGGGTCTGGGAACGGAGGCCACCCCATTGCGGCAGTTCCCCCCCTCGGAAAAGAACGGCTCTTGCCACCCGGTTCCATGAAGGAGCATACCCTCCAGTTTCCAGGTAGGGTTCCTCCAGCTCATCCATTACTTCCCGACCCAGTTTCTCTGGAGCGTTCTGGACGCCTTCCAGACAGACAGACAGGCAGCGGGAGAAGATTCCCAAGCATGTTGCCAAAACTTGAAAAGGGAAGGAAAGTATGGGGATGTGTTCTTGTGTCGATACCTTTTCACTGACCCCTTGAGCACGGCTGTACGACCCTTGAGCACGATTGTACGACCCCTGAGCACAAGTGTATGACTCTTGAGCACGACTGTACGACTCTTGAGCACGTCTGTGCAACCCTTGAGCATGTCTGTACGACCCTTGAGCACGTCTGTGCAAATCCTTGAGCACCTCTGTACCACCGTTGACCATCGTGTTCAAGGACTCGAGTGATGTCCAAAAATAAAAGGGAAAAAAAAAAGAGAAGCGAAGTACGATACTCCTGCGTCTTTCAGACATTACATGGTGCGGGCTCCAGCACCAGGACATTCACATGACCACAGCACTCGAAGTCTATGACAGAAATAAACGCAAATTTTCGACCCTAATTAAGACACACCTACGGAATCAGATACTTTATTCCGAGGTATAGGTCGTGGGATGTAAATGTCATCACATACTCGTCTCGTTTATACAATTATACGCCTTCGTTAAATGCTCTGAAGTATTTAAAGTGTATAAACACCGTTCTATATTTTGTGACTTGAGATTATCCGCGCACACACACACACACACACACACACACACACACACATATATATATATATATATATATATATATATATATATATATATATATATATATATATATATATATATATATATATATTTCATGTGTGGCGGGGTGGCGGCGTGAAAGGATGAAGGCAGCAAGTATGAATATGTACGTGTGCATATATGTATATGTCTGTGTATGTATATATATGCATACGATGAAATGTATAGGTATGTATATGTGCGTGTGTGGGCGTTTATGTGTATTACATGTGTATGGCGGGAGACAGCGACAAAGTATAATAAATATATATATATATATATATATATATATATATATATATATATATATACATATATACACATGTGTGTGTGTGTGTGTGTGTGTGTGTGTGTGTGTGTGTGTGTGTGTGTGTTTAAAAAGCAATTCAAGCAAAGTCCATATGTCTTTTGTGTCTCATGCGTCTTATGGTTGATGCGCTGCTGCTCCCTTTCTGTGCCGCTCATGACATATGAATGAGAGACACTGCTGCATGCATGAGCCACACTTCCCTCATACATACGACATGCACAGCCTTGGCTTAATACGAGAGACACCCGTCATGCGTAAACAATTTTCTTTGCATACCTCACCGAGGAGGTATCACATTTGAAGTGCTTGTTGCATTTCAAACGTCATGCACACCAGTCAAACGTATATATATATATATATATATATATATATATATATATATATATATATATATATATATATATATATATATATATATATATATATTTGTATGAGTCCACGGGGAAAATGAAACACGAAAAGTTCCCAAGTGCACTTTCGTGTAATAATCACATCATCAGGGGAGACACAAGAGAGAAATATAACAGTCAGTTGATATACATCGAAGGGACGAAGCTGCGACGCCATTTGGTAATCATGTGATTGCCCAAAACATGTATATATATATATATATATATATATATATATATATATATATATATATATATATATATATATACCTCAGGACCTCTTTCTGAAGGCTTCTACACTCTGAGGTTGTACTACGTACAGAAGCAGGGGAATGTAGACACCTTTAGAATGAAATACTCAGTAAATCTAACATAAGATGCTATGAACTGTATTAATTAGAATTCTGTCTAAAAAAAAATCTTTACACTCAAATCTGACGCTCTGTAATCATCCAAACGTTTAAAACTAACAAGAAAAAATATCTTGCATCAACATGGGATAAGGAACGAACGTTTATATGTGAGTCATGAGGAGTAAGAAAACTGCCTCAGAACGTTTTCTTTGTTTGAGGGACAATCGTTTGTACGAGTCATTAAAATAAGGGAAAACCTAAAACAAACATTTTTCGTTTAAGTAAGAACATTGACAGAGCTTTAATCCAAGGAAAACTTCCTAAAAGGTTTTTCATTTAAGGTACGAACGTTTATACGAGACACCTTAATATGAAAACTTGAAACCGATCGTTTAAGGTATGAACGTTTTTATGAGTAATTATAAGAAAACTTGAAACCGATCGTTTAAGGTACGAACGTCTAACACGTTTAAAAACATCGAGTCACTGAAAATAAATAAAAACGTTTTTCGTTCCACTTTAAGGGAACGTTTTTTTTCTTCATTTATCTCTCTTTAGGTGTGTGCTCGTTCCACTTTAAGGGAACGTTTTTTTTCTTCTTCATTTTCCTCTCTTTAGGTGTGAGCTCGTTTTTAAGGGAACGTTTTTTTCTTTTTCATTTTTCTCTCTTTAGGTGTGTGGTCATTCCACTTTAAGGGAACGTATTTTTTCTTCTTTTATCTTTCTTTTTAGGTGAGTGGTCCGGAAGACGGGGAGCGAATTTCCCCACAACTGTAGACCGGAAGTAAGAGGAAGTGTGACACTCGTATTCACAGAAAAAAAATAATAATAATCTCAACTTGTGAATTCCCACGGCTTCTCCTTAAGTGTTCCTGGGATTATATCGAGAGCGGGAGGAGTGTGTGTGATGAAGTGGTGTGTGTGTGTGTGTGTGTGTGTGCGGTAGCGTCCCCACCAGCTACGCAGAGGTCCCAGGTTCGATCCTGGCTGCTGGAGGTTTGTATGTTCTATGAGAGTGGGCGTTCATCTGCACTATGTGTGTGTGTGTGTGTGTGTGTGTGTGTGTGTGTGTGTACATACATAGATACATGCATACATAGAGAGAGAGAGAGAGAGAGAGAGAGAGAGAGAGAGAGAGAGAGAGAGAGAGAGAGAGAGAGAGAGAGAGAGAGAGAGAGAGAGAGAGACTGGGCAATGACAGCCCCTGGAGAGGAGGCAGGGCACATAGTCTTCTTGCGTTCGTCAGATTCGAAGGGCCGATGCTCAGGGACCAGGGTGCGCGTGGCTCCCTTGGCCCACCACACTCGCACACATCCAACGCCAGAAGGGATGACAGGATGGGTCGTGAGGAGATTACAAGACGAGAGAAGAAAAAATTACCGAATGATGATACGTTTCACATCCAGAAAGTCATATGTATAAGATCACATTCTCCTTCCTGATATATTTTTCTGATAGTATATATATATATATATATATATATATATATATATATATATATATATATATATATATACACATGTGTGTGTCAGAGGTGGAGGGAACGAGGAGAATTGGGAGACCAAATTGGAGGTGGAAAGATGGAGTGAAAAAGATTTTGAGCGATCGGGGCCTGAACATGCAGGAGGGTGAAAGGCGTGCAAGGAATAGAGTGAATTGGAACGATGTGGTATACCGGGGTCGACGTGCTGTCAATGGACTGAACCAGGACATGCGAAGCGTCTGGGGAAAACTATGGAAAGTTTTGTGGGGCCTGGATGTGGAAAGGGAGCTGTGGTTTCAGTGCATTATACACGACAGCTAGAGACTGAGCGTGAACGAATGTGGCCTTTGTTGTCTTTTCTAGTGCTACCTCGCGCGCATGCGGGGGGGGGGGGGGGGGGGGGGGGGTTGTAATTTCATGTGTGGCGGCGTGGCGACGGGAATGAATAAAGGCAGACAGTATGAATTATGTACATCCGTATATATGTATATGTCTGTGTGTGTATATATATGTATACGTTGAAATGTACAGGTATGTATATGTGCGTGTGTGGATGAGTATGTATGTACATGCGTATGTGGGTGGGTTGGGCCATTCCTTCGTCTGTTTCCTTGCGCTACCTCGCTAACGCGGGAGACAGCAACAAAGTATAATAAGAAATAAACATTATATATATATATATATATATATATATATATATATATATATATATATATATATATATATATTTCCGTAGGTGGTACATTTTTCTCTGTGATTGACTTCAATTTAACAGGAAGTGTGTGTGTGTGTGTGGCAGTGTTTGGTCTAGGGTCGCTCCCTTTCAGTTCGTGGTCATCAAAGTGTTAGCAATGCGGCTTCGTGCAGCCAACACCTTCGGTAGGATTTAAACTAATGTCTGTAGATACAAGTAACTCAAGGTAGGAACAGTTAGAGTTCTTATTTTACGACGGTGCGACGACCCTTGAGCACGACGGCACGACGACCCTTGAGCACGATGGTAGGACCCTTGAGCACGACGGTAGGACCCTTGAGCACGATGGTAGGACCCTTGAGCACGACGGTACGACGACCCTTGAGCACGACGGTAGGACCCTTGAGCACGACGGTACGACCCTTGAGCACGACGGTACGACCCTTGAGCACGATGGTAGGACCCTTGAGCACGACGGTACGACCCTTGAGCACGATGGTAGGACCCTTGAGCACGACGGTACGACCCTTGAGCACGACGGTACGACCCTTGAGCACGATGGTAGGACCCTTGAGCACGACGGTACGACCCTTGAGCACGATGGTAGGACCCTTGAGCACGACGGTACGACGACCCTTGAGCACGACGGCACGACGACCCTTGAGCACGATGGTAGGA
>NC_092226.1:67980290-68012790 GCF_036320965.1 Panulirus ornatus | reverse complement strand
CACGTAATCTGCTCAAGAATCATAAGCCACAGCATTATGACACGTCTCGGGAGCGCCGTTTTAAGGACATTACGACACATCTGGGACAGATGTAGGGGATGTATTGTAATCATCATACATCATGAATAATACAGTATCCCACAAACTCAGCATCATATAATACAGCAGCCCACGAACTCAGCGATATATGATACAGTATCCCACGTACTCAGCACTATAATACAGTAGCCCATGAACTCAGCACTATATAATACAGTAGCCCACGAACTCAACACTAAATAATACAGTAGCCCACGAACTCAGCACTATACAATACAGTAGCTCACGTACTCAGCACGATATAATACAGTAGCTCACGTACTCAGCACGATATAATACAGTAGCCCACGAACTCAGCACTATATAATACAGTAGCCCACGAACTCACTACTATATAATACAGTAGCCTACGAACTCAGCACTATATAATACAGTAGCCCACGAACTAAGCACTATATAATACAGTAGCCCACGAACTCAGCACTATACAATACAGTAGCCCATGAACTCAGCACTATACAATACAGTAGCTCACGAACTCAACACTATATAATACAGTAGCCCACGAACTCAGCACTATATAATACAGTAACCCACGAACTCAGCACTATATAATACAGTAGCCCACGAACTCAGCACTATATAATACAGTAGCCCACGAACTCACGACTATATAATACAGTAGCCTACGAACTCAGCACTATATAATACAGTAGCCCATGAACTCAGCACTATACAATACAGTAGCCCACGAACTCTAACACTATATAATACAGTAGACCATGAACTCAGAACTGCATACATCAACAACAATAAATTAGGCATGTCTTATTTACCTCATATGTAAGACATGGGTGGATTAAAAGCTTATTTTCTGCGATAATTTCTAACTTATTACGGTTTTGTGTGTATAGCTTACTTCATGGATAACTTTATCTATCGTCTCTGATGTATGTCCGTCTCATGTCGTGGTGTGCACACGCCCTTTCAGAACCTTATTTCAATCGGTATCTCATCTAATAACATCACCACGAAAACACCTGACTGATGTCAGTCGTCACAAATGTATGGTTCGCCATACAAGTTAGTTTAGGAAGTCGACCCAGTCTACAGTAGACCGAAAAAAGTGGTATCTATTGGGGAAGGTGGGTGGTTTACACACCGCCCCTCTGTGATATTTTCAGCGCAGGACGGTGTAAGACCCCCCCATACTAGTATACAGGAGCCACGTCCTGGGGGAAAATATGTTTATACTTGGAGAAAAACACACAGTAGAAGTGAACCCATTATAAAAATGGATCGGGAGGGAGGGGGGAAAAAAGAGGTATGCATTAGTAATTTATTGTCGACATTACCATAATAATTCGTATGACATTGGCTTTTATGCGCACACCCACATATAAACACACATACACACACAATATATAAATATATATATATATATATATATATATATATATATATATATATATATATATATATATATATAAATTCATTTATTTATCTATTTATTATCATTTTACCCCATACGTAATCGCCGTTTCCCGCGTTTGCAAGGAAACGCCACGAGGAGACGGAGAAAGGCCGCATTCACTCACATCCATTCTCTAGCTGCCATGTGTAATGCACCGAAACCACAGCTCCTTACCTACAACCAAGACCAATAGACCTTTCCATTGTCTAATCCGGTCGCTTCACATGACCTGGTTCAGTCCAATGATATCACGTCGACCCCAGTGTACCATATAGTTCTAATTCACTCCAACCCGTCTACATATTTAACCCTCCAGCATATTCAGGCCCCGTTTGCTCGAAATCTTTTCATTGCATCTTTCCATCTCCAGTCTGATCTTCCCCTCATCTTTGTTCCCTCCACTTCTGACACATATATCCTCTTTGTCAACCTTTCCTCACTCATTCTCTCCATATGTTCAAACCATTTCAACACACCTTCTGCTCTCTCAACCACACTCTTTTTATTACTACAAAGCTCTCTTACCCTTCTAATACTTAGTCGATCAAACCACCTCACACCACATATTGTCCTCAAACATTTCATTTCCAACCAACACATCCAACCTCCTAAGCATATCGTCATATACAGCCGACGCCTGACACCCATATAATACTGCTGGAATTACTATTACCTTCAAATATACCCACTTTTGCCCTCCCATATAATAACCTCTCATTCCGCACATTCTTCAATGCTCCCAGAACTTTCGCCCCCTAACCCACCCTATGATTCACTTCCGACCCCATGGTTCCATTCGCTGCTGCCAAGGTCCACTTCTAGATATATGAAAACACTTCATTTCTTCCAATTTCTCTCCATTCTAACTCATCCCATCTAGCGTGTCCCTCTCCCTCGCTAAACCTAGCAACCCTTGCTTGAAGTCACTCTGATCTTATTGCAACGTGGATACCACACGTCTCTTCCGCTACAATTGAGCACGCTCGCCTGGTCGCCTTGTAATTTGTAGAAAAAAAAGATTATACAGTGAACCCTCTAATGATGAAGTGAGCGAAAAAAAAATATACATTGAATCCTCTAATGATGAAGTGAGCATGGGTGAATGTATAGTGTATCCCAGTCTGTCAAAGCCAGCTACTCCAAATCGTCCTAGAAGTTGTTTGAGGAAAGATAGTGATCCACATATAAGTCATTATAAGTGATAATGGACGATAATTATAAGTGATTATGGACGATAATTATAAGTGATTATGGATGATAATTATAAGTGATAATGGACGATAATTATAAGTGATTATGGACGATAATTATAAGTGATTATGGACGATCATTATAAGTGATAATGGACGATAATTATAAGTGATTATGGATGATAATTATAAGTGATTATGGACGATAATTATAAGTGATTATGGACGATAATTATAAGTGATTATGGATGATAATTATAAGTGATTATGGACGATAATTATAAGTGATTATGGACGATAATTATAAGTGATTATGGATGATAATTATAAGTGATTATGGATGATAATTATAAGTGATTATGGACGATAATCTATAAGTGATTACGGACAATAATTATAAGTGATTATGGATGATAATTGTAAGTGATTATGGATGATAATTATAAGTGATTATGGATGATAATTATAAGTGATTATGGACGATAATCTATAAGTGATTACGGACAATAATTATAAGTGATTATGGACGATAATCTATAAGTGATTACGGACAATAATTATAAGTGATTATGGATGATAATTGTAAGTGATTATGGATGATAATTATAAGTGATTATGGACGATAATCTATAAGTGATTACGGACAATAATTATAAGTGATTATGGATGATAATTGTAAGTGATTATGGATGATAATTATAAGTGATTATGGACGATAATCTATAAGTGATTACGGACAATAATTATAAGTGATTATGGATGATAATTATAAGTGATTATGGATGATAATTGTAAGTGATTATGGATGATAATTATAAGTGATTATGGACGATAATCTATAAGTGATTACGGACAATAATTATAAGTGATTATGGATGATAATTGTAAGTGATTATGGATGATAATTATAAGTGATTATGGACGATAATCTATAAGTGATTACGGACAATAATTATAAGTGATTATGGATGATAATTGTAAGTGATTATGGATGATAATTATAAGTGATTATGGATGATAATTATAAGTGATTATGGACGATAATCTATAAGTGATTACGGACAATAATTATAAGTGATTATGGATGATAATTGTAAGTGATTATGGATGATAATTATAAGTGATTATGGATGATAATTATAAGTGATTATGGACGATAATCTATAAGTGATTACGGACAATAATTATAAGTGATTATGGATGATAATTGTAAGTGATTATGGACGATAATTATAAGTGATTATGAACGATAATTATAAGTGATCATGGACGCTAATTATAAGTGATCATGGACGATAATTATAAGTGATTATGGACGATAATTATAAGTGATTATGAACGATAATTATAAGTGATCATGGACGATAATTATAAGTGATTATGGACGATAATTATAAGTGATTATGGACGATAATTATAAGTGATTATGGACGATAATTATACGTGATCATGGACGATAATTATAAGTGATTATGGATGATAATTATACGTGATCATGGACGATAATTATAAGTGATTATGGACGATAATTATAAGTGATCATGGACGATAATTATAAGTGATTATGGACGATAATTATAAGTGATTATGGACGATAATTATAAGTGATTATGGATGATAATTATACGTGATCATGGACGATAATTATAAGTGATTATGGATGATAATTATACGTGATCATGGACGATAATTATAAGTGATTATGGATGATAATTATACGTGATCATGGACGATAATTATAAGTGATTATGGATGATAATTATACGTGATCATGGACGATAATTATAAGTGATTATGGATGATAATTATACGTGATCATGGACGATAATTATAAGTGATTATGGATGATAATTATACGTGATCATGGACGATAATTATAAGTGATTATGGACGATAATTATAAGTGATTATGGACGATAATTATAAGTGATTATGGACGATAATTATAAGTGATTATGGATGATAATTATAAGTGATTATGGACGATAATTATAAGTGATTATGGATGATAATTATAAGTGATTATGGACGATAATTATAAGTGATTATGGACGATAATTATAAGTGATTATGGACGATAATTATAAGTGATTATGGACGATAATTATAAGTGATCATGGACGATAATTATAAGTGATTATGGACGATAATTATAAGTGATTATGGACGATAATTATAAGTGATTATGGACGATAATTATAAGTGATTATGGACGATAATTATAAGTGATTATGGATGATAATTATAAGTGATCATGGACGATAATTATAAGTGATTATGGACGATAATTATAAGTGATTATGGACGATAATTATAAGTGATTATGGACGATAATTATAAGTGATTATGGATGATAATTATAAGTGATTATGGACGATAATTATAAGTGATTATGGATGATAATTATAAGTGATTATGGACGATAATTATAAGTGATTATGGACGATAATTATAAGTGATTATGGATGATAATTATACGTGATTATGGACCAAGATGATTATTTGTCAAAAAATCAACGAACACAGATGTGATGATACAACAACAACATGCTGCTATAACCTTAAGAGAAACTCTACAAGGCACTGATAGTGATCACTCACATAAAAAACTGGAGTTATGGTTATAAGGTACTCACTTCCTCATCGAAACATCTTCATGAATGTGCGCCTCGCTGCCACGTACGAGCCTCTCAGAACACATAACGCCAGGCAACCTATCCAGCAAGAACCATAGTGAGGTTAGTGGACTCTGTGATGTACAACAAGTTATCAAACATGAATAGTTTCTTCATCAAGCCCACTGGTTGGGAATGTATTACATTCTAACATAATGAATAACGTAGGTTTAGTTAACAAGCTTAATAATAATAATAATAATAATAATAATAATAATAATAATAATAATAATAATAATGATAATAATAATAATAATGATAATAATAATAATAATGATAATAATAATAATAATAATAATAATAATAATAATAATAATAATAATAATAAAAATAATAATAATAATAATAATAATAATAATAATAATAATAATAATAATAATAATAATAATAATAATGAAATTAACATAATAATAATAATGAAATTAACATGATAATGATAATGAAACTAATAATAATAATAATAATAATAATAATAATAATAATATAATGATAATCATTATTATCATTATTACTATCAAAATTATCTGTAATTTCTGACGTGTCATCCCTGCTCAATAAAATTCCAGTTAATAAAGTACCAGAATATAATGTAAATGCTTTGGATAATCCTCATTAACTTCGTCTCAAATTCTGTGACATTCTTGAACTGACAGAAGTGTGTATGACAGACAAGTGTATTTCAGTTTGATGGGGAATATGAATCTAAGGAGTTTGACATGGCGATGGGTAACCCTCGTTCACCTACGTCAAGTCATCTAAACATGGAGTGTTTATAATCTCTAAGTTCAGCATGTACAGAAAGCCCACCAGTGATTGTTCAACTATTCATTATGACTCGGCGGCACCACAACATGATAGAATTAAACGATCAACATTCCAGTTGATGTTCCATCGGGCCATGCCAATACGCAGTCCAGAATCCATTGATGAAGAGAATGAGAAGATATATATATACGACTGGATCCAAGTTAAGGTACCTTAGATCTGTCATTGATAAAACTCTTAATCTGGCAAATAAATCATTTTGTAGGGTTAACTCCAAACGATCCCTTGATAGTAAGAATCTTCTAGTTTTCCATATAGTGATAATATAACTTTAGTTCCCAACCTATTCAGAGCCTTTAATGTTAACACAGCCTTTACAATACCAATACTAGAAGAACATCTTAATCAAAAACTGATTAGAAAATTCACGGGGGGCTGTGTATACAGAATACCTTGTAAAAGCTGTAAATATGTTTTATACTGGGCAGACTGGTAATGATCTCTGTGTTAGACTAAAGCAACATAAATATCGTATACGAACAACACAGGTTTCAAATGCCTTGTTCATTCACGTTAAAAAAAAACTTTGACCATTGCTGTACTGACTGGATACACAACCTGTAACTCCTTGAACAAGAGAAATATCATCGAATCTTCCCCTTGTTGAATACACACAAAGAAGTGTAACGTAAATATTGGTGAAGGTCTATATAAACTGGGTGGCTTTGTCGTTCGCAAAATTTACAGACGTCTCAATCTATCTCGGCAGCGTACCATAATTTCATGACGGGCGCTGTGCCACACCCAACAACCACAAGACACAAGCAAATGTGTACGGAGGCAACACATCTCCGCCTCCCATATATATATTTATATATATTCATGTGAGAAACTGCAGAAGCTGGTGACTGAGTTTGGTAAAGTGTGTGAAAGAAGAAAGTTAAGAGTAAATGTGAATAAGAGCAAGGTTATTAGGTACAGTAGGGTTGAGGGTCAAGTCAATTGGGAGGTAAGTTTGAATAGAGAAAAACTGGAGGAAGTAAAGTGTTTTAGATATCTGGGAGTGGATCTGGCAGCGGATAGAACCATGGAAGCGGAAGTGGATCATAGGGTGGGGGAGGGGGCGAAAATTCTGGGGGCCTTGAAGAATGTTTGGAAGTCGAGAACATTATCTCGGAAAGCAAAAATGGCTATGTTTGAAGGAATAGTGGTTCCAACAATGTTGTATGGTTGCGAGGCGTGGGCTATGGATAGAGTTGTGCGCAGGAGGGTGGATGTGCTGGAAATGAGATGTTTGAGGACAATATGTGGTGTGAGGTGGTTTGATCGAGTAAGTAATGTAAGGGTAAGAGAGATGTGTGGAAATAAAATGAGCGTGGTTGATAGAGCAGAAGAGGGTGTTTTGAAATGGTTTGGGCACATGGAGAGAATGAGTGAGGAAAGATTGACCAAGAGGATATATGTGTCGGAGGTGGAGGGAACGAGGAGAAGTGGGAGACCAAACTGGAGGTGGAAAGATGGAGTGAAAAAGATTTTGAGTGATCGGGGCCTGAACATGCAGGAGGGTGAAAGGTGGGCAAGGAATAGAGTGAATTGGATCGATGTGGTATACCGGGGTCGACGTGCTGTCAATGGATTGAATCAGGGCATCTGAAGCATCTGGGGTAAACCATGGAAAGTTGTGAGGGGCCTGGATGTGGAAGGGGAGCTGTGGTTTCGGGCATTATTACATGACAGCTAGAGACTGAGTGTGAACGAATGGGGCCTTCGTTGTCTTTCCCTAGCGATACATCGCACACATGAGGGGGGAGGGGGATGTTATTCCATGTGTGGCGAGGTGGCGACGGGAATAAATAAAGGCAGACAGTATGAATTATGTACATGTGTATATATGTATATGTCTGTGTGTATGTATATATATATGTGTACAATGAGATGTATAGGTATGTATATTTGCGCGTGTGGACGTGTATGTATATACATGTGTATGGGGGTGGGTTGTGCCATTTCTTTCGTCTGTTTCCTTGCGCTACCTCGCAAACGCGGGAGACAGCGACAAAGCAAAATAGTAATAATAATGATAATAATAATAATAATAATATATATATATATATATATATATATATATATATATATATATATATATATATATATATATATATATATATATACTGTATATATAACTAAAATGGGCTCGTATAATAATATAAATGATGGTTAGAATATATATATACATCCAGTTTAGATTATGGCATTTGACCAACCCTTTTATTTTCTATAACAAATGGTCTTGTAATGAAATGTTCTCGTGAATAACTGTCCATGAGTGTTGACGGTGGCGTATATGAGGGGAATTTATTGATATCTATCAGAGAGAGAGAAAAAAAAAGGCAAACGTATGTAATAGAATATAAACACAGTGATTGGACCTAACACGCTGTACGTTTTCTATATATTAACCCTCACGTTCTTCTCATTCTTTTTCCAGGTATGGCGTTGCTCTTTGTGTTCTTCTTCCCCAAGGAGAACAGGTTAAAAAAGAACAGGTCAAGTGTTCTTCTTCGCTTCTGAAGTTACCTAAACCCATGTGTTGGGGCCAATGTACATCGATGCTCTATGCCTTTCGAAGCCGCCTCTCTTCGGCCAAGTCTCGCGACTGTCTTACACACACACACACACACACACACACACACACACACACACACACACACACACACACACACATACACACATCTCGCCCGCGCAGCTTGTGAGTGTACGATTACAGACCACAGCTCTTCAACACCTGTCTACTCCGTCACATGGGGCTCCTGTGTACAAGTCCAGTGGTCACGAATGACTGGAAAGAGTCGCTGGAATGCTGACCACCACAGACCTCCAATAAAGACCATCACGGCTCTATTGTGTGTGTGTGTGTGTGTGTGTGTGTGTGTGTGTGTGTGTGAAGGGGCCCGTCCAACCACGTCCCGAATTCGTGATATATTCTACCCGCTTGATGCTGTCCTTCGTAAACTCAGACGATGCATAGGGTTAACGAGGACACCTGGCTTAAGAGGTCTACAGACACCTGGCTTTAGAGGCCCACAGACACCTGGCTTAGAGGCCCACAGACACCTGGCTTAGAGGCCCACAGACACCTGGCTTAGAGGCCCACAGACACCTGGCTTAGAGGCCCACAGACAACTGGCTTAGAGGTCCACAGACACCTGGCTTAGAGGCCCACAGACACCTGGTTTAGAGGTCCACAGACACCTGGCTTAGAGGTCCACAGACACCTGGCTTAGAGGTCCACAGACACCTGGCTTAGAGGCCCACAGACACCGGGCTTTAGAGGCCCACAGACACCTGGCTTAGAGGCCCACAGATACCTGGCTTAGAGGCCCACAGACACCTGGCTTAGAGGTCCACAGGCACCTGGCTTAGAGGCCCACAGACACCTGGTTTAGAGGCCCACAGACACCTGGCTTAGAGGCCCACAGACACCTGGCTTTAGAGGCCCACAGACACCTGGCTTAGAGGCCCACAGACACCTGGCTTAGAGGCCCACAGACACCTGGCTTAGAGGCCCACAGACACCTGGCTTAGAGGCCCACAGACTCCTGGTTTATAGGTCCACAGACACCTGGCTGAGTCTCCTGTCGTAAGATATACGCACAGGCGTCGTCCATGCCTCTAATGCGTACACAAAACCCACCACCACACCCTCTCTATGCCCAGTAGACGACCCCCCAGACATGTAGGTATATCAATATACACGCGGTCTCTCTCTCTCTCTCTCTCTCTCTCTCTCTCTCTCTCTCTCTCTCTCTCTCTCTCTCTCTCTCTCCTCACGCAGACCAAACGCAGTGATCCGTTTGACACAGTTACCGGTACCAGCGCTCCACACACACACACACACACACCCACACACATACACACACACCTGGTGACGGAAGTGGAGGAGATTAATTCCATGTGGGTTTGAAAATATATCAGGAACGTGCCGTCCTGTTGGTTAGTTTAGCCACGCCAGCCCAGCCACCCACCGCCACCCCCTGGTCCTGGCGCAGCGCAAGGACAAGCAATTTACGTCACACGCTATAGATGCATCACCTCCACCCACACCACCCTATCCTCCCTCCCTCCACCCACACCACCCTATCCTCCCTCCCACACCTCCCTCCCTCCCTCCACCCACACCACCCTATCCTCTCTCCTTCCCTCCCTCCCTCGACCCACACCACCCTATCCTCCCTCCCTCGACCCACACCACCCTATCCTCCCACACCTCCCTCCACCCACACCACCCTATCCTCCCTCCCTCCCTCGACCCACACCACCCTATCCTCCCTCCCTCGACCCACACCAACCCACGACCTTCCTCCCCCATCCACCCACCCACCCACAACCCTCCTCCTCCTCCTCCCCCTCCTCCTCTCTCCCCCTCAACGCCGCCCCCTCCCATCCCCCTCGTCTGTCAGTCAGTCAATCTGGTACTTTGACAGCTTCATAAATAGAACGAAACGAAACATTAAAAAAAAGAGGAAAAGAACTCACTGACGCAGCATTGAGTAGGGGGAAGGGGTAGGGGATTCGATTCGATCAGAGGGGAGGGAGAGAGGAAGGGAGGGAGGTCACCCCCTCTCCTTCCCCGCCCGTCTTTTTTTCCACAAAGCTGTCTAGGATGATTTTGATGCGATGGAGGCTTTCCCCTCTCCCTTCCACCCTACCCACCCACCCCGTGGCCAGGAATGATACATGGATCATATACGAACAAAAAAAAGGAGGAGGAGGGAAGAGGGAGGGAAGGGAGGGGGGTATGTGTCCCATGAGGAGGAGGAGGAGGGAGGAGGAGGGTGGGGATGGGATGTGTGTGTGTGTGTCCCATGACTTGCTGTCCAGGAGTCTTATGCCGTGACACTGGGCAGCCCACAGCCAGCCAGGGACTCGTAGGTGGCATACCACAGCGAGTGATCGACTGCCCGTGCCAACCATTTTGTGCCCATTTCTACAGCTGTGCCACGTCGAGCAATGCCTGCTTCTGCGTCATGGCTTGTTTCGACTGCCTCTGTGCCATGTCTTGTTTCGCCTGCTTCTGTGTCATGGCTTGTTTCGCCTGCT
Source organism: Panulirus ornatus (assembly GCF_036320965.1). Taxonomy (NCBI): domain Eukaryota; kingdom Metazoa; phylum Arthropoda; class Malacostraca; order Decapoda; family Palinuridae; genus Panulirus; species Panulirus ornatus. The sequence continues at coordinate 68,001,547 of NC_092226.1, read as the reverse complement.
TCTGTGTCATGGCTTGTTTCGACTGCTTCTGCGTCATGGCTTGTTTCGACTGCCTCTGTGCCATGTCTATTTACCATCTGCGTCAAGTCTATTACGTCTACTTCTGTGTCGATTCTACAACGTCTACTTCAAGTCTATTACGTCTACTTCTGTGTCGATTCTACAACGTCTGTGTCAAGTCTATTATGTCTACTTCCGTGCCGATTCTACAGCGTCCGTGTCAAGTCTCTTATGTCTACTTCCGCGAGCCTACGGCGAGCCTCGTGGCCTCTTCGTATGTCTTCACACACAAAAACAAAAGTACTTCAAACAGAATTATCACCTCCATCACAACTTACTTAAAAGTAACGGTTTGACACAGAACAATCTAAAATGAAGAAAATCCTCCCCCACCCCCCAATAAAATAGGACAATCTAAAAAACAAAACAAAAAATACCCCCTAAAAAAATAAAATATTAAAAATAACTTATCCACCTAACTCTAAAGCGTGTCGAACACAATGCAAAGATTGACAGGATCAGAAATCAACCGTAGACAAACCACAATATACAAAAAAAACAAAATACATTTAAACCTCTATATCAAACAAGACTTCTATATAGCCACCATATACATCTAACAACCATCTCCTCACAACCATTCAAGCTTCTTCCTCACGAGGATATATATATATATATATATATATATATATATATATATATATATATATATATATATATATATATATATGCAGATGCAAACCCCTTGGCCAACTGAGTTCATCAGCTCATATACATTACGGCCACAATGATGTCTGTATACGACCTCACGCAACGGGAAGGATCGGGCCATACACTTCGGAGAGGAGGAGAAGGAGGAGGAAGAGGAGGAGGAGGAAGACGAGGAGGAGGAGGAGGAGGAGGAGGAGGAGGAGGAAGAGGAAGAGGAAGAGAAGGAGGAAGAGGAGGAGGAAGAGGAGGTAAGGTTGCGTGTTAGTACCCGTGGCGCACCACCAACACCCTCCCTCACCACGAGAGGTTGGGACCTCCTCCTCCTCCTCCTCGCTCTACAGGTGGAGGTGAGGGGGTCGCCCTCTCCGAAAAAGGTGTCAAGTGAATTTCCTCCAAGCGCACTTTCTGTGTCTTTCTGTGTACAGTCTTTGGATCTGTGTTCCACTGCCACACACACACACACACACACACACTATATATATATATATATATATATATATATATATATATATATATCTGGTGGATTCCCTGTGTCTGAGGTTACATTAGAGTGCAAAGTGACCCAGGGCGAGGCTATATCATCGTCAATTGGTGACATAGCCTCGTCAGAGACCTTCCCTTTTGAAAGGAGTCCATCCTCTCCCTGCTACTGATGGGAACGCAAAATGGGACCTGGGATACGTGTGTGTGTGTGTGTGTGTGTGTGTGTGTGTGTGTGTGTGTGTGTAGAGTTAACCTCACCCGACCCTGCACACAATATCTGATCCCATAATCCATACAATTTTGTGCGTGTGTGTGTGTGTGTGTGTGTGTGTGTGTGTGTGTGTGTGTGTGTGTTATAGAAACATATAAATGGTGTGACTGGGAGTAGGTTAACCTAACCTTCACATAGATCACCAACCATGCAATGAAATTAACCGTAAACTTAATAACTTCATTATTCGTCCCAGTTAACTGATTGTTCATACTTTCACTATCATATATATATATATATATATATATATATATATATATATATATATATATATATATATATATATATATATATATATATATTGAAAAGGATCACAATTTTGCGCGTGATCAAGATATTCCTGAGTCCACGGGGAAAATGAAACACGAAAACTTCCCAAGTGCACTTTCGTGTAATAATCACATCATCAGGGGAGATACAAGAGAGAAATATAACAGTCAGTTGATATACATCGAAGAGACGAAGCTAGGACGCCATTTGGTAAACATGTGATTATTACACGAAAGTGCACTTGGGAACTTTTCGTGTTTCATTTTCCCCGTGGACTCATAGGAATATATATATATTGCGTTATAACATGTTATCGCTTCCGCTTGGAGGGCGGAGGTCGGGCCTCGTGTGACATCATGGCCCACGGCACACACTACCCTGGTGACAGCCACGTCTGGCTCGCGAGACGTATGTCCATCGTTTCCCGCCTGAGCGAGGGAGCGCGGGAACGGACGACTGAACTCCAGAGGATAAATGAAAAAAATAAAAATATTTCCTCCCTTGGGTCCCTAGTTTTCTGGAATGTAATATTACAGGAGGGGAGGATTTCCAGATGTATCACCCCCTCCTATTCTCCTACTACGATTAGCAGGAGGTGGTAGCAATCTCCGTATCCCCTACCATCAGGGATAGGGGATAGGCAGCTGTGTGTTACACATGACAGGCTAGAGAATGGATGTGAGCGAATGAGGGTAAATCTTCATCTGTTTCAAGCGCTACCTCGATAATGCGGAAAACGGCGAACAAGTTTAACGTGTGTGCGCGTGTGTGTGTGTGTGTGTGTGTGTGTGTGTGTGTGTGTGTGTGTGTGTGTGTGTGTGTGTGTGTGTTTGTTTGTTTGTTTGTTTGTTTGTGAGTGTGTGTGTGTGTGTGTGTGTGTGTGTGTGTGTGTGTGTGTGTGTGTGTGTGTGTGTGTGTGCGTGTGTGTGTTAGCTGAAGTTTTATATCTGATGTATGTATGTATATATGTATGTATGCATCTACATACACACACACACACACACACACAAATACATACTTGATCGTCGTTTCTCTTGTTAGCGAGGTAGCGTCAGGAACAGACGAAGAAAGGCCACATCCGCTCACATCCATTCTCTAGCTGTCATGTGTAATGCACCGAAACCACAGCTCCCTGTCCACATCCAGGCGCAACATACCTTTCCACGGTTCACCACACCTTTAATGCCACTCTAAACTCACGTCTCTCTTGCTGTATCTGCACACAAACCTACTTTTTCCAAGCCCACAAACTTAAACCACTTCTTCGCATCCATGTCGCACTCTCTTCTCCCACAGCCACTATAAATTTCCACCCTCACCTTCGCAGGGAAATGATCAAACATGGAACCACCTGCCTCGCATGCTCACGTTTCCACGCCAGTCAAACACCCCCATCCTCCAGCAATGCCTGTTGATCCCCATTTCCCCCTCACCCACGCCCACGTATGTACGAACGTATGCATCTCTTTGTACATAAAGTATTTCCAATCACCAGTCCTTCTTCAAGCGCATAACCCGACATGCTGTTCCTCGTTTTCATTCATTCCCTTAAGTACCCCCATACTCTTCTGTTATGCCCTCAACTGCCGCCACAACACCCACCACCCCTCCTCTAGCACTGAAATCGCTCTACGCGAAGACTCGGTCCTTTACATCAGAATTGCTCAAGCAGTCATTCCCTCTCAAGAGTCCTCTCTCTCTCTCTCTCTCTCTCTCTCTCTCTCTCTCTCTCTCTCTCTCTCTCTCTCTCTCTCTCTCTCTCTCTCGCCATCACATGTGGAGGCACTGACACTCACCCTGCGTCTCGTACTTCTTTTACATTCATTCTCATCCTTGTCTGTCGGTCTCGGAACTTACATCTTCACACTTGCGACACTCACCTGCCACCGTTCCTTCATCATCACAATTGCTGCTACCTCCCCCTTACCACTGTTCTCGTCCTCACACTAAACCCCTAACCATACTTTACCCTTCAGATATACACCCTTGTCCATTCTTCCACCTTCCCCTTGAGCTTATGGTTCACTCGAGAGCCAGAACATTCAGGTCCCACTCATCAGAAGAAAAAAACACACAGCACCAATCTCTCTCTTCTCATCCTGGTCACGTCCACACACACACACACACACACACACACACACACACACACACACACCCACACACACACACACATTCATCCACCGTAGTCTTGAGCCTTCGGGGAACCATCTTTGCTTAGCTTTTTCTTCCTTCCTTCTTCTGGGCGAGTAACAATACTAGGAGGCGAGGGTTTCTAACTCCCCACCCATCCATCCACCCACCCACCCACAACCCCACCCCGCCCGCTCCTTCATTAGTCGCCAGTGAAGATACGTAGGTAAGTTTTCTTGTCGCTCCCCTCATCCCAAGGGATAAAGGATACTTTTGATTTGGATTTAAAGAACCAGCGTGAGTTACGTACAGTCAAGTGTTACGGAAAAGATGAAGGGGTTAGGTCGTGTTTTGTGGACTGCGTTCCGGCAACCCAGGTGTGTGTATAATAAGGCACGGGAGGGGGGAGACACACCGACCTGGACAAGGGCAAGATGACAGTCAATGGCTCACTGTACCACTGTTACTACATGCACGACTCTAGTTGGTAGGTGCCAGAACACACACACACACACACACAACCACACTATGTGTGTGTGTGTGTGTGTGTGTGTGTGTGTGTGTGTGTGTGTGTGTGTGTGTGTGTGAAGCGTGCACAGGAGACAAGTGAAGGGTAAGTGTTCAGTGTTATTAGTGTCAAGGTTACACTTTGGGCAGATGAGTATTGAGATATAGTGAAAGAGCGTTTCTAACGTCGGGGTGATGCGTGGCATCCAGGACGTAGACGGGAAAAAGTTACACGTGCATGTCTGGGGGCGTTTAGTTTCAGGTAGGTGAAAAGCTCACTGGTGGGGTTGGCATTTAGAACCAGGTTAGGGAGGTGGTTGCTCAATGCACGTCGAGTTAATATGGAGTGTGTATGTTTGCCACTGTTGTGTTGGGAGGTGAATTTTCCAAAATGTGAGGCTGGGGTTAGTCTACTGTTCCAACCTGGGTGCTGGCCATCACAGTATGGATGAGAAAGGCCTAGAGCTATTGCGAAGAGCTGACTAAGATTGTATTGGAATTATTTTTCCCTCAATGTTGAGTATAAGGTGCTGCTCGGCAGCCGGTGATTATTCTAGGTGCTTTGTTTTTTGTGTGGTTTGGAGCATCCTTACATTTGCCTATGATAGGGTTGGCGACCATGGAAGGTGAGGCATAGTTTAGGATGGAGCGACTGAACCTCTTCTTGTCCAAATCTGGTTCCGATAAGTGTTGTGGGGGGGCAGGGCGCGTTGAGTTTGTTCATGGCGTTTGTGGAAGGTGATGTTTGTGGTGGCGGGGAGAGAGAAGAGAGTCTTGAGCGCGTCTAATGACTGGAGCTTTGTTGAGGTGTGTGTGTGGAGAGAGAGAGAGAGAGAGAGAGAGAGAGAGAGAGAGAGAGAGAGAGAGAGAGAGAGAGAGAGAGAGAGAGAGAGAGAGAGAGAGAGAGAGAGAGAGAGAGAGAAAGAGAGAGAGAGAGAGAGAGAGAGAGAGAGAGAGAGAGAGAGAGAGAGAGAGAGAGAGAGAGAGAGCGAGAGAGAGAGAGACTGGAGGACGCAGGTTCATGTCCACCAGGGAGGAGGAGGAGTTCGAAACGATTGACGGTAGACTTCTATTGTGATGAAGAGATTCTGCTCTGGGTATGCCAGTGTCCGACTTGTGTGATGCACACTATTGCATGTCTCTGTCGCTTGGGGTGGTGTGTGTGTGTGTGTGTGTGTGTGTGTGTGTGTGTGTGTGTGTGTGTGTGTACGATAGGAACTTCATACTGTGTTCTCTTGGAAGGGATAGAAGCTCGTGTGAAGACACACACACACACACACACACACACACACACACAGTCTATATCAGGGACCCATCTCTCGACTACACCTCGAGGGGAGGATGAACACCTGGGTCGGGTGTGGGCCGACTGCTGCGCGCCATGGATTCGAAGCCACGCAGGCTCGACCCCTAAGCGGGCACGTGCTCACTCATGGTGAGTAAAGCTAATTAGTACCCCACGTGTGTGTGTGTGTGTGTGTGTGTGTGTGTGTGTGTGTGTGTGTGTGTGGCGGATGGTAAGCAGACTTAAAAGACTTCAAAGATCCAAACATTAAGTAACGGGATACCCATTTTCTTTGACTAATGAAACCATTTTCTCTTCTCTAACACACACACACACACAACCTCGACAGGCTCTAACGTACACATAGGATTAAGGGCCACCGACGTACATCGTGAGTATGGAGGAAGGTCGCATGTCCACTTCGCAGGGTCTGGCCTCTGCCCTACACAGCAGCGTGGCTATAAGCTGTACCAAGTGCGAGCTCAGCATTCTCAAGGACTCTCGGTTGCGTGAGACGGTCGTGCAAGGCTGAACTTATAATACACTTAATTCAATCCTCCAATGAATTATTGCATGTATGACGCGTGATTCCACTTTCGAGTTACGTTCATGAGAAATGTATAAAATTTACATTTTTTTTTTCTTTTTATTATTTTGGGGAGGACCCACGTGTCCAAGACGGGTGGGGGGTGTATGGATGTACATACGATTTAAGGAAACCATAATAGGGGTCTGCGATAGAGAGAAAAGGGGCTTGCTTGATCAGCACTAGTGGTGGGTTTTTTGTTTTTTTTTTGAAGTATTCTAAGTCTGATATGCTATCGAAGTCGTCCCCCCCCCGTTATCGGTCCCTCTTCACGGGGATCTGTAGCGAGAGAGAGAGAGAGAGAGAGAGAGAGAGAGAGAGAGAGAGAGAGAGAGAGAGAGAGAGAGAGAGAGAGAGACCCCGATGCCAATGAGAGGGAAGGCTCAGGTCGTACGTACAGTAACAAGCCCCTTCCACGTTTCCTGCACATTCAAGGAATACTCCCCATGACCACACACACACTTCCCTCTCTGTGTGACCCTGCTGCCGGCGAGAGCGAAGGGTTCAGGTAGCAGTGTGTGTACTGACGAAACACCATGCCCCAGCTTCCTCAAGGAGCATCCCTTTCCCTTAACCATGGAGCAATCCATTAAGAAATGGGCTCTTGCCACGGGAGTGTTAAAAGTGGTTCCTTCAGCCATCTTACACCCTCCATGTCAGGATTGCTGACCTCTCTCTCTCTCTCTCTCTCTCTCTCTCTCTCTCTCTCTCTCTCTCTCTCATTAAAACAGGACTAGAGAGTCAGTCCTGTCATACACCTACTCAAATCTCATTCCTTTTCTTCACATCAGTTTTCTTGTCACCGATTGCCTCCACAATCGTTTCAAGTGTGTAATCATGAGAAATTCCAACAAACTTAATATTCCCTGGACCTCAGACATCATGGTGTGCTTAGAATCTCCCGGTTCCCGCCTGACTCTACTGCCAATGAGAGGGCAGGGCTCAGACTGTAGTAGTACCGGCCTTTCCAATGACCTTTTCCCCTCTCTGAGAAACCGCCTCTTATTCTATGTACCATACCAACGTTCGTGGTCTTTCTAGTAACCTCTCTTCTGATGAGTACCATCTGTCTAGTCCCTCTTCCTGATATCTTACCTCTCTCTCTCTCTCTCTCTCTCTCTCTCTCTCTCTCTCTCTCTCTCTCTCTCTCTCTCTCTCTCTGAGACACAGATGTTTAATGATGTTCTCAACTCGCCCCTTTTCTCGTATCCAGCGATAACCTCCACTCACGATCCCGGCTCAAAAGTGGCGCTCGCGATTACTCCAACATGAAACACACCTGTTGCACGCCTGGAGGACCTGGCGTCCCCAAACTTTGATGTTATCTAGCGCTAGGTCTGTCTGTCTCCCAACTACCACGGGTTTTTTTCCCCCCCTCGTTTCGCCTATGGTTTCGCCCTTACGGCTACAAATTTCATAACCTTCTTCGACCGTCTAATCTCTTGCTACGAGTCCGTTGACATCTCCCTTCCACCCCTCGAACAGTGATCCTCTCCTTCAGGGAATTCAACGTTCACCACTCCATACGGACGGTGGAGGGAGGGAGGGAAGCCCCTCACGTTCTCCATTCTCAATGATATAGAACAAATTATCACCCACTCCCCACACCCATATGCCTGACCACAGTGACCCCCGTCCTAACAAGGTGGATCTGTCTTTCACCCTTTGCGCTGTAGCTCCATCATCTCGCTCACAGCCTGTTCCTCTGATCACACCCTCAGGAAAGTTATCTATATTTACGGCACCTTTCCCTCCAACAGTCCCTTCTCATCGTAAATTCTCTCTCTGGACACAAGCAAGGGCTGCTTCTGGTCCTGACGGCATCCATCCCCGTGTACTGAAAGAGTGTGCGCCACCGAACCTGTGCTTATTCGTCTGTTCTGTCTTTGCTCAATAACCAGACACTTTTCCTTCTTCTTGGATGCACACGTTGGTACATAACCATCCCTAGGAAGGGTGACTGTGGCTTTGACACCTAATATCTCCAAAATCGTCGAATCCCACCTCAACTCCAACACCTTCAAATATTCTGGTCGAGTTCAATGCCTCAAAGATCTAGTTTCTACCCATCTACCTATCGAAAATTCCTCTCCAACTCTCGTCTCTCCTTTGACGTAGGTGCATTTCCACCTCTTGACTCAATGAACATACTTGGTAATGCTGTTACATCCACACCATCTTGGAAACCCCACATTACGGAAATAGATAAGTCTGCCTCTAAGAAACTGGAAGTCCTGTTTACATGTCGACATTTCTTCTCTTCCGAACCGTTGCTATCTTTATACAATGGACTGATCCGTCACTATGTTGAGTACTGCTCTCACCTCTGGAGTAGTTTTAGATCTGCATCCTTAGTTAGAGTCGAGTCGACAGCAGATTAACTTCAAAGCCTGACCCCCTTGCCCTGCGCCGCAATGTTGGTTCACTTTTCCTCTTCTGCAGGAATTACTTTTGATTTTTGCTCCCGAGAGCTGGCTGCTTGTGTTCCCCCCACCACTAGTTAGACCACGCAATACTCGGCAAGCTGTGGCGTCCCATGATTACTGTGTGGCCATCGGCAACTCAAGGGTGGGCCGTTTTGATAACTGTTTCTCTCCTTGCACCTCAAAGCTTTGGAAATCTCTACCGTCTCGTCTTCCAAAGTAACTAAGACCTGGCACTCTTCGAAAAAATAAAAGTTTTTCACTTCCTCCAAAATTCGTAAATACTTTTCCTCGTCACTTCTTCTTCCATTTCATTAATCTCTTTATTTCATGATGTGGACTTTGGTCCATGACTGGAGCCTAGGACGTAAAACGAAGATTTTTTTTTTTCCATTTTTTGCATCAAAACTTTTTCGTCCAATTCCTTAACCCAGGACGAAAAAAACTTGCTCTGGGATTTGGACTCGTCTTTCTTTCTTTTTTTTTTTCCTTTCAAATTCAATGATACTTTTAGTGTGAAAACATCTTGGATCTATCGCTTAAACCCACTAAAACCGCTAAGAACTTGATTTCGTATCTGGTTCAATTTCTAAGTCTCCCCCCTTCCTCCCACGACCAGTGAAAGTATTTCCAAGTGTAGTGACATGCCTCGCTGATTCCAGATAACCAATCAAAATCTCAAGGAAAATGAATAACCGTCACATCACCAAAATCAGATAAGACGAGCCACAGTTCGTGATTTGGAATACGGTGGACCACAGATGCAAAACTCCAAGATCTTTGGAATGGTACTGATAACATATGAAAGATTAACATCCAATCCCCTTTCGTAATAAGGAACCTCTAACTTAACCAATCCCCTTTGAAAGACCTTCAACTCTACTGGACTCAACCAATTGTTCAATAAACTCCAGGACATTCTGAAGTCATTGAAGAGGGCCAATTCCCACCTCCCTCCTCTTTTCCTATCTATCTATCTATCTATCTATCTATCTATCTATATATATATATATATATATATATATATATATATATATATATATATATATATTCCTATGAGTCCACGGGGAAAATGAAACACAATAAGTTCCCCGTGGACTCATTAGGATATATATATATATATATATATATATATATATATATATATATACTGAAGGCTATTCGAACCTACATTTTGTAGGTCGCCAGGGCATTATACCCGGGCTTGGCGCAACACGCCACCAACACCATGAAAATGTGACTCGAACCGATCCGTGACCCAAGTGCGCCGTCGTCGGATCTCGAACGTAAAATGCGGAGAATTCCGCGCCTTGCAGAGTGAGTGAGTGAGTGAGTGAGGGAGGGAGGGAGGCGCGCGGCGGTGGTGGCGATGGCGGCGGCGCGCGAGGGGGAGGAATATGAGAGAGAGAGAGAGAGAGAGAGAGAGAGAGAGAGAGAGAGAGAGAGAGAGAGAGAGAGAGAGAGAGAGAGAGAGAGAGAGAGAGAGAGAGAGAATTTTTTCTTTTGGCCAAGCTCACCGAATGTGTGAGAGAGAGAGAGAGAGAGAGAGAGAGAGAGAGAGAGAGAGAGAGAGAGAGAGAGAGAGAGAGAGAGAGAGTTTTTCTTTTTTTTTGGCCTCAACGAAAATGAAAGTTATCTCTCGAGCTAATAGGCTTCTGGGAGAGAGGGGAATGCTGCCAGTGTATATAAGTCACCCTTTTGTGATAGATAAAGAGAATGCTGCTGAATACTTCCTGGTTGCCTCGATAGATAAGGTGATAATGGAATTTCGTGCTCCGTTTTGGGTGGGGGGGGGTCATATCATACGCTGCTGTTAATGGAATCGTGTGTCTGCCTGTCTGTCTGTCTGATGTTATTGTAATCATGTTTCCCTTTTTAACAGTTGTACACCACGATTCCCTTTGACAGATGGGTGACAAGAAGTTATTTATATAAACATGACCCATCTTGTGGATACTTTTCTTTTTTTTATCATTTCTTATCTATTACTCTATTACTCTCTCTCTCTGAATTCCCCACCACTAGCCATTAAAGTTAAATCCAGCAGCTTTCAAATTCCCAAGGGAGAGGGAGCGAAGGGAAAGAAAGGGAGAGAGAGAGAGAGTTAAAAAAAAATTGATGAAGACGTAACACAGATATGAGATAATAGTTACATGTGTGGAATTTCGTGATGAAATAAAGAAATAGTTTCAGTGTTCAAATTTCAGTCCCTTCCCTCACACACACACACACACACACACACACACACACACACACACACACACACACACCACACACACACACATACACACACATGACTTTCTTAAATAATTTATGAGTCAGATGTGTGTCAAGAGGAGTGGGGTGAATGTATATCATTTCTCTATTATTATTATTATTATTTATTTTTCCCCCCCAGCTTGAAGAGCAACTGCCTAAAAAAAATTTCAAGAGAGAATATTTTTAAAACGCATTTTTGACCAAAAAGTTCCCACTGTTCTACTCATGTCTCTTGAGCAGTGGGTTCATTTTGTGTTTATCATTTTCGAATATTACCCAGGGTAGGGATGAACGGCTGGGGGAAGTGCGTGGCGGTGACGTCGTGGGGGTGGGCCCGAGCCGGGGATCGAACCGAGGACCGGTGGATTAGACTGCCCATGAAGCAGTGATTGACTGACCACCTATGCACCAGTGTGGCATTCTTCGGCTCCCTCACCCTCCTCTCTCTCTCTTCTCTCTCTCTCTCTCTCTCTCTCTCTCTCTCTCTCTCTCTCTCTCTCTCTCAGCGCCCCGTGGAACCCATGTCTCGTCGGGCCCGCAAAGCTTAAAAGACCCCAGAACTGGAGACGGGGTTTTCTCCTCCGTACTCAGGTATCGTCAGCGTGAGCCCCCCATCAGCGACCATGCAGCGCCACTTCGTGGGCTCTGTCCTACTTGCCCCCCCTCACCTCACCTTTCAGTGATCCAGCTCTGATGTGGTGGTGTGTCCACACACAAAAAATACCGCGGATCGTGTACCCTCTGCCTGCAAGTTCTGGGCACACAAGCGAACCGCTTACTGTGCAGGTCGGAAACGCGTATTGCCGAACTAGGGGAGGTCAAGGCGATAGGTTAACTCCTGAAGGAGAGGTCCTCACACCTACCTCTCCGCTGGGGAGCTAGCAGACACGCCTGCTGTCACTGCCGCTTCAACGACAACCATTCATAGATGGCGCAGTTGTGTCTATCACAAGCCATATGGGCAGCCAGCTCGAGCGCTCAGTTCACCTCACTTGACAATGTCGGTGTACAAGGTAGGATATCCCCATTGGCCAACATGAGCATCACTTCGTTTCCATTCTGGTGTGTGTGTGTGTGTGTGTGTGTGTGTGTTGGAAGGGTTCGGATATGACTGGCTGTCGGCTGCTGGATGATGATGGCACGTAAGGTAACTCATGTGTTCGAACCGGGGTTCGCTTGGTGGCGTCAGCAGCGCTTCCTCCTCCTCCCCCTATGCACGGGGCAGGTCCCGTGTTATGGGGCCGTTTGTTGACAACTCTGGGACGTGGGTCAGTTACCTGGTTACAAAAAAAAAAAATAGAAAAAAAAAAACAAGGTTGTAGGCGATCATGATCACTTCCAAAGCACTGTATTGAGCGGTTTTATAGCACTGTATTGATCGCTTCTATAGCCCTGTATTGACCGCTTCTATAGCCCTAAATTGATTGCTTCCATAGCCCTATATTGATCGCTTCTATAGCCCTGTATTGTCCGCTTCTATAGCCATATATTGATCGCTTCTATAGCCCTATATTAATCGCTTCTATAGCAATGTACTGATCACTTTCAAAGCACAGGATTGATTGATCACTTCTAAAGCAGTGTATTGATCTCTTCTATAGCACTGTATTGATCGCTTCTAATGCACTTCAGACTACATTCATCACGCACAATATGCACAAACTTCGCCATAACGTCTATGCGGAGTCAAAGTGAATCAGACATATAGACATATAATTCAGAACACAAAAATTTTCGTTATTATACAGTTCTCAGATATAGAAAAGTGTTACAACACGCACCTCATGACCTGATGGATCTTCGAACATGAAACAGCAAACAGGGAAAGCGTATAACAACAGAGAAAATATCAACATTTCGACAAACCAGTGACAGAGAAGAAGGACACTGACATAAAATCAACGCTATCTGTTGAATGAATATATGAACACATCAACGCCATCTGTTGAACAGATATATCAACACAACATCAACGCCATCTGTTGAGCAGATGTATCAACACAACTTCAACGCCATCTGCTGAACAAATATAAGACATCAACGCCATCTGTTAAGCAAATATATTAACATCAACGCCATCTGTTGAGCAGATATATCAACATCAGCGCCATCTGTTGAACAGATATATCAACACAACAACAACGCCATCTGTTGAGCAGATATATCAACACAACACCAACGCCATCTGTTGAGCAGATATATCAACACAACACCAACGCCATCTGTTGAGCAGATATATCAACACAACACCAACGCCATCTGTTGAACAGATATATCAACACGACATCAACGCCATCTGTTGAGCAGATATATCAACACAACATCAACGCCATCTGTTGAACAGATATATCAACACGACATCAACGCTATCTGTTGAGCAGATATATCAACACAACATCAACGCCATCTGTTGAGCAGATATATCAACATCAGCGCCATCTGTTGAACAGATATATCAACACAACACCAACGCCATCTGTTGAACAGATATATCAACACAACAACAACGCCATCTGTTGAACAGATATATCAACACAACATCAACGCCATCTGTTGAGCAGATATATCAACACAACATCAACGCCATCTGTTGAGCAGATATATCAACATCAGCGCCATCTGTTGAACAGATATATCAACACAACATCAACGCCATCTGTTGAACAGATATATCAACACAACATCAACGCCATCTGTTGAGCAGATATATCAACACGACATCAACGCCATCTGTTGAGCAGATATATCAACACAACATCAACGCTATCTGTTGAGCAGATATATCAACACGACATCAACGCCATCTGTTGAGCAGATATATCAACACAACATCAACGCCATCTGTTGAGCAGATATATCAACACAACATCAACGCTATCTGTTGAACAGATATATCAACACAACATCAACGCCATCTGTTGAACAGATATATCAACACAACATCAACGCCATCTGTTGAGCAGATATATCAACACGACATCAACGCCATCTGTTGAGCAGATATATCAACACAACATCAACGCTATCTGTTGAGCAGATATATCAACACGACATCAACGCCATCTGTTGAGCAGATATATCAACACGACATCAACGCCATCTGTTGAGCAGATATATCAACACAACATCAACGCTATCTGTTGAGCAGATATATCAACACAACATCAACGCCATCTGTTGAGCAGATATATCAACACAACATCAACGCCATCTGTTGAGCAGATATATCAACACAACATCAACGCCATCTGTTGAGCAGATATATCAACACAACATCAACGCCATCTGTTGAGCAGATATATCAACACAACATCAACGCCATCTGTTGAGCAGATATATCAACACAACATCAACGCCATCTGTTGAGCAAATGATCAACTACGCTTCTATTCAACATGGCCGCCAACAACCATTTCCTTCTTGGCTCCTCTTGTGACAACATTATCAGGTCTGTGGTCGACATGGGCTGGTACACACACCAGGGGCTCGCAATCCCTCAACACATCTGCTGCGCTCCGTTAAGCAGCTGGCTCCGTTGTGTCACTTAACTTGTGGTTCAAGCAATTAACTACAAAAAATTCCCACCAGCTCCGCCCTGGAAATAAATGAATATGTGAAATATGTGACGCATCCGACGACACCATCACACGAAGCCGTGCCAAGGCATTGACTCCGGGGGCGTTGAGGAGGGGGGGGAGGGGGAGGGGAGGGGAAGATAGAGGGTAGTAGAGGGGAAGGGGGAGGGGAGGAGGGGAAGAAGTTGGGGGCAGTAGGGGGGGGAGGGGGAGGGGGGAGAAGATAGGGGGTAGTTGGAGGGGGGGAGGGGAAGATAGGGGGTAGGGGGAGGGGGGAGGGGGGAGGGGGGGGGGGGAGGGGAGGGGAAGATAGAGGGTAGTAGGGGGAGAGGGGAGGAGGGGGGAGATAGGGGGGGGGTAGTAGGAGGGGGAGGGGGAAGGGGGAGGATTAGCAGGCGGAGGCAGTGGGTGATAATCTAAGAGATGGGGAGGGGGAAGGAGGAAGGAGGAGGAAGGGGAGGGATTGAGGAGAAGGAGGAGGGAGGGAGGGAAAGGGAGGGAAAGGGGAAGGGGGGCTCGCGCAGGCAGTGTAGAAACCGCGACAGTCATGGTTCTGACACAGCATCAGGGTTTCCGGTGTCGCTGGGCTGACCCTCGAGTTACTACAGGGGGGATGTGTGTCAGAAAACACTAGGGGGGGGGGGAGGGGGAGCGGTGCCGGAAAACACCAGCACCAAGGGGGTCAGAAAACACTAGGACCAGCGGTGCCAGAAAACACCAGCACCAAGGGGGGGGGGGGTCAGAAAACACTAGGGGGGGCCAGCGGTGCCAGAAAACACCAGCACCAAGGGGGTCAGAAAACACTACGACCAGCGGTGCCAGAAAACACCAGCACCAAGGGGTGGCAGAAAACACTAGGGGACGGCCAGCGGTGTCAGAAAACACCAGCACCAAGGGGTGTCAGAAAACACTAAAACCAGCGGTGCCAGAAAACACCAGCACCAAGGGTGTGTCAGAAAACACTAGGACCAGCGGTGCCAGAAAACACCAGCACCAACGGTGTCAGAAAACACTAGTACCCAGGGATGTGTGTGGGGGTGTCAGAAAACACCAGCTGAGGCGCTGTAGAACGCACCAGTTCCAGGCATGTCACAAAAGACGAACCCAACGAGTGTCGGAAAACACTCAATGGGGAATTGGAACTCACAGACTCGAGTGTCAGGAGTGTCAGGAGCACCTCACGGACTGACACCTCTTGGAGAGTCAAGCGAACACCAGAGAACCGAACCATTAGGCTCGGGAGTGCCAGAGAACAAAACAGAGAACCTGAGTTTCCCCCGAAATCTTAGAAAACACTAGGGAGGTGACACGCTGAGTGTCAGGAGCGTCAGGCGACACGAGATGCTGATGACGCAACACTTCCCCTCGTGTCAGCAACCACCAGGGGCTGACACGCCCGGAGTTGTCCTCGTCACACCAGATAACATCAGTTCCAGGGATGTCTGGAGTCGTCAGAAACCGACACTCTGTTATCAGGAGAGGCGCTGAAGTGACACTCCTAAGTTCCAGGGGTGTCAGACGAAAATACCCGCAACTGACACTCAAGACTTACAAGTGTGTCAGACAATATACGAGAGGATGACGCTACCAGTAGTGTCAGCAAGATCAGATACAGACATTCTCCAGTTACAGATGTCAGCCAACATGAGGAAGTAGCTGATACTCCCGTGTTCACATGTGTGTCAGACAATACCTCGAGTTCGAGTACTGTCAGCAACCAGTAGTGTCAGACAATACCCCGAGTTCCAGGTGCGTCAGCAACCAGTAGTGTCAGACAATACCCCGAGTTCCAGGTGCGTCAGCAACCAGTAGTGTCAGACAATACCCCGAGTTCCAGGTGCGTCAGCAACCAGAAGTGTCAGACAATACCCCGATATCCAGTAGTGTCAGACAATACCCCGAGTTCCAGTGGTGTCAGCAACCAGTAGTGTCAGACAATACCCCGAGTTCCAGTAGCGTCAGCAACCACCCACCGATCACCTGACACTCCTGGGTTACCGGCGTGTGTGTGTGTGTGTGTGTGTCAGAGAACACCCCCAGGAGAACCGATGACCCTGAGAACTCAACATGGCCTGGAAGGTGGAGGCGGCTCCAGGCTGCAACTCTTCCAGCTCCCAACACAACACGACACCCACCTCCTGGCCGGGCCGGGCTGGCGCGAAGGCCCCGTTCCATGAAAACCCAGCCAGGACCAACCCATGCCCTGGAATTAGATGCAGAAATTCATAATCCAGAACACAAGACGGAGGGCCCTCGGGGGCGCGTCATGCGACCGGGCGAAGGGGCAGAAGGAGGAAGTGGTGTCTATGTGGTAAATTGGACATAATAGGGCGGTCTGGACTGGACCACCTCCTTTCACAGGATGACCACACGCAATGGGCTTCCCGCGTGCTGGAAACAAGCTCTTCAGCCAGTGGCGCGCGGGTCGGGGTTTTTGTGTGTGTGTGTGTGTGTGTGTGTGTGTGTGGTCGCCGAAGTCGACAGGGCGAAGGCTCCGCCCAGAGGACTGTTGCATTAGTGCTTGGTGTGTGTGTGTGTGTGTGTGTGTGTGTGTGTGTGTGTGTGTGTGTGTGTGTGTGTGTGTGTGGATGTAGTTATCTTCATTCTGTTGACACAAAGTAATCTATGCGCAACCACAGGGATAGACTATATGCCACCACAGAGCTAGACTATATGCAACCACAGAGCTAGACTATATGCTACTACAGAGCTTGACTATATGCCACCACAGAGCTAGGCTATATGCCACCACAGAGCTAGACTATATGCAACCACAGAGCTAGACTATATGCTACTATAGAGCTTGACTATATGCAACCACAGAGCTAGACTATATGCAACCACAGAGCTAGACTACATGCCACCACAGAGCTGGACTACATGCCACCACAGAGCTGGACTACATGCCACCACAGAGCTACCATATTCTCGTCGTTGAGCCCTAGGTAGACCACACACTCCAGTCGAATCTCACACGACATCCACTTGCACGCCAACAGCGGGAGTGTGTACTGCACCGCAAGTACGTACCAAACCAGGAGAACAACAGATATACCTACAATCCTCTTTGAGATTCTTTCGTCTGTTTCCTTGCGCTACCTCGCTAACGGGGGAGACAGCGACAAAGCAACATAAATAAATAAATACTCTTTTGAGATAACCATTCCCTTCTGGTGTGACCATATAGGCTAACCTAACCACAACCCCAAGAACTGAAAACCCATTTCCCAAGGTCCCTACCAACCTACTCCCCATTCCTGAACACAATACCCACCGTGTTCTTCAACACGTGGAGAACAATGAGACTAGAACAACACAGAGAACTCTGTGAGTCTGACGACTCCCTCAGACTGGAAGAACAGAGACTCTGCTCAGACTGGAACAACAGAGAACTCTGTGAGTCTGACGACTCCCTCAGACTGGAACAACACAGAGACTCCGTGAGTCTGACGACTCCCTCAGACTGGAAGAACACAGAGAACTCTGTGAGTTTGACGACTCCCTCAGACCTGCTAATGGGGGGAGGAGGACTGGAAATGGTGCCACCGTCATCTGTAGAGCGATATACACGCATGTTAAAACCTAGCCACAGATGGGCGTGCCTACTAGACAAAGAAACTCTGATAAAACCGACATAACACTTTACTGTTAAATAATAGAAAAAAAAAGAATATGAGCGAGAACATTCTGTATCAAGTAAACATGGTTTTAGGGACCTGCATCACGACCAGACTGTAAGGTACAGTGATGGACCCCATTCTGTAACCGTATGGCGTAATGAACTGTATCCTCGAGTCTGATACACACACACACACACACACACACACACACACACACACACTCTGACGTCTGTGGCTTCCTTTGCCGCTACAACTGGGCCGATGGATGAGCGAGCATAATAGCTGCTGCTGTCGCTCAACCACAGTAGTAGACCAACTGTCAGGAGGGACCAACATAGGTGCATGGACTGTATGGAGAAATACCAGACTACCTCAGTAGCAGGAGGAGTCTCGACCACATCTGCGTCTAAGCGACGGTGGAGGAAATGGCAATGTCGGTGACGACATGCGAAAGGTTACCAAGATTACCATTACCGATGGAAATAGCCATCTGGAGTCAGTCAAGGATAAAAGGGGTGGGGGGTAAGATGTAACATATGATCATGAGAAATACCCAGCAAGATATCTACAGAGTCATCAAGTAACGAATTCTGAGACCTGGGAAAAAGATAAAATGAGGGAATGAGTAATAAAACAGTTTATGGTGACTACACATACACACACAGACACACATACGTATTCCCTGCGTGTCGTAGAAGGCGACTAAAAGGGGAGGGCTGGAAATCCTCCCCTCTTGTCTTTTAATCTTCCAAAAGAAGGAACGGAGAAAGGGGCCATGTGAAGATATTCCCTCTAAGGCTCAGTCCTCTGTTCTTAACACTACCTCGCTAAACGCGGGAAATGGTGAATATATATATATATATATATATATATATATATAGAGAGAGAGAGAGAGAGAGAGAGAGAGAGAGAGAGAGAGAGAGAGAGAGAGAGAGAGAGAGAGAGAGAGAGAGAGAGGCTGAAATCCTCGTCTGGGGAAAAGGAAGAGTGTCTCGTGGATTCGCCCTTCCCTTTTGGGCAATTGCGAACGTATCCACCCTCTTACCAAATGCTGCCTCACACATCTTTCTTTTTTCGTATTATCTGCTTATCCTCTTTACCTTCAGGGCAGATCTCCCCACTGCTTCCTTCCCTTAGATTAGCAGCGAGTGTGGCAGAACGTCGTGTGCGTACGTGTGCCTGCGCACGCGCGTGTGTGTGTGCACGGAGAGTGCGTGCTGGCCACCGCAGACCATAGATTAAATCGCATTAGGCGTGATCTCAATTGGCCACCAGAATATTAATTCATTGGAGAGAAAGGCCATCGGTCTTACGGAATGAAAGTAACATGTCACGAACGAGCTAATTCCTTCAACACTCTTGTCCTTCGAACGTTTAGCATGAGGACGGGGAGGAGAGAGAGAGAGAGAGAGAGAGAGAGAGAGAGAGAGAGAGAGAGAGAGAGAGAGAGAGAGAGAGAGAGAGAGAGAAACGTCTGGAGAAGGTCGTATCCCTGCCGACGTCGACTCGCGTTTTCACGTTTTCTTCGCGGCTCGTCGCCGCCCACAACACCTGCTGACGTACGAGACGCGGGCGAAGAGAGAGAGAGAAAATGGATGTTGAAGTCGAAGGATATTCGCCCAGTTTAATGGCGTTCAAATGCTCTCCTCAGCTTTATGTGTGATTCTTATTCATATGTCTCCCTCAAATTATACGTATATTCACGTTGCAATCTTACCAAAACCTGCTTTTTATACCAGGCATAGACTGTGGGTGAATTACGTTGCAAGTGAATTACTTTACACTTGTATCTTAAGGTAGTTCATAGTACTAACACGGTTATTTCTCACTGTACTGGTTCGACTGTAAAAATATTATATAAATATACTTTCAAGAAAGTATTCCCGGAAGGTAAGTATTTTCCACTCTGATGTTTCAAAAACAGTGCAATGATTTTCGACCATCATCTCTCGAATCACTGAAGCTCAGTTACAACTCGAACTCGGCCTTACAAACCTGAACCTAAATCGCTGTTCGAACCTGGATTCACAAAACTGAATGTGAATATGGCTGTCCGACCTTGCCTTCATAAGCTTGAACGTAGAGAGTAAATTATGAAAGAGAGAAGGAGAAAAGACAAGGGAAAGTAATTATGAACTTTGGAGGAAAAACCTTTTAAAACGTGCCAGGTTATAGTTATTGGGAAAGACATGAAAGGGTTGAGAGTTCCAAAGCTTCGAGGTGTAGGGAAAGAAACAGGTATCAAAACGGCCCACCCCTGAGTTGCCAATGGCCACACAGTAATCATGTGACGCAGCAGCTTGCCAATCTAGCAGCTTCCGTAATCTAGCAAGTGGTGGGGGGCACACAAGCAGCCAGCTCTCGGGTCCAGAGACCAAAGAAAGTGAACCAACATTGCGGCGTAGGGCAAGGTGGACAAGTTTGGACGTTAGCCTGGGACATTTTATAAGTAGGACCAATTTCGACTCAACTCTGCCAAGTTAGGATGTCCAGCCAGAACCACCCCAGGTGTGAGAGCAGTACTCGATACAAGGACGAATCAATCCACCGTATAAACGAAGCAATTGTTCAGACGAAAACAAGCACAGGCGCAAGTTCAGAGGCACACTCTTTCAGTACACGGGGATGGATGACATCAGAACCATAAGCCTCGCTTGTGTCCTAAGAGAGAGAGAGAAGTGTTTTTCAAACAGTCCGAAAAGAGATTACGGGAAGGGGTAAAGGGATAGTAAGAGGAGCATCAAGGGGTGAAGGAATGTTAGAGTCATCCAAGGTGGAGTTAGAGGAGAAACGGAGACCAAAGGGAGTTGCTTTATCTACGGGAGAGACAGTTATAGTACCGTCAGAGCGGAAAAGTGAAGGAAAGGTAGAGCGACTGAAGTTGTTAGAGATGTCCTTAGCTGAAGACCAGAAACACCTATCAGTGGATAAAGATATCGTATTTGATAATAATGATAATAATGATAATAATAATAATGATAATAATAATAATAATAATAACAATAATACTAATAATAATAATCCTTATCACTATTCCATAACAATCAGTAGAAGCTTTCCAATAATAATAATTTTGATTAAAGAAAGCCAACACATTTTTCCAATCATTGGACCGACTTCCATCGTTATCAATGTCA